>NC_061467.1:924253-1235380 GCF_022581195.2 Helicoverpa zea | reverse complement strand
CTCAGATAAAACTATCTGATCTGTTCTTTTGACGTTTTTTTGAAAATCTGTGATATCTGTATGAAATAAAACATCTTAGATGTGTCCTATGACAAACACAAAATATACAAAAGTTTTACAAATCTTTTTTTACTGCCATGCGTGATATTGTACTTTTTCTTTGTGTGATACGATTATTACGTATTATGCACATAATAATTTATTTTGGCCTGATATAAAATGCCACAATATAAGTTAACATTGCTATGCCTATGTTCGCAGGTGCTGCTACCGCACTCAGACTCAGTGGAGTTCTTCCAGCGTCTGTCGACAGAGACGTTATTCTTCGTGTTCTACTACATGGAGGGCACGAAGGCGCAGTACCTCGCCGCCAAGGCGCTGAAGAAGCAGAGCTGGCGCTTCCACACCAAGTACATGATGTGGTTCCAGAGGCACGAGGAGCCCAAGGTCATTAATGAGGAGTATGAACAGGTAATGCCATCACGCACCTTCTATACTGTAATGACTGTTCCCAATATTCTAATTATCTGTTGATTTGCTAACTAGAGACCGAATTTTGCAATGAATTTGAAATTTGAATTTTGACAATGATATCATACAAGAAATGTTGAATAAGATAATAATAAAGTTATTGGCACGGATATTGAGCCCTGACCTTCACCTGCGCAGAAGCTTTTTATTGGTTTATTGCCTTATGTGAACAGTGCGCAAAGCGATCCCTACTCTTCCGCCGAGAGCTCAATATCCGTGCCGATAACTATACATTTGGCCAACTTACATTGGGAAGACATAGGATTAAAATTGCCAAAGAACATTCAAACTTATCTCGTAAGACTAATCGACATAACTATAGTAGACTACCAAGCGATCAGTGAGCTTTAATCGGTAGCCAGATACTCCATTCCTTCCGATGTGTGTTGGTCATTAGAAGTACTTGCTCAACTAGTAACATGTGTCATGTTTGGTTGCAGGGCACATATATCTACTTTGACTACGAGAAGTGGGGCCAGCGCAAGAAGGAGGGCTTCACGTTCGAGTATAAGTACTTAGAGGACCGTGACTTGAACTGAGCGTGACAGTGTTGTGTGCCGCGCCGCCGCCTCCATTCCTGCCGCAGTGCTGCGACCGCCGCTGTGCCGAGCTGTGCCGTGCCGGGCCGAGCTGTGCCGAGCTGTGCCGACGGCTCTCGCGGGCGAGGGCCGCCCGACGCCCCACTCTAACTTAAAACATAGTGTATTCGAACATATTCTGGCAGTTTTGTAAAATGGAATTATTTGTGGGACGAGTCAGTCAGTATTTGAAGCCGAAGTGTTTGTAAACTGTACACAAGAACGAACAAGCGAAAGATAACGTGAAGATTAGTTTCAGCCATACAAGGTTGTTAGTAGCGAAACATGTGATATTGTTATAGGCGCCCGGGCCGGCCTCGACACTCCGACACTTGACACTCACACCGCGACACTCGCTGTCTGCGCGACACGTGCAGTGGCCGCGGAACACGATGCTGATGCTGTGCTGTCGCGCAGACAGCGCCGCGTCGCACTTCACTGACAACTTCATACAAATCTCCATTGATTGGCAAACGCACATTCTAATTGTATTACTTTATGGAGTACTGTGGACGTGAGGCTTTAATATTTTATTTATCAGACGTATGTTCGGCTTGACCGCGAAGTCAAACGAAGGTCGATTCGAGGACGTCCCGGGTCATTTGTTTTTTAACTTGTGTATAGACATTGGAATAGTTTGAAATTATTTTAAGTGCTAGCTGTCGCGCACCCCGCCCTTTGTATTTGTGATCTTAATTTTTGTAGACTGACTAGTTTTCTTATAATTGTGATCAATACTGACTCGTGTCAGCGTTCCTGCGAGGGCGAGGTGCGGCTCAGCTAGATACCTAAATATAACTACAATAAGGACCTCCAGTGTGATTTCATTAGTTTGCTAAGTAATACACTTTTTCACCTCCAAATTATGTATATTTTAGTTAGTGCATTTAAATTTGAACAAAAGTTAAATTATGTAAGAGCATGCATGTCACACTGCCAATGTATTATATTATTGGATAGATATTATGGTATATATTATAAATTGTACTTATTTATTGTTTGTGATAAATTAATTGTGATGCACCGGCACCGCTTTGTATCGAGGTGAAAGAGTATATTATCGAGGGTAATGTGAACACGAACGCAACAGAGCTACTGCCAGATGAGTGAGATGTACCAACACGTCTTGTTTCCATTGTTCGTCTGACCATAGTGTAATTTTGTATTGAAATTGAATGATAATGTAACGTAGCACACGCGTCGCGCAGCTCAATTAGATTCGCGTCGCCGGCGTGTTGGTGCCGCGTGGCGCACGAGTGCGGACGTGTGCGGCACGCGTGGCGACGCGTGGCGCTCGTGTGGCACACGTGTCGGCGACTCGTAGTGAAGCGGTAGGTAAGCGGTAACTGCGCGCGATCTCGTTTATTACGTGCGTAATGTTGATAGTTTTCACTTTTGTAAAAAGTCTATCGTGAGAGCAGATGAGATGTGGTAAATAATTTAAAAAATTATCTGTACAGTTCTATTTGTATAGAAATAATAAATAACGATTAAAAAAATTTAAAACAACGTTGTGATTTCTTCCTAAACGCTTAGTTTTAAGTGCGTCGGTTTTTACAAGTGCGCGCCGAGTTTAAGGGCGCCACGCGATTTACGCATTTCTTTTTTTTTTAATTTATTTTTTTATAGAAAGAAATGACTGTTTACTTTTAGAATAAACTGTAAGAAAGCATTGAAAAAATTTGTTTCGTTTGAGGATTCGCTCTGATTCCCAATACTCTATGAAAACTTAATTTACTGTGAGAAACACGCAAGTGTTTGCACTGCATTGGAGTACCAATGCAATATACATATACCTACTACAAAGTGATTTGAAGATCATGATGAAAATAAACAACATTTTGCTGCTGCCACGATTACTCTATTATGAATTTAAACTTCGAGAAAGCAACTGCACCAGCTGCTGAAAAGAGAGTAAGTATTAAAGAGAGAAACGGTAAGTAAATCATAAGTTCTAAAGTAAACAAAAGCTTATAAAATACATATTTTGCAAAAAAAAACGGGCGCCTAAGGGTCGATTTATACTAGCACAGAGCCGAAGCGCATCGAAGCGTCAATTTTTTTAATTTTTTACAACTAAAGCGAAGCCGTTGCGTTTTCGCTTTTTCGTAACCACCTAAACTTGGTCGGGTTGCCACGGTCATTCACTTCCTAATGACTTTCGAGCTTTAATCGTATTATCTCATTAATTATCCAATGTACTGATCTGAAATTTTACTGATATACAACTGATCTAAAAAACGAATAATTGACATAACATTCAGTTCATATATCCAATCCAGTGGCTAAATAACACCGCGCTTATCAAGACCGTGCTCGTGAAGAACTGAATATCATCATAACTTGTTAAATACTTACAGGATACTAATGAAACTTCAGATACAAGCTTTAAAATAACGTTTAAAGTAAGACTTCTTATTGCGAGTGCTGGGACCAATTGAAATGTTTTTTCATTTAACGAAATAACGAACGACTTCACAAGGATTGCATATAGGGTAGTATGTTACGAACTAGAACTTTAATTGTTAATTATATATATTTTTAGGGTTATGTTTCAATTTAGTTGATATGTTTAGAATTTTTATTTACTTCTCTATCGCATTAGGTTAAGATCCTGTAAAGATAGATGTAAGTGTGGAAATATATAAATAAAAAAAAAAAAAAAAAACCTTTAAGATATGCATTATTTTGGTTTTATTATTGCAGAACAAATTTATTTATGTACAAAATATGATAAGAATCCGCTTAACCATTTCAAAGATCTAGCAAACAAAACCAAAACCGTTACCCCAGCAAATTCTCGAATAACTTCGCAACTGAAGAAAGAACAAATACAAAATATGGCACAACATTTACTTTATCTAGACAACTAACAACTAGAAAAAGGTCTGGCTGGCGTAACGTTACGCCAGCAGGAAATGTTTTTGTGAAATAATTAAAAAACTATAATACGCGCAACAAATTTATGAATATAAAAAACTATCTATAAGATTCAAAACTATCTAATAAGATTCAAATGACCATTGTCGACAACATCTGGGGCCCGATTCTCCTAATTTTACTTAAGCGTCATACGATTCACGTTCGACTCGATTCGACTGATATCCAATCCCGACTCGATTACGATTGAAGCGTATGTGGCATTCCGCTATTTTTTCTTTGAAATAAACGTTTTTATCCTTTTCTGTCATTCAATAATGAATAATTTTGTCTGCAAATGATTAACGATTGCAAAATGATTGCACAGCAAACTACCGTATAGACCAAAATCACCAAAATAGCAGACCAATCGCACGCCAATCAAATGTCAATCGAATACGATTGGTCTTATATTAGTAGCAGAATGCCCGATATGGTTAAAACTGCTATTGCGATCATATTGCGATTCGATTTCTATTCGATTTTGACATTATTAACTTAGGAGAATCGGGCCCCTGGCCTGGGTAACGGACACCTCTCACGTGTAGTAATGGGCATCAACAGCAGAGCTATTGAATCACTAGCCAGTTGACGCGTTAGTTCGCTAGTGGGCGCGAGAATGCGCGCGTCTTTTTTAAATCTCCGAAGTAATGTGTGCGTTACGCCGTGGAGTTAAGGTTGAATTTGTTATGTTCAGTTTTGGATAGACGCTTCGATGCGCTTCGACTCTGCACTAGTATAAATCGACCCTAAGAGAATCTTGGTTTTAAGGACTAAATTATTTTTGCCCTCTTATTGGCACTCATATCCTACTCGATAGGGGTTGGGTGTGCGTGGGCAACTGCGCCACCAGCCACAATTATTTTGCAGCTGTCATCCTTTAGGTATTTCGGTTTTTGTTACAAATAAAATATTTTTATTACTTAATTTTTTATTATAATTAAAATAAATCGATTTATTCATCGTTTTCTCTTCTTGCCGCCATGTTTGTTTTTGTTGTTGTTCTTCCCCTTAATGCGTCTGCGCACTCCTGCCGCCTCCTCCGTGTCGTCGTCCGAGTCGGCCCCGCGCTTCTTGCCTTTTATGTTCTTTTTGTCTTCTAGTTCTTTCATTTCCTGGGAAAGAAGAATTACATTATCGAAATTAAGTATTGTTATTAAGAGCTCTATAATAAATTATACAACGTCGAAAAGTACTGGACAGTTAGACATTATGAATATTAAATGCTATCAATTATTTTGGATTACGAAGAGGCAGACAAAGGAACTGCTGTCGGTAATATGGTTTTCGTGCTGCTTGATCACATAAAACTTCTGTTAGAAGACGGAAACATTAAGATGGGAGCTTGTGACCAACAAGGGTAAAGTAGAAGCAACTGCTTGTCGATCAGCTGTTCTATGCTCTTGCTAGAATGTTCTAGAAGTACTTACAATCTTAGTGAGCCGCTGCGCCTCGGACACGCGCTCCTGCAGCACCATGACCTCGCTCTCCTCTGTCTTGTACAGCGGCAGCTGCTTGCCTATCAGCTGTTCTATGCGCTGGTATAGTTCCACATCATACTGGAATAATAAGAAAATATATAAAGTGGGATAAGTAGTACAAAGTAATTGAAAGCCGTTGATGACAGAAAAAAAACATTGCTACAATAATTGCTAAGTTGATATCAGAGGACCAGATACAGATATAACTGAAATGAAATAATGATCGTACTGCAAATCTTGTAGCAAAACAAAGTACAATGTACTTGGCGTATGGCAGTAATGTTCTTACAAAATTACATCAAAATAAAGGACAATGGGCGATTCCGGTCCAAATGTCCACCACGAATGAGACCTATATGGCTAGATAGGCCGTTAAATATAGAACATTTTTTGTTATGAAAGTAAAAAAATATATAATGCCAGAAAAAAGTTATAGCAAAATCAAATAAAAACATTTTATAGATTTTTGCAATTTCATTTTTTCAATTACTTTTCGTGATGTTCGATTTTCATACTTTCTGTGACTTCTGACAAAATAGAATTGTTCATAATAATGATAACATACAAAAACTATCGAAAATTACGAATACATTTTTGGCTGTAACTTTTTTTTGGCATTGTTTTTTTTACTTTCTTAGTAAAAGTAACTCTAAATTAAGTGGACTATTTAATTATATAGGTCTCGTTCGTGGTGGACATTTGGACCAAACTTCATACATTCTTGCCCAATCTCCTTTAAATCGTTATATTTATATCCATGAAAGTACTCTATTTCCACTTCCACGAGTATTAGTCATCTTTAGGTAAGCTAAATTCAACTGACCTGTGAAACGAAAGTGATAGCCTTGCCGGCCCTCCCGGCTCGAGCCGTGCGACCGACACGATGAATGTAGTCCTTACTGTGCAGCGGGATGTCCAGGTTTATGACCACATCCACGTGAGGGATGTCCAGACCTCTGTAAAGCAGAGATTTACATGAATACACGTAAGTCGAATTGTAGTTTCTCTCATGATAGTGAGATTTCAATTCTTAATTTAGCATTTTGGAAGTTCTCGTTTGAGTACATATTTTGTTTGTTGGTTCATACTACTTGAATATTTTAGGAAGTCTTTTAGAAACTCAATCGTAATTTTGTCAGAACAAACTTCTTCAACTGAGTAAATTTTCTGGTATGTTCCTATGAGAATAAATCAAGAATAATACAAAAACTAGAGTAATGTTATCATATCATATCAGGAAACCCAGTACTTGCAATAAAAATTAATAACCTGCAAAAACACCAACATACCTCGAAGCGACATCAGTACAAATAAGCACCGATCGGCTTTTATTCTTGAACTTATTGAGCGCAGCGAGACGTTTGTTCTGCGACATCTGTCCGTGTAACGGAACGGCCGCGAGTCCCAGGTTGCGCAGCAGTAGCGCCGTCCGCAGTGCGCCCGCGCATGTCGCCACGAACACGATGAACGAGTTGCCGGACATCTCGTTTAGTATGTGGACTAGGTATACGTCCTGGGAAGGAAGAAGGGATATTAAAATTGAGAAAAATTACATAAATTATTTGAAGTGCCTATTGAGTTTTTTTGGTTCCTATAAATGTACTTTTTTGATTTATCTACCGTATGTTGGATATGATCACTAACCTACATTGCATAATGATGAATACCTTATGTTCAATTTATTTAGTATATTGATGTAAAAGTTCCACCCACTAAAGCCCCACTTATATTATAAAGGTAAAACTTTGTGAATGTGTATATATTATTAGGTGTTCCCGTGGAAATGGCTGACTGGATTTTTTAAAAATTAGGCATTAATTAATATAGCTTATACATCAGAATAACGTGTCTCCTCAGTAAGCAGGTAAAACATTGGGAAGAAAGTATTTAAAAACCTTACCTTATACTTAACAGGTATAAACAGGTAGTATTGCAGCAGTTTCTCCACCGTCTGGTACTTAGTTGACACCTCCACCTTCACAGGATCCTGCAAGGAGGCCCTCTGCAGTTTCTGCACCTTCTTCGTCATGGTGGCAGAGAAGAGGTATGTGCGGCGCTCGCGGGGAATCACGCGGAGAATCTTGTCTACCTCCACTTCAAAATCCATGTTAAGAATGCGGTCAGCTTCGTCCATTACCTTGAAGAGTTTAAGATGATTATTTTTGGCAGCTTTCAATTCATTTAAATTATTTTAAAGTAAACTAAAATTATATTTACATAAAAAATAAACTCAAAAATTGGCATGGAAAAATTGGTCCTCATCGCTAGCAGTGCTTAGAAGTTTTGCTTTTATAATTTTGGAAGCTTGATATAAGCAAGAAGATTTCTGACAATAGTGTAATTCTTATGGCATGTTAAAAATAATTTGATGATTGCAATGCACTCAAAAATAAGCATGGATACTGATGCTCTTTCTTTCTAAATATGAGAAGATGGCTGTCTCCTGCAGTGGGACTATAAAACGCTAAAGATGAAGATAAATTCATATTTAACTCACCAAAAACTTAAGTGCCTTCAGATTGAATCCCTTAGTATTCTCCAAGTGATCGACCAGTCTGCCCGGGGTTGCTATGATGATGTGTGGCTTCTTAGACAGCATGAGAGCTTGTGCCACCATGTCCATGCCTCCCACTATCACTGCACATTTCACTCCTATGCTGGCTCCTGTAATTATAGAAAGTTTTATAGAAAAAGTTACTTCATAAAACTTTTTTGGATGCCAAACTGACTTGCCACATTAACTTGGATGTATTGAAAATCTAGTGAGGTCATGGTCATTCATAGGTTATGATATTATAAAGAGGTAAGTTTGTAATGTTTTAGGGGTAATCTGAATTTACCGAAACAATTTTGAAAATTCCTTTAACTGTTATAGAAGGCTATGGTTAAAGTGTTATGGGCTTATGTGTTTTACAAAACTTGGACTTCGAGTTAAAAAAAGTTTGATAAATCTTACCTAGAGCTTCAAACTGTTCAGATATCTGGAATGCCAACTCCCTGGTGGGCGTCAATATAAGCGCGAAGTATCGTTGTGGGTTTTCTAACAGTGCTTGTAAGATTGGCAGAGCAAAGGCACCAGTTTTGCCCGACCCAGTCTCTGCTAAACCAATGATATCCTTGCCCGTCAAGGCGACTGGTATCGCTTCCTTCTGGATCTTTGATGGCTTCTTCCATTTTAATTCTTCACACGCTTCACATAGTACATCTACTACCCCCTGAAAGAATTAATAACATAACCTCTACATGATGTTTTTATAAGTCGTATTTTATGCTATGAGTAAGATCTTAAGATTGAAGTGAATATACACAAAAGTGAATAATTAGCAGTCTTTCATAGTTTAAATAATTATGAGCTTCGCAAACCAGGTTTTACTAAAGTAACACATGTACGCACCAAGTCTTTAAACGTTGTGTTATCATCATCCTCATTGTCGTCTCCTGTTGGTTCTGCTGCCTCTACTGCCTGCTCTGTTTCTTCTTCATTCTCTGATTGCTGGCTATCGTTGTCACTACTCTCACTTTCTACATCGGGAGTCATTTTAATTTAGTAAATACAATTTGGAAGTTTCGCGAGCATGTGTATTTTTCGAAGTGCTCAACTGTCAACGTCAAAGTGAAGGTGGCCGTGCGCTTGAAAACTAATGTTGTTCGCGGTAGTTCAATTTTATTTACATCTGTGTTTATTTTATTTGTATTAATCTAAGAGAGGATAAAACTGCAAAGAAAGGCTATAGAAATGGTAAGGTAAATACATATTTTTTGAAATCTTTGCAATTAAATAAATTACGTTTAGACAGTGCGCTAGCAAATAATAAATACTTATAACATGTATTTGAACGTAGCTCCGTTCAAAAACCTGAATGTTTCAACGTTCTGATTTTATAAATTCTTTTATTGTTAAAATTTTGTTTGTTTTAGTGAATGTAAATTTTCACAATATAATTTTAAAATTAGTTCTACTTAATGAGACACGCATATAACCCTACATGGTGTATTATTTTAATAACTTTTTTGTGCAATTTATATACGTTTAGTAATGATTATATATTTGAACACCTCATAGTAAACAGCAAAGCGTCGTACTTTTGAGGTTATTCGTGAGTTGTTTTGTTATTTTGTTATTATTCGAAATTATCTCTGAGGTCATAAATAATACCTCTAAGCAAACGATAAATCATGGCAAAGCATCATCCAGATCTCATTTTCTGTAGAAAACAACCTGGCGTGGGTGAGTAATGTGAAACTTCTTATCGAAATGTAATAAAGTTCCCGTGTATGTTTCACAACTTTTTCACAATATTTCAGCTATTGGCCGCTTGTGTGAGAAATGTGACGGCAAATGCGTGATCTGCGACTCGTATGTACGACCCTGCACCCTGGTGAGGATATGCGACGAGTGTAATTATGGGTCTTATCAGGGAAGATGCGTTATTTGCGGAGGCCCCGGTGTCTCGGACGCCTACTATTGTAAGGAATGCACCATACAAGAAAAAGACGTGAGTAGGATTTGAATCAGATATCAAGGAACCTGGACCACCTTACCCACTTCCCACAACAGTATTGGTGCAAAAGTTTAGCCATTTGATTGCAACTTGCTAATAATATGATGATACCTAAACATTTGATCTTATCTCAATGACTCTATTTTCTGTCATCGTACGCACAATTATCTTTATGTATCTTTAGGAACATCTTTATTTGGTATCAACCTTATGTGTTATTATTTTCTTTACAGAGAGATGGCTGTCCAAAGATTGTGAACTTAGGTAGTTCCAAAACTGATCTATTCTATGAAAGAAAGAAATATGGGTTTAGAAGACATTAGCAGTAATTTATTTAGGATAATTGGTTTGTATTGTATTTAATGGTCTAAGGAAGTTCATACCATACATTTTGAAAGTATGGATAAATAAAACTATTTGCCCCAGCTTTTTGTATTTGTAAAATGTCTTATTCATAAAATTTCCGTTGGGTTCCATTAACCTTCCCCATAAGGTGTAATTAAAGTAAACCTCAAAAATTCTCTCTCAAAATTTAAGAACTCAATAAAAGACTCAAACACTCACTTATTATTTATTTCATAACAACTTTGTAATAAGTTACTCAAAACCTAAATAACTCAAATCTAATCTTAACGTGGAAACTTTCTACTTATAAATATACGATACTGTAATACCTAAATCTAATTCAATACCAAAATACAATATCTGTTTGAATTAATTTTTATTGTCTATTCTATGCTAATTACCACTATCAAACTATGGTACATAATTTTTTGTAGCTTCTGTATATTTACAAAGTCATTCTTTGTCTACAAAGTACTCATAATGTATAATAGAATGGTTTTTCATGCCAAAGATTTCCAATTCTCATGCAAACTACTTAGAGCTTCTAGCTTCCCCCGCTGACTATACTTGAGGAGGAACTGGCTGGGTTAGTCCAAATGTTGGCGTCATTGGAGCCAGAGTATGTTGGCCGCGCCGGGATTATCGGCGAGCGAACACACACACTGCAAAATTAAAGAAAATGTTGACTTTCTAGCAATAATTATAAAGTTATAAATAAAACTCACAGTAAAATTGATTTAGTTGAGATTTGGTATAAAGATGAATTTCAGATTGGAATTTTTATCGGGGTGCATGTAATATTCATTAAAACCGTGAGAAAGAGCTGGTATATATACACGATTGTCTGGTCAGCTGCCTTCTATTTCACCCTCACTTTGATTAATTTTCGAAAAATAATTTAATCTAAAAACACACGTGGTATTGTGAAGTGCTGAAAAAGTTAACGTTCTTAAAATTATTTTATCATGCGTTTTTAAATATGTAATTTTTTTATTTCTATAGGTATTTAGGAATAGTAATGCAGTTGGCGTGTCGTGGTTCATGCATTAGTTAATCGTTAACATTCCTTAGTTTTGTTGACTGACCTCCCCTCGTTCTTGTTGGAGTATCAGCTGAATCCAAACAATGTCCTAGGAACACCATTACAATTATATTAGGTTTCATATACTAGGCATTGTTAAGAGGAATCGAGAAAAAGTATACATGGTTGTGAATGGTCTGGAATTTGTTAGATCAGAAAGACAATCTTCAATTCGGCAGTTTCTTGTCTATTCTCAACATTAATGACAAAGTGGATGGAGATTGCTGCCACCTATACCATACCTACCTTAACATCCTGCAACTTCGTTCTTCTTGACGAGTAAACCTTAATTAGCATTGTGTTCTCTCCCTGTCTAGACATAAATCAACCTGCCACAAACTAGTTATTTCCCACTCTACTCTGCAGTTCACTCTGCTTAGTAGTCCCTGGTCTTTCACGCTGAACACTTGTCTATATGTCCGCATATAGAGGCAGAAGGATCAAATTACCATAATTTACCTTTCACTCGAGGCAGTGCTCTCTAACTTCTTCAGCAGCCACTCTGGTCAGTAGTTCACTGTTCAACCCTCACGCTGAACAGTTCATTATTCCTCGTGCGAAGGGTGGAGTTTTCTCTCTTATCTGGATATAGATCTGGATCAAACTGTCACTATCTACCTATACTTACGAGTTAACATCTTCTAGCTTCTTCAGCAGCCTCTCGTTCTCCCTGCTGAGCAACTCCTGGTCCCTCAGTAGCGCCTCTCTCACGCTGAACAGTTCGCTGTTCATTTCTGGATATAGAGGGATGAAACTCTCACTAGCTACCTATACTCACGAGTTAACATCCTCTAACTTCTTCAGCAGCCTCTCGTTCTCCCTGCTGAGTAGCTCCTGGTCCCGCAGTAGAGCGTCCCTCACGCTGAACAGTTCGCTGTTCTCAGTGCGGAGGGCGGTATTCTCCTCCATGTGTAGTTGTACCAGTTCTACTAACTCTTGTTGCGGGAGCTGGTACAGTTTGTTCGGTTCGATTTGCGTTGGCGTTCGGCGGTTACCTGTGAAATGGTAAGAAGTTCGGTAAATCCTGGAGAATTCTGATATGTAGTCGGAATTAGACCTTTGTCGCAAGGGCAATCTAAGTAAATTACTAATTCCCATAATGTGTTCTTACCATAGCTATCAATGCTGTAGTCAGTCTGCACGTGGAGCGCAGTCCTCAGATGCTGGTTTTCCGCTTGTAACGCTTCCACTTCTCTCTTCAAACTTAATATTAGAGCATCTCTAGCATCCTGCAAATCAGAAAGAACGTTTAATTAATTGAGGCCACAATATCAATGAATCGCTATAAAATACATGACTGTTTGTACCATTTTGACAATAGGTTTGGTTTTGATCTTCTTCGCGCGAGCTGCGTACCGAAGAGTGTTGATAGTTTCGCTCAAGTTCGATCTCGTTGGTGCTATGCAGGCGATCTGGAATTTACAGAAGAGCATTATTGTAGGTCCTCTTTCTCTTTGCTTATTATTCTGGTTTAAATAAACCAGTTACGACTTTGGTCTCACCATAAGCGTGACTCCGTTCCCCGCTAGGCTGTCGGCTAACAATTTGGTGAGCTTGCTGTCCCGATACGGTATGTGTCCTCTCTTTTTGCCATCACTAAGTTGGGCTATGCAATATCCTGTAAACACAAGATAGAACAATTGAAAAAAATGATTGATAGTCACGAAGAGGAGAATGTAAGTGAATTGTAGTAGATAGTAGACCAAGTAAGAAGAATGTAGTCTTTATGTAAAAACGTCAAAATTACCGCTGCCGTATTAACAGAAAGGTAACTGTCTATTTATAGACTACTTACCCAAGACCATGAGACTCCTGTTGATATTGTTGGCCTCCTCCAAGGTCTTGCCGGTGCTGTGGGTGCGCTTGGTCATCTCGCTGCCGGCGAGGTCCACAAAGTTGATCTTGCCGTGCGTGGAGCAGACCACGCCGCCGGCATCCGCCCGAACATCTCGTCTCACGCGGACACAGAGTAAGGTGTGTGAGCGAGACGAGTGCGCGTTCATTGCGTGTGCGCCTACTGCGCGGTTACGCATACCTGGGAAGTCAATAATGGTACTGGTATTCTTAAAAATTCAGGCGTCATAAATGGTCAGCAAAAACTGTGGCCATTTATATCATGCCATGTTTGTTGTCGGCTCTTCTCTATGATGCCAACTTTCGGAACCGTGTCCGTGTTTCGTAAGGAACTTAATAGTGGCTTTACCTACGTCTTTTAAATTTTGAGATTGATATGACAATAGGTAACTCACCTTCCTCTAACACGGCGAACAAGTCGTCCAACTGTTCACAGTCGACGGTAAATAGATTCTCTACGTAAAAACTTCTGCTTTCCTTCGACCATCTTACTTGTAAGGGTTTTCTGGCACTGCCTGGATTTAGTAGATCTATTACCTGAAATCGAAGGCTTTTTTGGAAAAATTGTACCAACAACGGATTTAAAATAGCTGGTAGTCATTAGGATTTTTCACTCGGTGCATAGATATTTTACTTCTGGATGTGAATTTAACTGCATGAAACAGGTACCTACTTACTACCGACTTTAAATACAAAGGCTCTTTTGAGTCATAATCAAACCGTAGAACCAATTAAAATTGGCACCTGCGTATTAAAACGGGAACATTCAGTATATAAGTAGGGTCATAAATACCTTTTCATTATATATTTCTAAGAAGGAAGCTTTCAATATGAAGTGCGACTCGGGCCTCTCGTTGATCAGCCGGAACAGGTACACGAAGGATCGCACCACCAGCCCATGCTCTGGAGCGAATGGACTCGCGCCACTTTCCACCTGTATTGTGAGCAAAAAGTGTGTAGGTAACCATCCTGTTATGACAATTTCCTCCATGTTTCGGAAGGAATGGAAAATTGGTGGATCGTGGATGTCATTAGAACATCTTCGGTATCCATTTCAAAGGCTATCAGGTTACCCAGGTTGAGGAGGTCAAAGGAAGTCGCACTATGCAAAACAGTGGTAGTCAACTGAATAAGGTTTAACATAGTTTGGGAAAAGGCTGATGTTGAGGAATGATCCCTATCTTTATTTAGTCAGAATTTTACTAAAGCAGTTTGCAAATAAGTCTTAATAGACTTCACCAATTGAAGACAGTTGACCGCACACCTACACCATTAGGTGTAGGTTGGCGACTATTAATGTGATTAATAAAACAAAGTAAAGGTTTAAAACCTGCACTCTATTTAAATGCATAATATTATGTGCACATCGCGTGACGTCACTAGTTACGCGCCATGATTTCAGCGCGGTTGTAGGGACCTTCCATGTTAATTGGCACTCGTTTGTGTCAAAGTTATGTGTGACATCGTAATACTTACTTGCTTGCTGTTATATCACCTACATTAGGTATAATTTCTATTTTCGTAGGTAGTTTCAGAGTTAAACTAATTAAATTGGCTGGTTATCGGCTGTTTCGAACGTCAAAACTATAGGAATCCTCCAAACGCCCACCCTTTAAGTTTAGAATACCATTTCTATATCTTATCACCGACGCGATCAAAATGTGTTTAGCTCCTTACACTTAACTAGTCATTAATGAAATATGAGTAGGTATACCTACTTATCTATTACATATATACATTTTCGTTGCTAATTAATATGAAATAAAGGTTTAAACAGAGGTTAGCAAAATCTAGGCACTGAATCGATTCAGCCCTTTATATGGCGCCTATTGGATGATCGCATTGGCGCTGCATCAGCTGCTTTCGGTAAATTACGAGCCAAGGTCTTACACACACATGATTTGAAGCTTTCGACAAAAATCTCCGTTTACAAGGCCATAGTCCTCCCAAATCTTTTATACTCGGCTGAAACATGGGTCCTCTATCGGAAACATATACGGGCGCTGGACCGATTTCATCTAAAGTGCATAAGAGACATTCTGAAAATCAAATGGTCGGATCGGATTAGAAATACCGAAGTGCTACGACGCGCGAATGTCTGCGGCATAGAAGCGTACCTGATGCGGCGACAGCTCAGATGGTGCGGTCATGTTTTACGCATGGATGATGATAGGGTGGCCAAGCGCATCTTCTTTTCTGAAATCCAGAACGGCAGACGGAAACAAGGTGGCCAGTTCTTACGCTTCAAGGATGTTCAGAAAAGACACATGAAAAGGTGCAACATTGATCCTCAGAACTGGGAGACAAAAGCCATTTGCCGCCCTGAATGGAGAGGCCTACTTAAAAATGCGATCAAAGATTTCGAAGAGCAAAGGAAATCCGCACTGGATGCGAAGCGTGATGCTCTTAAGGCTAAAACACCAGTAGCCATTCATTATAACTATGTGGACGGTATCCTAACGTGCAACCATTGCTCGCGCACGTTTACACATAAAATAGGGTACTGCAGCCATCAAAGGGCGCATAGAAGAGCTGATCATCCTAGTTCTTCTCTCAATGATAACTGAAAGCAGTCACCATAGCCGAAATCGGCAGGGAGTATATATTGGATGAGCTTTTCACAAAAGCATTGTGACAGCGTTGTGTAGCACAAATGACATCGACAGACAAACATGCATGTCGCGTGCCGCGTTACGCCATTGTTTTAGCGTGATTACGTTTGTCGCCGGTTTGTTGTCAAACTGTCCAGCTGAATTAATGGCTCATTTTATTGTAAAGCCACGGAATATTAGCTGTAAGGTTTATGCATTTACTTATCTGTCAAAATTTTACACGTGTAACTTGACCTTTGAAACTCCGAGTAAATAAATAACAGATACCCACATATAGTATGTTAGCACCCACATAATTGTGATTGAACACATGGGACCCATGATGACGTCAAAAATACAAATAAGATCGGGACCACACACACCTTTTTCACACACGGTCGGTTCGCCCCATGGTAAGTTATTAAAAAACTTGTGTTACGGGTGCTAACACAACTGATAACTACATATAGCTACATGTATACACAGTTATAAATACCTACATATGCTCACCCAGACCACGGCCAACAAGCTCAGTCATTAGCTGTTGCGCCATCAAGTCATCAAAATAACCTTTTACACCCCTTAAAATGTCTACTATCCACGCCCCTTCTAAAAAAAACTAAAGATGTGCTTATCGCAGAATCACTGGCAATCATAATCAATGCACCGCCACGATCGATAACGCGACGAGGTCGGATCGACTGTCATTCGGTGCACTGTTATTAACTCCCGTTCACACTGGGGATGGTTTGTATGTCATTTTCTGATGTATTGACACTGATATTCGTGGTCACCAGTGTTTGTTTCCATACTAGTTATATATAGGGTGGTCAATTCAGTAATACATCGATTTTTCCGCTGACAAGTAAAAAACCAATCAAAAGATCAGAATTTTTAAATCATCTTTAGTTTTGTTCTTCCGACCAAGGGCGGATCCAGCTTCGGTGCCAGGGGGGGGTCACACAGTCGTGATCAAAGCATTGATTTATAAATATTAATTGTAAAGCTAAAGTTGACGACATTTGGTTTTATATAATAGCGTATACTTGTTATAATAAAAAAGCAGATACAGTATAAATATAAAAAGCGCGAGCGCAGCAAGCGCGAAATTTTTACGAAAGTTAAGAAAAGTGTTTTCATGTAGAAAATGGCCCGAGCGGAGTGAGCGCAATTTCTTGTATTTATACTAGACACACGTGATAAAGAAAAAAGCGCGAGCAAAGCGAGCGCGAAAATTTTTATCCAGGTCAAGGACTAAAGTAAAAAAAAAATTTTTTGTAGAAAATGGCCCGAGCTGAGCGAACGCGATTTCTTGGACATATTCACAGTTGCGAAATTCAAAAAAGCGCGAGCGAAGCGAGCGCGAAAATTTGTATTCAGTTCGAGAACTAAAAGTACCTAGATGAAAGCATTTTCTTGCTATATAACAAGTAAACGTAAAGTACGTAGAAAAGGGCGCGTAATGTGTATTTTTTTATTGCGGCAACAGTAAAACATTTTCTGTGAAAATTTCAATTGTCTTACTATAGGTAAGTGTTCATGAGAGTTCTACAGCATGTAGACAACCCGGACAGCGGATTCTTTGTAACATGGTCCCGCTTCCTGCTTTTGGGTACAAAGAATAAAGAAGTAAATAAAGAATAGTGAGTGAGCGCTGCGAGCACGAATTCTCCAGCAAAACTACTCTACCTCTATCTATCTATCTACCTAGGTATTCACTCGGAATAAAAACATAAAACATCGTGTTTAACCATTACAATTAGTGGTTCAGCCAGGTCCTGGACCTGGCCCAGGGGGGGGGGGGTCATGACCTTGTGACCTACCCCCTGGATCCGCCGTTGCTTCCGACCCTTTTCCCAATTTTATTTGGTGTAGGCGTAATATGTTTTCCGCTTTCATTCCTCTCTGTCGGTGCTCAAGTGCTCATACCATATCAATACATTGGCTCCTATGTTATTTGTATAATCTCTCAGACAATCCATTCATATTTTCCCCAGTCTTAGTCTCCTGTCATCTACTTACTTTCATATTTAACACATTCTTTGTTGCATTTGTTTCATCCTTCTTCATTACATGTACGACAACTGCTTCTCATCCTTTTTGTAACTGGTGCTACTTTCAGACTCTCTCTAATGTTAATATATTTATGCAAAATATAAAGTGTTAACATAAACCGTTATATCATGTACTAACTTCTGCCAGCGGTTTCACCCGCATCCCGTGGGAACCTCGGCACGAACCCGGATAAAAAGTAGCCTATAGCCTTCCTCGATAAATGGGCTATCTAACACCGAAAGAATTGTTCAAATCGGACCCGTAGTTCCTGAGATTAAACAAACAGACAAACTCTTCAGCTTTATAATATTAGTATAGATACTCACCAGTCCCGGAGGTCCAGTCAAAGTGTGTGTTTTCCCGCTGCCGGTCTGCCCGTAGCAGAAGGCTGTGCAGGAAAACCCCTCCACTGCCATCTCTAACAGTCTCTTAACACCAGAAAATTCTAGAACGTCTTCCTGTTTAAAAACGAAGATAGTAATATAATTAAAATAGAACATAAAGCACAGTAGATTGACTGTTAGAGATTTTAGCAAAAAGGTGTGCAATTAAGAATACTGAAATACAATATTTATATGTACCTATAGAATGTTAGGTAGTTTAAAAAAAAATCAGGGTATTCCAAGTTAATGCTGATAGTTCTCCAAATTTTAATTTCTTAAGGGGTTTCCAATCAAACACTGAAAGAGTTAGGTACAAATTCGAATTCTTATAAGTCCTAGTATAGTCCTTATAAGGTTCCTGACCTTCCTATTTACCTTTTAATCGTACATATCTACCAGTTACTGAGATAACGAACTGATTATGCTAGGTCTAGCAGCTAGGCTTACCTGCGTAGCCTCAGGCTCGAAGACAACATTATAAGAGAAGACCTTAGCCTTCTGGCTGGGCGTGGTGTTGTTCACCACCACCTGGCCCTTCCCCGGGAACTCGAGCAACGAGCGCTCCCCACACGATCGCTCCTTATCGCTGATTGGACGAACCCTGACAAAAAATGTTGGTGTTATTAAAAAAGAGAAAAGCACATGTTTAAAAAAAAACTATCGTATGTCTTTTTAACTTTTCGTCAACATAAATTGTAGCCCTGTAAACTTTTCGCTGCAGGTTGTTTATATAGTTTTCAGAATGGAAAAATAATAGTCAGTTATATGGTTTCTCAGATTCTCTAGAGCTCAATTGCGAATAAAATTCTCTAAGGGTCTATGACCATGGGTGGGCACGGATTTGAAGAGATTTTATTTTATTTGGTTACACAATTTAATTAAATATTTTTTCGTTACATCGGAATATTTTTAATCATACGATTTGGTGTTTGATTTTCATGATTATTCCGAAAACGTCTAGACTACCCAAGTAGACACCATCATTAAAACTTCATAACTCAAACTGAAGAAATTACCAAAATATTTACCTACTACAAGCTATGATTAACACCCAAAATCTTATATGTTAGACAAGTTTAGTACATTATATAGTTGTTAAGTTCGGAAACATCGATCACTTTGGGGCGGAGTCGTCCTTTCAGTTTAGAACTGATTGTGAGAGAAATGTCGAAGGGCGAACGAATGCCTTTTGTTTTTCGTAAGTTGAAGAAATAAACAAGGTTTTATTTAAGTTAAAAACAGTGGAAAACTTTTTATGTGTCCTCTCCATAAAGAGCCAAAGTTGACTGTTTTCTTCTTCTTATCTAGTAACAAGCCCAATGTCAGAGTTTTCCCCAAAGAGAGTTATATTGGTTACCTAAGCCATTCCTTAGTGAAGGATTTGTATGACATTCCGTCACTAAGGAGAGACTTAAGTAATCATTAAATGTCTCGGAGTGGGGAGGTTACTTCCTAACAGTAAGTGGACAGTACACCGTCACCAAAGAAGTCAGTCTAATTTCTAGTACTGAATTGCATGCCCAGAAAACTATGTTCACATTAGATAGCTGGCTGCCTGAATCCGAATTCATAAGTAATTCAGGGCCATTATTTACCTACTTTAGTGTTAAAATCGCAGACATATCATTGTCCCGCTGAACACATTGTCAAGGTGTCGCCCGCTTATCGATTTGCTAATCAAAGAAGCGAGTCAACAACCCAAATACCTATGTTTTATACCGATTAACATCGATATAATAGCGTTTCGATGTTTCACTCGCAATTGCCGTTATTTATGTTTGAGTTGTCTGTGTAATTATGTATTCTAGATGTTTTCCCGCGGTTTCTCTCGCGTCTCCAGGGAACTACTTCCCTTACCTGATGTAGGTAACGTAGTCTAAGTTTTTCGGGGATAGTGTAGCTTTCGAACAGTGAAAGAATCTTGGAGATCGATTCAATAGTTTTGAAGCCTTTTGGGTACAAACGAACAGAAAAATGATTCCTCTTTTTAGTTTTTTATTAGTATAGTAGTATAGATTGCAAATGGCTTATTGGTGACATAGTTTCGACAACGGTGATGCACGTGTAAGCTTGCAAGGGTGTCGTCATATCAATTAATGTAGTTATGTAAACCAATTTAATAATTAAATAAGAAAAGTTTTCCATAACCCACAAGCAACGGTAATGGAAAACTTTTCTGTATTTATTATACGACATAGGCAGGATTTTTAAGATGCCTGAGTAATGGCCTAATATAGTTTGACCAGAGACCTACATACCCTCCATCAAAACCAACTAAATCTGTGTGGTCGACTAAGTGAAAACTCTTTTTATTGTTTAGCCCGCGGCTTCGCCCGCGTAGAGTTCGGTTATACCGCGTTTCCAAGAGATTTCTTCAAAAGTCCGGGATAAAAACTATCCAATGTTCTTTCTCAAGGTCAACTCTATCTCTGTACCAATTTTATTAAAATCAGTTCAGTGGTTTTGACGTAAAAGCGTAACAAACAGACAGACAGAGTTACTTTTAATATTAGTAGGGATAGGAATCTGCGAATACCGTAAAGTAACTAATGGCTGATTTCTGAAAATATTATGGAGCTTTGCGTTACCGCTAATTCTCCGCTCCACTAAAACTCAGTATTATTTAGAGTTTAACTTAAAGCGTAATCAAATATCTCATGAACTCACCTGACAACGACGTTAATGTTATCCTCGTCAGAATTGAGCGTGGTGCTAGACCCTCGAGTGCTGCGGTCCAAACTGCCTGCTCTGCTGCTGCCGCTGAAAATACAACTATTGTAGCATCCAAACTCACATATAAGATAAGGGTAATCGTTACTATGTCAACTACCAGGTTTATAGTGTCCAGTTTAGCTGCGGGTACCGAATAGGGCATGCATTATCGGTAAAATAAAAATTACCGGTAAAAATTCGGTAAATAAAATATTTTTACCGGTAAACCGGTAAAACGGTAATTTTTGTATTTTTTTTAAATGTGATATTATATCAATAAGATTGGGTAGTCTAAAAGCAAAAAATAATTTAAAATACAAGGTATAAGGTGGTAAACATTTTTTGTGACGTGGGCCGTAACAAAAAAACATGTCAGTACCATCCGTACGCAATGTCGCCGACAAAGTGCAAGAGAAACGGCTGCGATGGTTCGGCCATGTAAAAAGAAGACCACCTGAATACATCGCCAATGTTGTGTATCAATATCAATCTCAATAAGTATACCCGGTCAAAGGCGCAGAGGCAGGCCGAAACGGTGCTGGTTGAGTGTCGTAATGAATGTCATGAAAATCTACGAACTCGAAGAGGAAGATGTCCTGGATAGATTGAAGTGAAAGAAGAAGATACGGAAAGCGGACCCCGTCACAAGACGGGATAAACGCTAAGAATTACCGTGAAAAAAAAAAACATTTTTTTCATTGAAGTGAAAGCCCTTTTTTATGGTAAATCGTAGGCATTTTATGGACCAGGGTCGCGGTAACTGTTTCGAACAATCCTGCAGCCCCGGCAGGCCTTGACCCTGCGCGTGGAACAACTGGGGCCGCCGACACGGGTCTGTTGTCTATGCAGACGGAGGAACGATGAGCCACCCGAACTCACCGTCCACAGACCGACGCCTACGGTGGCCGGGAGTCGTCTCTCGACACTCGGCGCCCGTGGTGTCTTCCTGGTCCACTACAGTGGCTGGGATGAGAGGTGCGAACTCACAGGCGCTCCATCGTCTCCTTCTCGAGCATGAGTGCTTCGCAGAAGGAGGCGACGCCTTCCGATTCCCTCTTGCTCCGGACCATGGCTTGAACCAGGGTCGGACGCGAGAGGTCGTCGCTGCCTATTGGCTCGACGACGACACGGCGGTACCCTTCTCAGGCAGTGCACACCTAGACTGTGTGCTCCACCGTGTCCTCAGAGCTGTCCGCATAGTAGTTAAGTAAAAGCCCTTGCTCAATAAGGTCATAGAGAAGGTAAAATAAGCATAAGCTACATTTTTACCTAAAAGGAGCTGACAGCTATTAGGAAATTCAGAATAACCGAATGAATCAAATTTGTTTAGATAATATAAATTAAGATGAGAATGAAGATTTGTATCTAACCTAGAGATAGTTAAGGAGCCACATAAGTTTACTTTCCTAAAAAACAGCAACTTTAACACTCTTACAATATGTAATGTATGCAATATTACATTATGTTCAGGCTACATAATGAAGATTTGACGTTAAATGAACAAATTGCTATATATTATCACAAAAACGTAAAAACCGGTAAATTACCGGTTACATATTATTTTTACCGGTAAATTAAAAATCGCGAAAATGGGCGGTTTTACCGGTAAAACCGAAACCGGTAAACCGGTATTGCATGCCCTAGTACCGAAGAAACTTAGATACGCTCTTCAGTGTCCTTCTTGTAAAACCTTCGGATTTAATGTTGTTCAGCGAGTTTAGAATATTAAGTCAATACTGGAATTAGTGTTCTCAAATCAAAGTAATTTCCTGACTCTATATAGCTACATTGATATGCAACATTTTTGGGGAGGTGTTCATCGAATTTTGGGTCTAAGTAAAAGATCACAATTTGTACGAGTACACAGTCATAAAGTCTCCTTGTATCCCTCGCCCTCGGTGCAGCGAAACTGCGTAAATGCGACTATCTACACTAAACCATAAGACAAATAAACCAAACTGCCCCCTATAATAGAAAACTGCCATTTTATGACATGTAAGTAGGGGTTGTTTCCCTTGTTTGACGACAATTGACCTCGATATGTGTTTACACCTATTAGGTATTTCTGAGCTATGACAATATTGTTTGATGTTCAAATTCGCCCATTTTTTATGCATGGACAGTAATTGTGTTGGTTCAATCGATTAGTTTCCTTGAACTAGAACTTGCAACCTACTGAAATTTATGTGGCAAGTTTTATAGTTTAATGCATTTTTATTTTCATTTCTTCTCTATGTTTATTTTTTTATGTTTATCTATTTTAACAATTTTGGACCGTAGCTTAATTCGTATGATGATTTTTCCAAACTAAGACTGTCTTTAGGTGCCATTCCGAACACACATAATGTCCATCCTTATATATTCTCACAACTACTGAACAAAATGAAATGCAAATTCACAACAAACGAGCCAAAGGTAATTTCTAAATGACTCCATCATGAGACATAATCACGACCGCATCTAATTTAATAGTCAGTAACTCAATAATGTGACCAAGCCGCCAAGGAAATGTATCGTCATAGTGTTTCCCTTGCGTGGTAATCGGAAATCTCCCGCCAAAGCTGCCATCTTGAGTAATGGCGCTTGACGGTTGAATTTAAATAACAAATAGCTAATATTATGAGTAAGAGCTTACAAATTACTTTGTTTTACAATGTTACGAAGAATGAAGGAATTAGAAGTAATGACCAGTTTTATTGCGACCTATATGAATAAAGTGCGATAAAACTTATGCGAAATTAATCCAACGAAGTTGCAATTTAGTGAATTAATCTAGTTATAGAAAAGAAAAGTAAATAGAGAGGGGTTTCTTGTTAGCGCACAATAAATAACATTTACTTAAATAAATACAAGTCAAACAGACTTAAAAACTTCCATTAATTAAACTTCAACCAAAACAAAAGCATGGCGTGCTTCCCACAGACCCGTTAGGGCAGAACACACAAAGTATTCCCAGAAACGATAACGTTAAGTAGTTGAATATTCAAATAGTTTTACTACTGATTGACAGCTGTTGCGCCGTAATGCTAAATGCCAAGGGCTCCCTTATTGACCGCGGCTTATATTAATGAGGGTTTCGCTTATTTCACATTGATTGGAAGAATACGTTTTTACTAAGCTTAAATTGCACGTTGAGAGAGAAAAAAGGCGGATTTTAGAATGTTATCTGAATGCATCCACGGATGAAGAGAAGATAGTTTTAGTGCAAGAAACTTGATGACTTTAGTGAAAAGACAAGTTGGCAAAATAATACTTAATACTTACGAAAAACAATGCTACGGATGCCACACGGAAATATTCTTTTACATATCGTTCGAGTAGTTCCTGAGTTTACTTATTTAGTTACGAGACGTGATATTTAGCTACATCTGTTGAGACTGGAAGCCGAACCCGATATTATTGGGCAGATGATGGTTAATAGAAAATCTGGGAGAAACTTGCACGCCTCGTAGTTAGGGTAGAAAAAGTTTCTGTGCTTTACATGGACCTTCTTATCTGATTTCCTCAACCCAGTTACCGAGGTGTTCTACCCATTATAGATTGGTTGTTTAGCATTTTGACCAGTCTAGAATAACCTGAACACTATTGATGGCCAAGGTTAATGCTACTCGTGGTTGTAAAGCTTTACATAAATAATTCAGTCTGAGATATGAATATGCCTCGTTCCGAAGCAAGAATTATGATATAAATTGACAAATTACGCGGACCATCGTGCTAAAGGTCAGTTTTGAAATATAAGTGACCTCTGTTTAAGCCACTATTTGTATTGTTAGATTAATGTTTTGTAGAAGTGTCAAATCTGATTTTGTATGAATGAGTGATTAGGTTTACGGGTGGAATATTTTATAAGGTTGAGGTTTGTCGATTGTTTTTATTTGGGAGCTTAATAATTACTTTCAGGTTGTCTACTACGTAGAATTGCGGCAACCGATAGGAATCTTTTTGGCAATAAGAGCGTACATATCGGCATGTGCTATAGTTTATATTGGGGTGTAAAGTTTCTTAAAGAACGGCTAGTTTTTTCATTCCAAAAAGGTGGGAGACGTATCGGTGGAAAGCGCTTAGTTTAAAGCCGTAGCCTATTCTATTTACTTTGTTTGAAAATTAGCACAATAAGTTTTGCTAGTGTTGAATGGGCAAAAGATTTATGGTGTCCTGAAGTGCCTCAAGTGTCTTCATTTTAGAACATATTCTTCAAAACTGTTGTACACAGAAGTGTTAGTTAAAAAAAATGCTATGCCTGATAATTAAGACAGCCTTTACTAAAATGAAAAGCTGAAACTCTTAAAGTTCACTTGATATCTTCACAGACCTTCAACCTCTGAATACTTGACTATCATGAAAATCGATACTCCTATTACCTATAAGTTTACATTTTGATAAAAATTTCGTTGCCATGTATGAATGGGGAGCGATTCATTAGCACCAACAATTTGGATCAAGGTTCCATCAATACTCCATTAAACTGTGAATGGAAAGAGTTAGTTCAGTTACAGTTAGTTTATTAGAATTTTTATAGTATTTGTAATTGCTAAAACGTAGGTTTTTTGTGCGGTTTAGATTGAAATGTCGTGAACTTTACCTTTTCATTTATCAAGAGTAAAGTTGAATGTGTGTTTAATCTTTACTGATATTTTAAATGCGAAAGTAATTATCTCTGTCTTTTACGCTAAAGCTACTGAAACGTTTGGTACGAAGGTAGTATTAGGGCCTAAACAAGGATATAGGCTTCTTGTTCCTTGTGCGGGAAGTACTTCTTTCAGGGTATCTAGGATTTAACCACGGAGACCAGCCAGTTCTTTATCATTATAGGCACTAAACCTTTAGGTGTAAGTGTTTACCGACGCTTACTTCTGTGCACTTAAAGTTTTTTTCCTAACATTCTTTATTCATTTAAAACTCTGAGCTGAAGTGACAAAATATTTCTTTCAAGTCATGCCACAAGTTGACAGCTAAAATAAGTTTCCAGCTACATTTTCAAGGACTTTTGCTTCAGAAATCACAGTAGACACCTGATAACTAATTCATAGGAAACGATGTATCAATTCTAAATGCAGGGGTAAAATAGAGGTGCTACTTAATTATACGTTAAGAGTAACACACTACAAACTTTTAGTCGGACGACAGTTTGTTTAAAGCCAAATCCAAAGGTTTTTATTTCATACTAGCTTTCGCGGTTTCACCCGCGTACCGTAGCCGGATGGTGACAAAAACTATCCTAAAACCTTCTCCCGGGTCTAAGTCCCCTCTAATTTTCAGCCAAATCGGTCAAGCCGTTTTCATGTTATGTCGTGACAACGGAAAGCGGGTTTCATTTTTAAATAGTATATAGATATAGATAGACCTATTACAGGTGCATAAGAAACGTCAATAGCTAGGTTTCACGAATCCAAAGCATGGGTCTTATGCAGAAGAACCGGCAAAAAACTCCATAGACACTCTTTTAAAAAAAGAAGTGGTTACAATATTTTACAAGTTGACTCCGAAAAAATTATACAATGCAAGTTGAACAAGGAAGTAATGAGAAAATGTCGATATCAACTGATTTTACTATGTTAACAAGTTCGAGCTCATAAATCGGTATGAAAATGAATGGTAGTATTTACGCACAAGACACCGATCAAGTATTTGGCCGCTATCAGACCGACTAAGGGCCAGGCCACAACAGTGCGTTGCGGCGTCGCATCGCAAAAACAACATTGCACAGCTATGCGATTAATATGATATGCGTCGTTGATTTTTGCGATGCGACGCCGCAACGCACTGTTGTGGCCTGGCCCTAACAACTGATTGAATTCACGATTTTCTTTTTTTCAACTATCGGGCTAACTGTCGGGCGACTATTTAGTTTGTAGCGTGTGGGGTTCTAAGTCGCGTGTTACACCCCTATATAGTGATTCATTATACGGGAGCGAAGGAAACTTGCGTATACATCCTAGTTGTTACTCATAGTTTTTAATCTTCGTTTTAAGTGGAAAAGAGGAAATTGCGTGTTTAGTTTAGTGTTAGTCACTTTATTGCTGAAAATGAATAATTTGTTGGTAAAGGTGAAATCTGATGACTCTTGAGACTTGAGAGATTAGTGAAAAGAAAGCCTATGACTAATGGTCATTATTATAGTTATAATTTTGGTAGTTAGTTATTGCAGAAAAACGTCTACCTACTGCTTTCAAAGCGTAGGATTTTTACCAAAGTATATAAAAGTTAGACCTAATAAGTTGCTAATATTCGATTACTTAGCTACATTAAACCGCTTTAGAATATTGAAAACTTATTTAGCATACCATACACAGTAAAAACACGTCATTTCTTTTATTTTCTTTATACGTTAACAAATGACGTCACAAACATTATTGACGTCGTTTTATTTTACAAAATATTAGACTATGTAGTTATTAGGAAATCAAAGCTAATTGCGAGAAAGGTTGCGTGTGGGCGCGTAACTTGAAGGCGCCTGTTAACCTTAGGTAATAGCAATGGTAAGTCTGATACACCGCTTTGTATTAATGAAGCTTTCATGATTAATCCTTACTAATAATTGTATGTTAAAGTTTTCTCTTATTGTCAAGCTCAGTTGATGCATAGGAAAGGGAAAGAGAAGGATGCCTATAGGTAATTATATTACAAAACATGCCCAATGCCCTTATCGTGATCACGAACCACGAGACAAATTCGAAAGAGAAAATTCAGGATCAGATATCCCATGTAACGTGTTTGTGTTTATCCGAGTTCGCAGAGTAAGTACGTAGTTCCCATGGGAAACAACATGGAAGCTAGTAATTTATACTTTGTTTAGCTAATTATAAACCACAATATCCTATGTGTAAAACAGCACATGGCAGGAGTCAGTACGCTAAGTTCCCAAGGTGTGGGTGTGACAGTCGCAGGGTCAAGAGCGACGATACCAGGTCAAGTTAACTTTGTAATAATTGATATCTATAAGAAGTATGTATTGTTAAGTGTGCAATAAAGAATATAAGAGTAAGAAGAATACTAGAGGGAAAAAGTAAGAGCATGGTTGTTGATGTACGACGGGCTTTATTTAAAAATATATTTTTATTGAAACACTGTTATCTCAGGAACTTTCTGTGTTAGTTAGCCTGCTTATCGATATAGATTTATTAAAGTGCGTGAAGTAATTCTTACAGGACGCGGCTGACACCGCTGATGGAAGCTAGTGTGGAACATTTATCTCGAAGTTTTATCTAAATATATTAATTTTATTTTGATCTGAACTAATATTATCAAGCTAAAAAGTTAATTTGCGGAAGTAGATAGGCCAATTAAAAACATATTTTAGTGTTAGATACATAGCCCTCTTTAAGAGGGGGCAATTTTATTCGGATAAACACGGTGTATATATAGTTCCCTAAAGACGTGAGTGAAACTGCTGGCCGAAGATAGTATCGAATATGCCAATATATTCCTACAATCATCGTACCTGCCATTCCTGGAGCGACTTCGTATGCTGTCGTCGTCTCTCCCCCAACCCTTGGTCAGGTTAGGTAGACCGAGCACGCTGCTGCCTTTCGCCATGCCACCTCCGGGCTGCTCCGTGCTTCGAGCCTTGCGGGTCTTTGGCTCTTTACCTTTGGGACAAGCAATAGAGAGCTTTATTATTCCTGTGTTTAGCTTGACAGTTTAGGAAAAGAGCGCTTTCAAACTAGCGGTTTTTTTACGTGTAACATATTACGCTTGGCAAATATTATTTCGCGAAGTTTCAGGTCACATATAAGTGTGGCCAAATCCGCTAGTGTGAAATCACTATAAGTGCTGAAGTGTTTTGGGACATTTTCCAAGAAAGAAGGGTTTATTTCAAGGCAACGTATCTAGTTTACTAGAATATTGAACAAGTATGTAGTTAGTTTTTGAATTTAACTAACTTTTGGTACTGCCCGCGAGAGTTTCAGCAGATTTGGACATCTTCCTCGAGAGCGCCGTGGGAGGCGCCCTCATGGGGGTGGCCTGGCGCTGCTGGTACACCATCTCCGTCTTTCCAGGGTGGAACAATTGCAGGTTCTTCAACGCCATGGCTTATATCCACCATTTTCACGGACAACCAACATTGGATATACAACCTTTTCACTTTATCAGTTCAACGACAATTACCGACACGACGCGTACGATTTTCGAAAAACTAAACGACAATGGTAAACACGAGTTTGTTTTTGATAACATTTTCACATTATGCGGGCTTTTAAATGAAGTACTTTGTAGAAAGTTTACGAGTACCACAAAATAATACAGTTATAAAACGAATTTTCATGTTAGTTTAGGACCGATAATTAGCAATATACATAAATTAGTAACATAATCTATTTAGCCTATAGATGTCATAATAATCGATGTTCCTATCATTGTCATGTGAACAGAAATGTGTAAACTGTATAATATTATATAAATAACGATTTTACACTTCACTTTATGGTTATTATTAATATTTTATACCAAAGGATCAATTAAAGAGTATTAAAATTAATATTTTGTTAATGGCGCGAACGTAACGCGGGAAAATATTTTCCACAATATGGCCGACGCTACTGTCACTAGCGCGCGCGAAGCACAGACTGAAGTGTTTTCAGCCAGGGGTTGTTAAAGCTAATTCATGGGGGTTTCACACTCGTATTGAACTTCATGTTAGTAAAATGAACAATATTTCTTAGAACTGAAATATATTGCAATTTTAAACAATTTTATGAAACATCCATGTAACATACAAAATAAAAAAGATTTTTAACGCATTTTGTTTTATTTTTTTTCCGTAAACCTATAGCATAATTATATACAGGCAGAAAAGTCGTAAGCGGCAAATAAATATTGTACTGTTTAGTCCCTTATTCTGTTTTTACATACCTATATCAGAAATACATCATAGACACTACAGATAGCTACAATATAGAAAAAAAACTTCACGCGATACAGACATCAACTTTTTTATAGCATATTCAATGCTGTTTGTTTTGATGTTCCAATTTCCATTAGCGCGAGAACTGACAAGTTATCTGTATGTATAAATTTTGTTTACAGTTTATTTGTTTTATCGACCGATATGAAATTACTTACTGCGACTTCCCTCACTTAGATATGTTTATTGATTGCTAATGCCTTGTGCCAATATTTTCAGTACGTACGTGGAAAAAAATATTTCCTTTCTTTTCAATCGACTTTCCAAAAAGAGGGAAATTCCAACAAATAAATTAATGATTCGAAAATATTTTAGATGAAGATTTAGGTCACAAAACAAGTGGTGGTATTGCGAGATATTTCGAAAGAGTTAGTGTACCGCGGCCCTGTTACACAAAGGGCTAAAAAGCACATAGTGGGTTTTAGTCAGTAAGGCCGTATACAGAAAGAAACTTATAATCGAATCGGCGCTTGACAGCGCTCTGGTAACCCGCGCAGAAAAATACATGAACAAGCGCCGATAAGTGCTGACCGGCGCCAACAAAAGCTGGAAAATAAGCGCTTATAAGTTTCCAGCTTCTTCCAGCTTTCTTTCTGTATATCGCCTAAGAGTCTATCAATCCGTCACACTGCACCCACAACACAGGAAGGGGTCATCTGATGATTTTCCACCAAAAAGAGTGTTAAAATAGAAAAAAGTACATATTTCGCTGCGGTGTTATTTCAGGTCTCATTATTTTAGTTTACAAAGTAACATAATTGTCTTGTCCAAGAAAATAACTGTGTGCTGCTAATGGCACATTAAATATTTAACCCATTATTTCATTTATTGTAGAAGCAATTCTTCATTTACGCACATGGGGCAATAATTAGTTTTAATTATTTCATTAAAACCTTAAAATTAAAATGGACAAAAACGAAATAGTAACTACATAAGATTCACAAGATAGTAAATGGAACAAAGTCCTCAGTCATCTTTGTCTGTTCGCTATAAAATTATAGTTCGGCCATTCAGAGAATGCGTTCCTGACACGTCGCGATTGAACTGACGACGTAACTTTGCAATGGCGTTGCAGTTACGATAAAAATATTTTTGCTGGTTGTTTACCGTTTTAACAATTGAGGAGCATTAAAACAACATTATTATATCAATAATCAATGAATGTTATAATTTTGTGCCAAACTGAGTGTCAAATAACTTGGTAAACAATATTTTTCTAAATCTATACTGCGCTATTACAAGGTTATGTCAGCGGTTTATATTTTGTAGTGCTGTGCTAAAAATAACAGGCAAGTATCGTAATCTGTTCTTATACAGTTATAATATAAAATAATACGTTTTGATTTTCTTTTTAAGAATTGGAAAATAATGGACTATAAGACTTAATTATAACGTTTATGAAATATAAAAATAAAACTATGACCAAACCGCATTTTTATACTTAGATTAAAAATGGTAACCCCAAATGGCGTTATGGGCCGCCATTTTGTGACGCTAAAACAGTCGTCCGTTGTCGTTTCGTGCGCATAGACCACGTTTTTCAAGTGTTTTCGATCTGTTTTTATTTGATTACCCGGCTTTTGTTAGACCGAGATATCAGGATTGATTCTGTTATTGATAATAATATAATTATACATGTAGGCGAAGATGATGATGAAGACACCACCTCCTCAAGCAAATCGGAGTCTGATTAATATTCTGTTCGCACATTCAATTCAATGTACTTGTAACAAAGAATAAATAAAACAATTTTATTATATGAATATTACCTTTTTTTGGTTTCCACTTAAATAACTAAAATATAAAACAAATGATTCCGCCAATTTAAAACGAAAATAATCTTAAAATAATGCGGCGGTTCATTTTGAAGGAACGGTAACGAACTCAGTGTTATGTTGTGCCCATCACTAGTCGTGACTAACTGATAGGTGTCAGGAACGCATTCTCTGAACGGCCGAAGTATAAAACTACACAATTTTGATACTCAACGTGATTCAATAAGACACCAATAAAGAACTAGATGAAGGGGTTCCTGAGGAGAACTCAGTCGCCGGTCCCAACCTAAAGTACCTAAACCTATGGAAAATAAAGGCTCCGCTCCGGTATGAAAAAGATGTTGAGATGATGCACTATCCCCGATTGACATAGCTATACTTACTTCATCCGGGTAGTAGAAGTAGGTAAAAACCATGAGATTGGTTGGTCGTGTCATATGTAATCGTATACTAACTTAATCAAGAAATACCACTTTTGTAGTAGAATCAGGCACGTAGTAACAAGGTAATTCCTAAGTCATAGCCTTTTCACCTCGTGTTGACCGCACCAAGGTTTCACATTGTCTCTTTAACAACTCAAATTACTATAATACATAGTACTTGTACTACAAGCTATTAATCATGAGAATTTTATACAAAATAATATATTATAGTTGTATTATATAGAAAATCACAATAAATGGCGTTTGTGATTGATATCGTAGAGGAAGGTTGGTGATTGATATGCTTCAAACATTGACTTTACTATGGAAAAGTTAAGGATAATACCTCTAGAGTTTCGCTGTTTTCAGACTGGCTCCTATCGTTATAGAATTCATTTTTCTAAAGCACATAAAGCTGTCTTGGCTGGCTAATATAATTTGGGAAAATAATGCAATAACCTTTTCGCAGTTTATATTATTATGTAATTTTGTAAGTGCCAGTGTGTGTCACTGGGGAGCTTTTGCATCACTTCTTTTCAGCAAATAAACTCAGAAGGGCTGTATGTTCTAGGGGCCAATGTTTGACCGCTTATTTTGAGTTTGCATTCTAGTGCAGTCAAGAAAAGCATACGTTGTTATGAAATGAATGTTTTCCTAACTTTTGGATAGTAGTATGTAAATCATAGTTTGATTGCATACTTCCTAAAGCTATACATATATCAAAGCAATTACTGGACCGTAAGTATTATTGTTTACACTTTCGTTTACAATTAATTATTCACTACCGGAAGGGTGGCAGGTTGTTGACACCGCTGCCCTCCGTCCACGGAATTCGGTAAAAATATTGACCGTTCTCGATGTTTTTTTTTTATGCTGTCGTTTTACGTTTTTCTACGTAATTGGGAAAACATCAGTTTTAATTTTAGTTGTCATTTTTTACAAGCATCATAAACCTGTTTTTCACGAATCTCCAGTTGAGTTATAACCAGAATAGGCGAAGACATAAGAACTTTTTAGATTTCAGACAGACAGCCGCAGAAACTTAAAGCAAAAATAATTATATAATTAACGCAACAGAACTCTCACTAGCATTCTTAGCAATCAAAACGTCACTATTCCGATTAAATAATATCGATTAGCCGTCAATCAATTCGATGATAATAGCCTTCGTTTTGATTCGTCAAACAAATTACTGGCATCTGGGTCACGCACGAGGAGTGTAGGTAAGTGTAAGGGCCGATTGAAGCTTCCAAGTCAAAACATGGCCCAATAGGCCGAGGTTTTTAGTTCACCATGTTAAAATAGGTCGAATAGTCGGCCAGTTGTGTTGTCAAAAGAAGTCTGTCTGGCTGCAAAGAGGTTGCTAATTTAATTTGAATTTTGAAAATAGAAGCTGTCGACGAGTTGATTGATGGGAAGTTTTTTCAGATCAAGGTTTGTATCATGTTTGTATTGTATTATTTTTTAAGCGTGTTGTATGCATTTCATGGACGATCGGTAGATATTTTTTGAATGACCTATTATTTAGGCCAATTCCTTATAACGTTAGTTAGTCGCTATCAAAATCAGAGGAAGATAACTAGATACATTTACCTACCATTATGTCTAAGGGTGTAATTTTTTTTAGATGTTTCCTATATCGAACTAGGTATGTACATATAGATTTTGGCCAAAGCACACTTGACGTGATTATGCGCTCTACTTTTTATATTTGGTAGGTACTCCATCTTGGGCTAAAATCAAGCTTTTAAATACAGTACTTAACAAAATTTGTCAGGTAATTTAATCAAGAACTCTAACCAAAGTGGGAAATCCTCACTTACTCATACACACAGCTACCTTGAACCTTGACTTCAAAATTACACTAACCAAAAATTGCTGTCATCAAAATTGCTACTGAAATTGCACAATCATATAAAATAATTATGCAAATTATTAAAAATCGTGTACCTACATTGATACAAAACTTATGAATCATACGTTATAATTCCAATGTCAACAGTCAGAGGGCGCTGGCCGTCACGCGCATGCGTACAGCACCTGCTTTGGGCGGGAACCACATCTGTCATTCGTTCGAACGAAAACCGCGAATTATATTTTGCAAGCCCTCAGTTTTTAGGTAGGTATTATTGACCTGTATTGTTTTGATAATTGGGTATCATTAGGTATACAGGTACTTAATTATAAGTTTCCTTACTTACCTTTAGTTAGTATTTAAATATATGTACATGTAATATTATGTCACTCAATTTCCCGACCCTATTGTGATCTACATAAACCTAATAAATAAAACGTTTGGTACTTTACGACGGACACTGAATTATTGCTGTTTTCATATTATGAGCTGTACTAAAAAAAAATTGTACCAAAACTTTTGATCAGGAAGTACAGCAACCTTCTGACCTCACACAATAATTAAATACATTTTTTCTCCAACTAATAGAATCAATTATATTCGAATCTTGACTGAAATATGATGATGCGTAGCTACGGTTCGTTGGTTAGCACCACAATGACGTGTCAGTCGCGGTTCGGTGCTCGACACTTTTAGATTTACTTGTTTTAATTAGCGCATCTCCATTTGCATACGACACTTTTATTTTTTCCAGTCAAAGCTTTTCTCAATGCCGAATATTGTGCTAGCTAGTTTCTTGCTTTTCTGAATTTAGCTGCATATAGTAGTCAGTATAGGTGACATAATTCGGACAGGCAAAGCCGCTTGATAAACTAGACGAACTAATCTGGTGATAAAAATATGAATGAGGTTTGGTGTCTGTTTTCAGATCTATTCCTGCTTTAACCAATTTAGGTACTTTTAGATTTCTATGGACTGACTATTTCTATGGATTTCTCTGGAGTTGCGTACATGCCAGTTTTCGTGGTCTGTAAATAAGCAACATTTCATAGATTACTCAACTTTTAATTCTGAATTTTGGTTTTCAGGACTTTTGTTCTAACTTTTTAAATATAACTTCATATCAGGAACTAAGCACCAAAACAAGGACTGAAGAACGTCAAGCATCACACTGACGTCATTATGCACTGCGCAATGGAAACAGCAACTAGTTTTAGACAATAGCGCTTCCCCTTCCTGCTTCAGCACAAGCGATTACAACTGCTATTATTTAATTTTGGACACATCCTCCTTCAAGAAAATCATATAATTCATAACTTTTGACCGTAAACTGATCTAGCTGTAAAGCATTTGTCATGAAGTGTGAACGACATCTGATGGGGACATGTTACGCTTCGTTGCTGTTGTAAAGTCAGGAACCAAAGCCTAATTCAATGAACTTAATTGACGATGAATCTGTTTCAATCTTTTAGCCTCAGGGAATCCTAAATTATGTTGAAACGTAGCAATGCTAGACTAGGTACCTCTTTTGTTTAATTAAACACAGAAGACTGGAGATGAAGATAATGATATGACACTATCTAGATTCTCTACCTTATAACTGTCGTTATTACGTCTTCGGGCAGAGAAGCAACCGTACGTTGAGGAAACTTTGGCCTGCGTAAGTCTACAGCCCATAGACCGTCGGAACCATTCCGTAGCTATAAATTCCCAAAACCAAATTTAACAAACTTTATTATGTAAAGTACTGAAAATTATTAACCAAATTTTATTTACATGCCTGCAATATATTTTCAGATAAAGCATTATTTTGGTGACGACATTATCACTATTATCTAACCTCTACCGAGCTGATGGACAAAGCCTTGGAAAGCCTTCATAAAAGAACAAAACAAAAATATGGAGGACTTTACGCAATCGTAATAACATAGTTCGAGTTTTTACATCCTCTAACATTGATGACAGGAATTAATATGGATCCGCTCATTATAATGGAGTTGACTGACATCGTAACCTTCTTTCTTATAGGCAGAAACTCATAAGAACAGCTCATGATGTTGCGAAAATTTTCACTGGTACTGGCAGTCCCCTTATTGCCATTTCCAATATCATATCTGTCTTGTGCTTACGAGAGATAAAATTTTGACATTGGCCACGTACCAGTAATGTTAAATTCCTATCTCCAGTAGGTAAGCAAAAGCACAGATACCTAGATAGGATACTGGGAGCAGCCGTAAACCAGGGGAGCTTTGCACTAAAACCTTTTTGGCGTAAACAAAGCCGTATTTAGACACTTAGATCCAGCAGTTCTCAGGAATCCTGGTAAATTCTTTCTGGAACATGTATGCTGGTAGAACAACATATGATTTTTTACAGGATTCCGGATCTACAGAATTTGTAATGCGTAACGAATCCAATTAATTTCTTACAAAGTATACGATCTGTTCTTGAGACACAATGGAAAAACCAATTGACAGCATCCTTAGAACTAATGTGCTGTTTATAATATAATTACCATGCTAGTTTGTCTGCGTGTGTAAACAGTTTTTTTAAACTTATTATTTACTTGGAATTTGACTTTTTCTGCTTGAACTTCATGCAAAAAATGGTTCATTATTAATGACGTAGTTATTTAGAATTCAAGTGTATCATAATAAAAGTACCCAATAATAATTGACATTCATTAAAAATTAGAAGTCATAGTACAGTAACGGCTTAATTCATGGAGTTCAAATTACAAGCTAACCGAACAGAGCACTTTGACCTCGTTAGATGACCCCATATTTCGGAAAATGGAGTCAAAAAACTGTCGATCAATTGTGCAGGATATATGGTAGTACCTTCACAATACCGACCCAGTAGGCCCTAGGCGGATGGCCAAACAAAACAAGCAACGATCGCCATAATTATTTTATAAGCGGGGGACGCATGCGCTGTGGCCAGTCCGCCATAACGCGTTCGCGCATCCACCGGCGCATAGACACGAAAATATATACAAAATACTTTTTACATTTCGAAACTTTTTTCAATATGTAAAAGTTGGAGTTTTAAAAATAGTTTGTTTAAAAATAAGTCTTTTTATTTTAGTTTTTTTGGACTTAAATTATGAACTTCACAGATTTATAGTTAAGTTTTAATCAAAATGGAACGGTTTGTGATTCTGGTGAGTTTGATTTTACTATTACGAAAGCCTATGTTAACAATGAGAATTCAAATAATGTGTCTACCTTCTCAAATATAGTTCTATATAAAGTACCTAGGCCTGAAGAGCTTTTTATACCCGGTTGATTGAGTCCTTTTTGCATCATTTTTAAAGTGGTTCGTCAAGGCAAGACCAGTTTTCAATTCAGATGAAGTTCTATAAATAACTAAATTAGGGTAATTTAAAAGGACTCTCATGCTTTCAATCGAATTATTTTGTAGAGGTATTACTGTAGGTGGATTAGTATAAATGCTTTTATTATATCGAGCAATCAAATTGAGCTTCAATTATTTGTGGTATAGGTCAATGTGAAATATTTTTGTATTACCGAAAACTTAACTTATATTCCACTTAAATAGTATCTATCGTCTGAAACTAAACTATTTCCTTACATATTTTTTTTATAGTTTTTGTTAGTAGCCCTTTATATTTTCGAATAACACTATTCCTAGATGTGCAAAACCGTTATATCGCACAGAGCATATTTGAATGGGTATTCCCATAAAATTAACAGTACCTAAGCAATTAATGTAGGAGCCACAATAGTACGTAACTGTAAACTGAAGGTTTTACATATTGTATGGATATTAGAATTATAAAGACGTGAGATAAAGTCGCGTGGACAACTGGACTTGCATTTAACGTCTTATAAATATTGGTTTTGCGGAGATTGAGGTTTATTTCTTAATTATTGTCGTATTAACGCGTCTTTCGTTATTGTCAAACTGGCCATCAGTTTAGTAATCGTAATAAATAAAAATCTGAAATGAAAATATTGTTCTAAGTAATCTGGGCTGTATTTAGAACGCGGGATCATTTGCATGAACGTTCCTTGAGGATTATTCCACAGCCAGTCATTTCCTTTCGCAAGTCTGCTTTCAGAAATATGTTTAGGAGTAAGCAGTACCAATGTACTCAATTATATTATGGCATTTCTGATTGTATTTTACAGTGACTACATATACATTTGCAATTATAGGCTATTGAACTTTAGGGCACATTCAAAGAAAGAAGGAAACAATGTGTGGCCCGTCTAATATTGCAACCAGTTATAGTTAAAAAAAACCGGCCAAGTGCGAGTCGGACTCGTGCGCGAAGGGTTCCGTAAATTACAGTTAAATCAACCTGTCTCAAAAACTATAAGAGATACTTTGATCAAACCAAAAATCGTTGAAAGAGTTAATTAGCATGCATCACCTCTATTTTTTTTAGAATTTTATACCCCGTAGTTATAAAAATAGAGGGGGGGGGGGGACATACTTTTTACGACTTTGAGAGCTGATATCTCAAAAACCGTTCACTTTAAGAAAAATGTTTTTTAGAAAACTTTATATCATTTTAAAAGACCTTTCCATTGATACCCCACACGGGTATGTACATCGAAAAAAAAAATTTCATCCCTCAGTTACATGTATGGGGGGCCCCACCCCCAATTCTTTTTTTTACTATTTAGTGTCATATTTTTGTAGCGGTTCATACAACACATATTCCCATCAAATTTCATCACTGTAGTACTTATAGTTTCCGAGTAAATCGGCTGTGACAGACGGACAGACGGACAGACGGACAGACGGACATGACGAAACTATAAGGGTTCCGTTTTTGCCATTTTGGCTACGGAACCCTAAAAAGGGTCTATATATTAGGAGCCAGACATATAAAAAAATACATTTAAAAACCACGAACTCACATTGCGATTCAGACTATGCAACGCTTACATTTTATACAAAATTACGTAAATTCTATGTCATAATTCGTAGGCCTACAATGCCAATCTTTTGTCTCCCATTAGTCCATGGCCGGCCACAATTATAAAGCGTTTATACCAACGGATGTTAGTTAAACAATGCTAGTAAGCTCACTAGCTAATGTGTATGTTTGTTTTATTATATAATTTGTTATATTTTAGTCCTAATTCCCACGGCTTGGAGACAACTTGTATGGAAATGTAAATAGGTCTGTTGTGAGGTTTTAAGGTCGATATGTAGAGCTGTTTTGAGGTAACGCACGAAACTTATAGAGAAAAATGTATTTGACTTTGTTAGACCTTTTTCCCCCGATTTCTTTAATTATCTATATGTATGGGAGCTACTGCCTTACTGGGAATGCTCTTTTGCCAAGTTTCAATATAACACCTTAACATGACTTGGCAAAATTATTCTTTTGCTATCGATATACTGATGATTTCAATAAGTAGGTTTTATCTGTTGATAGCCCGGTCAAAATAGACATTTGAAATAACAAAAATTACCGGAAAGCTGATTTTTGGTGGAGAGCTAGATTAGATCATTCTAAATAAAATACTAAAAGTCCCCATCGATCCCATGTGTGCGTCAAAAGTTATTCGAGGTCAAATGTCAAAATTTTTGTTTTTTTTTTGTGTTTTTTTCGAAAACGGTAAGTTTTATCAAAAAAATACATCAGACCAAAATTGTAGATTATAAAATTTTCTACAAAAATGGCATTAACAGTTTTCTCCTAAATCTTACCATTCCTGAGATATCGCGCTTCAAAGTATATTCCATACATGACATGCACACAGGTCAGACAAGTACCAATGCAACTTTTCTAAGTTTGTATGTACTTTCTAAGCATATCTTGGACACCAATGACTGTGTTTCTGATGGCACGTTAAACTGTAGGTTCTGGCTGTCATTGAACATCCTTGGCAGTCATTATGAGTAGTCAGAAGCCAGTAAGTCTGACACCAGTCTAACCAAGGGGTATTGGGTTGCCCGGGTAACGGGGTTAAGGGGGTCAGATAGGGCAGTCGCTCTTTATAAAGGACTGGTACTTAGGTACATCCGGTTAAACTGGAAGCCGACCCCAACATAGTTGGGAAAAGGGCTCGGAGGATGATTTGATACTACAATCATTTTTGCAATTGGAAAAAATATTGTCAGGAGTTTTTCTGGAGCAGGTGGGAGTAAAGTTTTAATAGGGTCCAGATATTATGTATCAATTTCCAACCCCAGTCTTCTGGATAAAAATGGAAATGTCGAAGAAAAATTAGCGTGCGATAATTTTCTACAACTTTAAAAGTGGATTGTCGAGTAAAAAATTTTGTTCTGTGTTTAGTGATGTAGAACCATGCCTTAGGACTGCAGTACGCTGATATTTAGGTTTTAAAAGTGGGCAATCTAGCCTTAGCGACAAGCCACGTGAAGGTAATTTAAAACCCGATATGACCCAAGATAATATCGAGGCACAGGAGGTAACATACCGTGACATGGATCCGTGGGCATTACGATTGTTTTACATTCCCCAAAATTAAGTAAAGTCTTCGTGGTAAACGTTTCAGCACACATGAAAAAGCTGTTGAGTCATACAAATCGGCCAATTTGACTACCCCCACTTCAGAATGGAATAAATATTTCAAGAACTGGGTTTAATGCATGCAAAAGTGCATTAAATATCGCGGAGAATTCTTTGAAAAACAATAAATGGTATTAACTTATTAGATTGTCTGTACTTATTTCAAACGATACAACTTAAAGGCAGCCCTCGTATGTACGTGGCTTATATGTGCATATCATGTATAGTGTGACTCTTTGAATCGCTATATCTCAGGAATGGTAAGATTTAGGAGAAAACTGTTAATGCCATTTTTGTAGAAAATTTAAAGATCTACGATTTTGGTCTCATGTCTTTTTTTGATAAAACTTACCGTTTTCGAAAAAAAATCAAAAAACCTAAAATTTTGATAATTGACCTCGAATAACTTTTGACGCACACATGGGATCGATGGGGACTTTTAGTATTTTATTTATAATGATCAAATCTAGCTTCTAGCCACCAAAAATAAGCTTTGTGGGAATTTTTGTTATTTGACTACTACTTTTATGTCTATTTTGACCGGGCTATGATTGGTTTACTAGTGATACAATTTTGACAATAGGCATGATGACAGTAATCAAAAATCATTAAAATAATATATTTATTAAATTAAACTTGAAGCTTGGAATATAAAACGCGCATTGTTTTCTTTATTAATAATGTGATTAATATATATTTTTATAAAATAAAATTACGAAATAAGGCAATCCGCCATGATATCTTGAACACCAATCAGAGCTCGTGACGTCATCTCTCAAAACAACTCGCGCGAAAGCGCGCGAACGTCACATTTCGTTATTGTGAACTTCCACTGCGATCTTTGTTTTTAATTAATTAATTGTTTATAACACGAGTTATGGAGCCCGGATTTATCAAGGCAAACAGCGCTAATTTGCCTAGAATTGATATCATAATGCTGGGAAAGTTTTTGGCATCAAATAAAGATTTTTGTTCAGCTGAATTTAGAAATGTTAAAACTTCCATGTAAGTATACTAGTTTAATGAAAAAACAATGAGAGATGAAACCTAACCTCGAAATAGTTATTTACATTATAAACTATGCTAGAATCTAGAGAACTATGTAATAACTTGCATCAAAGTGATCTTCACAAAAATAAAGTTGTACCTTGGGCAATATTGCTTTTGAATCTCGCCTTGCAAGTTTAAGCCACTTGTTTCGTATTTTTTTATTGTGAGGAACGTACACAAATAACTTATCAGGAGTTGTTTTGGATGTGTTCTTACACTGGGGGACCCCACAACACCTATGCCCTTTCGAATTCGTATTTAATAACACAAAAAACTTAATTATTGCACGAGCGTTGTTTACTTGCGTCTTGTAATTTCAGTCGTGACGTCACAAGTGACGACATGACACTGACATGCGTTTTCGCGCCGGATTCAAAGTGGACAGAGAAAAATGCAATTATTTGATAAAAAAACTTCGCATTTTCTTAAAATTAATAATTTTTCATATAAAATAGACGTATACCTACATCATACAAAGGAATTTAAAAATTTGTCATCATGCCTATTGCTCCATATAAGATAGGTAGTTTAGGTAAAGTCGAATATTTATCTTATCGGTGTATCTTTTGTAGACAAATCAACAGCTGTATAGGATATTCAACGCCGCAGATAGATGTCAAATCAAATAGAAGTCAAGATAGTAGAAACTGGCATATTTTGCCGCAAACCTAGACATTCACGATGACCACACAAATTAATCTTATCTAAGTACACATATAAGGTCAAATTATTGTTAAAACCACAAATATATGCAAAAAATTCACCATCAAACTGCTCCCACCATGGTTATGACCTTTTGAAACAATGGTATGATATCACATAGATCGAGTACAAAGAGAAAACTTCAACATGAAGGACACAACCTAATTTTGTTTTGTTTCGATATAATTTAGTACAGGAAAATGTTCAAGTATTGTTGTTGATATGAGATAATGTTGCATTATTTGAATTTTTTGATAAATCATAAATTAAACAGAGCTTGAGGGGCAAGAGCTACTAACTCTAGGAGATGCAAATAAAATCATAATTAAAGAAACCAGTGACATTAAATTGTTTTTAAAGATTCTTTTTTTAAATAATTTATTGCTTGAGGGCTTGAGCGCTGTTACACTATGTCATCTTTAAGTTATTTGTAAAGATGAAAAAGTTATAAACACTGGGGAAGCATTCAAGTGAACTGATTAAGAAAGAGATATATCATCCATTTCCTTGATTTATTATAGTGATTCCGTTAGAATTGATTAGGTACAGTATGGATGAAAAAGTTACAAAATATAATCGTAATACATAGGTCGGTCAAAATAGGAAGTATAGTGTTTGAGTAAAAAAAGCTTAAATTACTCGTTAACAAGATACATTTCAAAGACAGACAGACAAATTACACAATTCATATTTACATTAAAACAATTACACCCAGTTTTTCACAATACATGGCTACTTATCGACGCGGAAATAGCTGCACAAAAAACGATGAAACAATCCGTGCGCATAGTTAACGTAGCATGATATTGACTGATCTGATAAGATAATGCTTGACGAGTAGGTAATGTTGTATTTATTAATGTAGCTCTTTTGTTCGTGGTTTGTTTATTTTTCATGTTTTCCACTATACAAAAAGAGTTCCGTATTGTCTTATTAATAATAATATGTAATAGCGCACTTCATTTGTTTCAGGCTCTATTGGCCTTCATTGTAACCTGTCTACACTATACCTCAGCAGAAGAAACAGTCTTATCAGAAGTACTAACACCCAAAACTGAGGAACAGACAGACAAACTAAAAAGACAGAGCAGAAGTTACTACGACTACAGATATGGAGCCCCACGGCCTATTTACGATAGGCTAGAGTACGGCAGACAGGAGTACGACAGGCCTCGCTGCGGACGCTGCGACGATCGCAGGGACGACGATGACGACTACGACAGACGCGACCGATACGATGACGACAGACGGGGACACAAACCGACGTACGGTAACAGACACGACAATAAGAAAAACTATGATAGCGACGAAGATAGATACTCAGACAGAAAAGGTGGGAACAAAAATGGAACTGACGAAGATAATGGAGATGGTAAAAATGCGTACGATGACAAGGATAGCCGACCGAGTGGAAGCCGACGAGGGAGTGATAGAGATAGAGACAGGGATCGTGGGAGGGACAGGGATCGCGACAGGAGGAGAGGAGGAGATCGGTACGATGAGAGAGACCGATACAGACCAGACTATTACGATAGATTCCTAAGAGATCCGTATAGAGAAAGAGATTACTACGACGATTACCGAGGAAGAAGGCCTTTGTATGATAGATATTATCCTAGCTATGATGATGGATTGAGCAGATACGATGGTTATGGATATTCAGGAGTTAGAAGACCAGCTTATGATGATAGAGGATACGATGACGGGTATGGGGGCTATGGACCTAGCGCTGGCAGAGGGCCCCATGACAGGTAAGTGAACCAATCATAAAATTTAAGAATTGTCTACGTTATATCTAAAGTTATTAGTAGTAACCCTGTTAGTTAAAGAGTACGTAAAAGTACATAAGTGTACTAACCTAACAGTCAAAAGGGCGAACTATTTGGATGGTTTTCCCATCGAATCACCACAGTCGGATTTTATGGCCTCACAAAACAAAAGCAAGTACCACCTCATGTACCTAAAATTACTTCATTATACCACACGTTAGAAGCAGACCATAAAATCAACTATTGCGAAGTTCATTCACATAAATAAACCAACAAAAGCGTGTCGGCTTCGTTGAAATAATGTCGAACATCGATATATGACGCTTTCACCTAAAATTGGGAATGGCAATACAAATTATGGAATGTAACGGTAAAGTCGCATAGGTTAGGTTATAGTTTCCCGCCATTCCGGCCGCCATTGTGATTTTATTGGGAAAATTGTTCATGTGATTATAGGTACTTTGTCATACTTATCTTTGTTTGGTTTTTGGTTCTTTGTTGGAGTTTTGGATGCTGTTAGGTTGGTTTAATCGGTGTTGCCAATCTGCTTTGATTGTGCGAACATCTATTTATTGATCTAGTTTTTTGTTAGGTTAGGTTAGGTTAGCTGTAGTGGGCTATATCTCTTATGTATTTATCTTCTTATATTTCATCTTTTACATATTGTGCATAATTATGATTCCACAATAAATATTTTATTACATCTGTAATGGACCGAATTATAAATTCCGGAAAACGTACCTACTTTTACCGTATCATAACTTTCAGGCAGATATGCGATTACTAAAAGATATCTCGTGAGAAACAACAACAGAATCGTACATACAAACAATAGTAACCCAAACACGTAATACCGTAAGTCTTTGACTAGATAATCTAGGATTCTTCTAATTCCATACAATTATCCAATTTGCAAGACAATCAGATGTTTCGCGGGTTCAGGTTAACAGTACACGGTAACTGTTACCTCAAACACATTCCTGCTCAAGGAGTTAAGATTAAGCGCACGCGAAGCCACTTTTTGTTGAACGAAAAAAGTTGCACAAAAAATATTCGTGGATTAGACTATACGAGGAATTATTTTGACTTACAAATTCTGTGAAGCGGTTTCCTGTCTTCTCTTAAATAGGCCATGAAGAATTGTTGACTTCGCCCAGTACCTTTTATTATATATTTTTTTTTATATACAAGTTTTTATTCAGCTTTATAAATCCGCAATAGCCTGTATATGCTTAATATACATAACTGCATACCTAAACTATGTAAATAATGCACATTTCTTGTGACAAGCAATTCGAAATTCTCCACAAGCAGTGAATGTTTATGTTTATGTAAATTAAAATTCACCATTAAATTGCCATTTCCAAGGTTACATTTAAATTCCAGTAGGCTCCAGGGCTGATTTTTATCTGAATGAACATAAAATATGTTATGCAGACCGTGGTGCATTGCAGGCCCGCCGCTAGCTGTTTGTTCGCCCGCGTGCAAAACCGATTATGCCGCCCTACGACTACATATTATACTGGGTTTTGTCAAAAAATATATAAGGGGTGGGGTCCAGGGGGACCGGACCCCCCCCCGCCCATTCATATCCATTTTACTTGTCCAACAGAAAAAAATATGTACATGCACCGCTCTGATTGCAAAAAACGCACTTCCTTTTGGATACATAAATATTGCAATAGGTACATAACATATTACACATAACTTTTTATTTACTTGAAATGCTCTAAGTCTTAGAGTAACCTAAGAAGTCCTGGGTTAGCCCATAAGCAGACTAAGCAATTGCTTAGGGCATCAATACAGTGCAATAATTACCCAAGTGGCCCCTATGTATTGAAAGATTGTGATTAATGGGTAGGTACCAACATAATGTATATCAAAGTGCTTAGAACAGATTATGGGTAACTTAAACTAACGAAATTAAATATCTATAGCAATGTTTAATTTCAGCAAAATATGTTATTAATGGTTTTTGGTGGGTTTCCCGTTGAAAAAGTCGACGCATGAGACACATTTTATATGTAAGGAAGCGCGAGCGAAGCGAGCGCGAAATTTTTTTAGTCTAAGGACACAAAACAAATAAAAACCACTGTAAATTAACAAAGCAAAGTCAAAAAGTAAGATATGCACAGAAATGAAGTGCTAATGTACATGAAGCCGCGAGCGAAGCGAGCGCGATTTTTTCCTTAGAGTTTTCATGAAGTAAACATATCATAAAAAGCCAAAGTGAACAAAAAGCTATAACGGACGTGCGCGAAAAATGATTTTTCGGAATAGAATGCCTCAACAATTAAACAAAGATAAATTGCGATCAGTGCCGGTTTTAACTCTACCAGCGCCCTGGGCGAGATTTCTACGGCGCCCTTCAACTGCAATTCAAACCCATACGAAAAACAGAGGTGTGTGTAGTTACCGATTGCGCGAGCGAAGCGAGCGCGAATATTTTTTTTTTATAGTTAACAAGTCGAAGCAAAAATTACGTAAAATGTAGCCCAATCGTACATAAGTTATTGCTGGTTGGTGAATGCAAAAACACCGGAACATGTCTTCTGATTGCGCGAGCGAAGCGAGCGCGAATTTTTTTGTTATATTTTAGAACTCAAAACAAAAATTACTTAAAATTTTGCCCAAACGTACATAACTCTTTGTTGGTGTTGGCGCCTATGTATTATATTTTTGGGACTAAAAGTCCTAAACATATATAATAAAAAACGACTGTGAAGTGAAGAAGCCGCGAGCGAAGGGAGCGTGATTTTTTTTGAGTATTGGGACATTAAAAGTAGCTATATGTGATAAAAAATTGAACCGTAAAGTAAGGAAACCGCGAGCGGAGCGAGCGCGAAAATTTTTGAGTTTTGGGACATAAAAGTAGTGTTTGTTCGAGAATTTCTCAAATTTAACGCGGAATTAAACACAAATTCGCTTCGGCGCCCCTGAGCCCGCGGCGCCCGGGTTATTTTTTTTTTTTTTTTATTTTTTTTTTAATACTTCTTGCACATAGTACAATGGCGGACATAACGCCTAAGGCGTTCTCTACCAGTGTACCTTTGGGTGGCGGAGAGATAGTGTTGGTAGGTGCAAACAAAACCGAAAAACTAGTATGAGACATAAACCTACATATATTAAAATACACAAATAAGTTAATAATAATATATATGTGTATATATAACTATATAAATATGTACACTACATACAATACTAATAACATATCAAGAAAATTAATTTGAAACTGACTGTTTATGTTATTCGGTTATTCGCATACGCTGCACCATAAGTTAAGATGGCCCTGATGCTATCCATTCATTTGGATACAGTTCTTGTAAGTTGCAATCTTTGATGAAATTTAAAACAAAAATAGGAGTAACATTCTGATCAAGGATTGGTGGGGGCGCCTGCGGTGCCCCTTATATCCGGCGCCCTGGGCTGTCGCCCAACCGCGCCCTACCGCTACTAAGTGCGATATCTGACATGGAGGCGCGAGCGCAGCGAGCGCGAATTTTTTTGGGGATGCAAAGGGTGAACCCGTCAAAATTGATAGGGGACGACCAAAGCGAGGGCGGCTATTGCTGTGTTCGGAAATATTGAAATCAAATAATTGGTAAAAAGATATTGTATTTTTTTAATATTACGTGAAAAGTCACTCGATTTGCCGCCCCCTAGGACGTGCCGCCCGCGTGCGGTGCACGCCTTGCACGCCCGCTTACGGCGGGCCTGGTGCATTGTCTTGTCAACCATCGTGCGCCATACCTATTATTAATACATTCAAGGGGTGCATATTATGCTGCCCGTCTTTAAGCAAATCAGATATATCTTTTACGGATAATTTAGCTTGGCTTGAAAAAGTACCTTCCTATAAAATAAACTTAATTTGATCTCGTTAATAAAACAGTATGTACTAGTTCAGTAGCCCAGTGTGCGTGTACTCTTAATTTGCGAAGCGGTATGTATATTTTTTCTGCCACCATTTTGTTTTTTCCGTTGGCTGGTCACGGGTTGACGGTTACTGACCGTTTGTTTCCTTTCTGTTCGAATTTTAAACAGAGGTCGAAGCACTTAGTTTTTTAATAATTCTCTATTCAAACGTGTGCCATAGACATTGATAACGTCAATTAATCCAGCCAGTATTTTAGTAAAAAGTTTGGTATGTTTTAGTTTCAGGCCATGGGATGAAACCTATCGTGGTCAAGCGGGTTGGGATGCGGGTGGCAGAGGCTATTATTTTGCATCTGGCAGGCCTGATGCTGCGCCAGCCGCCGGCTGGGGTCGCCCTGAGTATGCAAGGTAATTACGATCATTTGAATTATTTAGATACTAATCGAGAGTTATTTCAATAAATGATATTTGCAAGATGCAAATGCATCTGCAAGATGCAAATATCATTTATTGAAATAACTCTTAAGACGCTTTTATTGCATATATATACAGATTTTCTTCTAATCCTTCGAAACGTTTTAGAAATTAATCTTATCATTACACTTTTCTCGTCGCCTTTGAAGAATATATCCTAAGACAGTACTAAAACCACCACTTTTAACACCAATCCCCAAAAGCATCAGAATTTGAAACTGTCTCTCCAAATCAATTTGATTCCTCAAAAATATTTTTCACTTCCACAGACCACAAGACACAGGCTACCAGAGCGCTGGCTACTCCGGTTATGCAGGCTCCTACCGGGACCCCTACGCCCAAGGCAGTAGTGGATACACTGCCGGCGCTGGGTACGGCCAAGGAGCCGGCTATGCCCAGCCAAGTGCCGCTTATGGCCAAGCTGCGGCCTACGGGCAGAGCTTTGCAGGGTACGGGCAGAGTAGTGGGTATGGACAGGGGAGCGGGTGGCATAGTGTGGGGGAGAGGAGACCTTATAGGGATGAGAGGTGAGGAAGTTTGCCATGGTTGTTTTTTTGATGAGGAAATGTTGAAGAAAACTAATAATGTGATCATAGATTTTCCATCTACTCTAGAGTTTTAAACTTGAGTACATTCCAAATCTTATTTCATACACAAATTAATGGCGTATTTCAATAACGCGTCTTTGTGGATACAAGAGATAGGAATTTGACAACTTATAGGTATGAGGCTAAAGTTAAAATTCTATCTATGGAAAGCATATCAAAGTTATTGAAATCTGCAGGAAGTTGTTGAAAGTTATGGATAGTTTAAGGAGTCTTTGATGTGATTACATTTGAAAACGTGTCTCCTTATCTTACCGAAATATATGTGTATTAAAAAAAACCTACTTTTTTCCATTTCCAGCTCCGTAAAGAAACTAGAAAACCGCGACAACTACAACCAAGAAACAGGCCGCAATCAGAACAGCTTCGACCAATCCAGCAGACAGCCAGCGAGCTACGGCCAGACTTCTAACTACGGCCAGTCCTACCAGCAGGTCTATGGAAGCAGCAGCACAACTCCTGGCACCAGCTACTTGTTCCAGAGGGAAGATGAACAGGTCACGGTGAAAGATGTTGAGACTACTAAGCCGCCATCTTAGATTTTTGTATTCCGTTTTTGAATTTAGAATTTTGTGCCCGTTTAAATGGCAAAAGTATTGTTTGTGGAATTTCTTTGATGAATTTGAAGATTGTAATGAATGGTATTGAAAAAATTATAGGTTTTTTTTTATATTGTAGTGAGTGATTACGTCAACAATATAAACTATGAACTCACTAGGTAAGGTCAATGGTCATATATTATCATCCTCCGAGCCTTTTTCCCAATCATGTTGGGGTCGGCTTCCATGGTCATATATTATGATAAATCTAAACCTTTCGTTTACAAAATGCGGCAAATTACTTAAGGGCTATTACGCACTGTCGACTAGTCGGCGGCGACTAAGTCCCTCGGCGACCGAAACATAGGCAGCAAGGCCGGAGACCGAGCCGACAAAGTGCGTAACACCCTATTTAAACTAATGAAAGTCACAGTCGCTGGCAACTCGGTCGCCAGCGACTAGTCGACAGTGCGTATAGGCCCTAAGTCAGTCAACCATGGAATGTCTACAATTCTCTTAATTATACAGTACTTATAACACTGATCCCCTCATGAACCATCTCTATAGCAATCAATATATCATCTTAGTCTGTATTTTGATACGAAAGATAGAGCTCAACCCAATTTTATTTTTGAGTTGGAGATCAAGTTTCGTCGATTGAGTATAGAGTAACAATCTCAAAGTATTTTTTTATTTTTAAATTCAAACTCAAATAACTAAACAATTTTAGTTTGAGTTTTATCAAGAGATTCAGCACAAAAGACTCATTAATTTGTGTGAGGCCGTCGCACTTCGTCACTGAACTACGGCCTTACACAACTATGCTTAGTACTAAGTGTGTGCTTCCCACAATTAGACGTAGAGTTATTTAATTATTGATTACGTATTAAGTAATAAAGTAATTTAATTATGGTCTTTGTTTTATTTTATCATGTTTTGTTGTCTTGAGGCATCGATAAATAACCAAATGCACTAGGATTTTATTAATATCTTGTGAAAAAAGTCTCTTAGTTACAGTTAGTAAATAATACATCTATGGTGTTTACTCCTTATAAAAGCTTCAGAATTACTTATCTAGATGATACCATTCTCAAAAAGTTTATTCAATTCAGTATGGCAAGAATGCAAAAATGTAGTAAGTAAAACCGGAAAACCTATCAAAATAAAAGTTGCGTTGTAAGCCTGGCTGCCTATCTGCAAGCCTGGAAATAGATTGTTTATTTTTCTCCAGGGTTTTGTACCATTTTACGGTAAAAAAATAGTAGATTTACCTACCGAAAAGTAGGTAGTTAATTACTGTTATTCAGTGCATTCATATCCAAGTGGACCTTTTAAAAGGGAGCCTTGGCAGGGCCATCTTTTATCGAATAGAAGAACTAACGAGTTCGTTCATAGAGTTCGTTTACTGCAAAGTTCCAATCAAATCGTGTCTTTATTAAACCCGTGGTATAACAGAGGGCACTTTGAATCTTACTTCAGTCCCTTAGAACTATTATGCGATGGCTTTAATTACATAGCTAGGGTCAAGTCTCCTAATAAAAAAATATAGCAACCCTCTCGCATGTAATTTTAAACGTTAAACAAATCATTGCTCGTGTAAGAAAGTAGGTGCATTAATTGGTTTTTCTGCCGTTTCCTAGAAACATTTTCGAATGTATTTTTAAATTAACAACGATTCATATTTATCTTTATATATGAATGTATGTTATAATTCATTAGGTACGGCTGTCTGTTTTCATAATGCACAGACGTCTACATTAACTGCAGTAGGTTATTCATCATTAAATAAACAAATACATAACTTATTAACCATGTATAGTTTGTCTGTTTTTCAAGCACGTTTAAGCATGTAGGTGCTTACTTTTAACACAAATTAGTCACTAATCATTAAGATTGCCTTAATCGCCACTGATTGACTATCGGACTACATAAAACTGGAGTATTAGATGACTAGCGATTTAAAGATACCAACAAGTTTTAATCCCTTTTATTTGAAACTAGTAATATCAGGATTGGTACCTGCTTATGTTTTGGTATTTCAATGGCGTTTGCAAAATCAAGGCGGATTGTCGCTTTAATTTTGTTACCAAAATATGTAGGTATTGGTGCAATTATCAATTTATTGTATTACTATCGCAACAACACATTATAGTAAGAATGTGAATTACCTACTTATTGACTGGAACAATTAACTGTAGATATGATAAAAGGATTATTTTTTATATCAGATAAATGGCCGACAATCGTCCACTTGGCATCGGATTCTTGTAAGGACATAGTCTATTTATTTTAAATATATTTTTAACTAATATTATTATTATTTAACTATTTTAGGTCGCTATAATTATAAAGTAAAATACAGTGTCGTAAAATTGAACCGCGAGTGAATTTTTTGGGCTTGTTTTTGGCAACAGAATATATTGTCTATTTAAATCCAAACTGTCCCTTTTGCATAAATTATTGCAACTTTTGTATTATGAATAAAGTTGCAATAATTTATACGATAAACAATCAGTTATATAACTTATAAAATCAGAACAATTCTGTTGCCAAAAATAAAAGCAATTAACAAATAAAAATTCAAAATAGGTCGCGGTAAATCGGATCAGTTACAACGATGTCGGACTCAGTGACAGTGGCGGAACAGCCCGCACAGGACTCTGTAACAAGCACGCAAGTGACAGTGGAAGTCACCGTGAACAGCGAACCTGTGACGCGAGACAGTAAGGCTGCGACGCAAGACAATGAGGCTGCGACGCAAGACAGCGAGGCTTCGACGCAAGACAGCGGCGTGGAGCTCAAGGAAGCGCTGCTGCAAGTTGTCGCTGACAACGAAGGGGCTATGCTTTTGAAGAACATGAATGAGTGAGTACTTTATAACTTTACAAACTTTGATCGTTTTGAAAAAATAAGTTTAAATCCAAAAAGTCCAAATTAGTGATCATGAACCCAAAACGTGTCATGTCACAATTGATTTACACGTCTACAAATCCTTGAGAATCCGTTTCAAATCATATAATTATGTGTTTTATCGCGAAAGACATTTATTATCACAATATAAGTTACTTACGTAAGCGATAAAGTATATAGAGTGTATTATTTACTCGAAATATGCTTACAGGCAACACTTATCGTGAATATCTTGTGATTGGTTTAAATGTTGGCGGTGAATCATTAATTCTTTACACACTTTGAATATATAATGTGTTGCTACATTTTACTTGATTGTTATCGAAGCTATCTTCGTTCAAGGTGTTTTGCTAACGTCTGTTGGTAACGGACAAATGTTTTTTAATCATATGCAATACTAGTTTAATTTAGGTTCGAAGAATATTTAGGAATTTCAGTTGGCTCTTCAAGTGAGTGCGGGTTTTCTACTTTACTATTTTCCTTTTTTTTCTTAAACTCTATTGTCTACACTATAATACATAGGTATTTAACATATGGCTAGAACCCTAATAAATCTCTAAAATTTTCCGAAGAAGAGATATTATGCCATCTCCATGAGAACTTCTTTGCTTATGAGGACACTTACTTACGGCCAGTTTCTTCATCAAAAGTAAAAGCCAAAGTAATGTCTAAAGTAAAAGTAACGGTCAAATTCGTTTTTTCAAGGCTAAAATGACAGAAAAACTAATAGAAAGAATGAATTTGACCGTTACTTTTACTTTAGACATTACTTTGACTTTTACTTTGGCTTTTACTTTTGATGAAGAAACTGGCTGTTAGTGTAACTTACTTTTAATTTATAATAAAATAATAATAATAAAGCCATTTATTCCATATCTTCACTTAAGTTTTTACATTACAGTGTGTGTTAGTAAGTTGTAGCTTATAATTAATGTTAGTAGAAGTATAATTTTTAAGAGATATGGACCCCTGTTTGGGTAAAGGCCTCCTCCATCCTCTTCCATGTGTCCCTGTCCTTGCCTAAATTTATCCAATCGTTCCCTGCAACGTTTGTTATATCATCAGCCCACCGTCTTAATTGTCGACCAACGTTCCTTTTCCCTTTTGGTCCTTTCCAACGTGTGGCTTCAATGGTCCATCGTCTGTCTGAGTATCGTGAGATGTGTCCGGCCCATCTCCATTTTGATAAGTGTGCGTGCCTTAGAGCATCAGTGAGTTTGGTTTTTTGGCGAATGTCCTTGTTCTTGATTTTATTTATCCTTCTTATTTTCAGCATACTCCTTTCCATTGCTGTCTGGCTGCATTTGATTTTCTGTTGTATTTTGTTTGTAAATACCCAAGTTTGGCAACCATACAACAAGCAGGGTAATAAGCACGTATCATATACTATCTTTTTCATGTGCAAGCTAAATTTCCCTTTAAAAATTTCTCTTAGTGACCAGAATTTTTTCCAAGTTGCATTAATACGTCTCGTTACTTCTTCTTCGTTATTTGATATTTTGAATGAAATTTGCTTACCCAAATAGATGTAGTCACTGACGTACTCTATTGTATTCTCTTTTATCATAATCGGGCGTTCGTAGTTGTTAGTTAATATCTTTGTTTTATTTACATTCATTTCTAGGCCAATTTTAGAACTTTCGTGGTCAAGTGATTTCATCATTTCCTCCAGGTCTTTGGCAGTTTCGGCTATTATAACAATGTCGTCAGCGAACCTCAAATGATTTAAATATTGTCCGTTTATATATACTCCCCTGTTTTTCCAGTTTAGTTTTTGGAAAATATTTTCAAGTACTGCTATAAACAGTTTTGGAGATAAAGGATCTCCCTGTCTGACTCCTCGTTCTATGTTTATTTCGTCCCCTCTCGTTTCCAATTTTACTCGGCTCGTACTTTTTGCATAGATGTATTTCAAAATATTGATGTACTTGTAGTTAATATTTGACTGTTGCAGTGCGTTCCAGATTGAACAGTGACTGATGGTGTCGAAAGCTTTACTGTAGTCGATGAAGGCCACATACAGAGGTCTGTTGTACTCTCTATATTTTTCTATGACTTGTTCTAATGTCTGTATGTGGTCCATTGTGCTAAAGCCTGACCTGAATCCCGCTTGTTCCTTTGGCTGCTGTTTATCAATATCATCAGATATTCTCTTTAGCATTATAGATGAGAATAGTTTGTATACGCTTGCTAATAAGCTAATGGGTCTATAATTCCCTATGTCCAAGGGGTTTCCTTTCTTGAACAGCAAAATTATGTCCGATGCACACCATTGTTTTGGGACTTCTTCTACGTCTAGTATCATATTAAACAATTGCGTAAAATGGTGTGTTAAGATGGGTGCTCCTATTTTAAGGGCTTCGTTGCATAATCCATCCGGTCCGGGACTCTTCTCAGTCTTCAGCTTTTTTATATGCTCATAAACTTCGAAGTCTTCGATTGGTCTGATGTGGTCAGTTGTATTTATGTGAGTTATTGGCACTTCGGTTCCAGTGTTGCTTTGTTTCTTGTACAAGTTTTTGTAAAAGTTGGTTGCTTGGTTTATTACATCTTTCCTTGATTTTGTTGCCTGTGAGTTTTGCTCAAGTTTTTGTATCCATGATTTATGTGTGGTTAATTCTTTATAGGCTCTTTTGGTACTCCTGAAGTTCTTGATATTTCTTGAAATAGTTTCGTATCTGTGTTTGTTGTAGTCCTTTCGAATTGATTTGTTAGTCTCTTTGTATATTCTACTTAGTTCTTCTTTAATTTCTTTGGTTTTATTTTTGGTGTGTAGTAGTTCCGTGCGTCTTTCTATTAGTTGGAGTGTGTCTTTAGAGAATATACTATGTTGGTGAACTTGTGTAATTTTTTTGCATTTTAAGCTCTCTGTTATGCCTCTTTCCAGGATATTGTAGTAGCTTTGGATGTCAATATTGTCTGTATTTATATGTTCTGTGTGTGCTCGTAGATTTTCGATGTAACTTTTCGTTTCTGCTTCAGTCCTGGGGATGTTTAGTGGTGTTGCATAGGATTTTCTGCTCTTGATTGGGCGACTTAAAAGTAGCGTTGCTCTCATTAATCTGTGATCAGAAGGAAAATTAAATTTGTTAAGTACCTCAATGTTAGTTATAAGTTTATGGTGGTTTATCATTATAAAATCAATTTCATTTTTAGTTGTTTGGTCGGGTGACGACCAAGTCCACCTACGGCTTTCCTTCTTTTTGAAGAATGTGTTCATCACTGACAAGTTGTGTTGGTAAGCATAACTTAAAAGCCGTTCACCCCTTTCGTTGCACACTCCGTAACCATGCTTGCCCATTACTGGATAATAGTCTGCTTTGGGGCAACCTATTTTAGCATTAAAATCCCCCATAACTATAATCATTCCTTCAGTCATGGTATGAGCATATTCAATGTCTTTGTAAAATTTATCAATTTCGTCTTGTGTTGATCTTTCGGTTGGTGCATATGCTTGAATTAATGATAAGGAGAAGCATTCAAATTTTACTTGTAGAAGTGCAATTCTTTCAGAGATTCCTATAAAGTTGGTAATGTTGTTTTTAAATTTTTTCTTAATGAGAAATCCCACTCCATGTAGTCCTTTAGTTTCACCAATGTAGCAGAATATGAGGTCATTGTACTCTTCAATTCTACACCCCAATCTTCTGATCTCTGCGAGGCCCAGAATGTCCCAATTAATATTTTTTAGAGCATTAGTAAGTTCAAGAAATCGTTCTGTTGATGCAAGTGTTCTTACATTATAAGTGCAAATCTTGAGGGTTGGTTTTATAGTATATTGATCTATTTCTGTGTTTGATATATTTGATGGAGGGTTGCAGTCTAATTCCCCACGAGGACAAGTCGGGTTGGGGAATGTTTTGTTTGTTTTGTCTTCCAGTTTTTGTTCATTGAGTGTTTTATTCCGGTGGCTGATGGCAATATCCTATGCATTCTGAACAGTTGGCAAGTTGGTAGGCGGCAGAGAGTTGCTTCTATTCCTCATTACATCAAAAGCATTTAGGCGATGTGTTTTAACTGACGATTGTTGCTTGGAGGGATGCTGCTCTTTTGCATTTGGTGAAGTTGACGGTTCCCTTTTGCGTTTCTCATTTCCTGGTTTCCCCTGTTTGATGACTAGCTTGTCATAATTTATGAAAGCATAATTGCCTTTCTTCCTTTCTTCTTCGAGTTTGGGTTGTAGTTTCCTTCGTATGTCGATAATTTCCTTTGGGTAGTCCTCAGACACATATATATTTTTCAATTTCTTTTTATTTGCCATTATCTCGTTTTTCTTCCATAAGTTAACGAATGACAAGAGGATTGGCCTTTCTTTTCCATTTTCTTGGTTATTTTTGCCAATTCTGTAGATGGTGTTTACGTCCCTATCTTCAAAGGTAATGTTTAAATCTTCCTTAAATTTCCTTTTAATTATTTCAATGAGATTTACCGTCGATTTTTCGGTTTCTTTCATTCCATATACGATGAGGTTGTTTATTCTTTTATGTCTTTCAAGATTGTATAGCTTTTCCTTTAATTTCTCATTTTCTGACCTTAACTCCTGCATTTCTAGTCTAAAAGGAATTAATTTTTCATCAATTCGCGTCATAATGTCATCGGTTTGTTTTGACATTTCTATTTTCATTTGGTCGAAAAAGGATTGAAGATTCTCCATTGTTGTTATTGTTCCTTGGGTGAAATGGAACGTAATTTTTGAACGAAGTTTTTTTGTTGTTATGTTGGTAGAAAGATTGAGTTAAAATGTTTTTATATGCCAACACTGAACTGACGTGGTCAAAGTCTGTGTCTATAGTCTATGCTCACTTGACAGATAACCTCTAAAGTTTCTTTGGTTTTGCAATTGGATAATTATTTTATTAGCACTGTTTACACTTGAATCTTTATTTCACAATGTAGTCCAACACGACATGCATGATCTTCAAATGTTTTTACACAGGTTATCACGGTATGTATACAGTTTATAGGTTTAAAAGTCGGAGCACAATAACACTACGTCTTGCGTTCTCACAGCCGGAAGCGGAAATCCTTACTTTTAATTTAAGATATTTTTATTAAAATAATCCTAAATTTTAACCTTTTTATATGTTTTAATAATGTTATACAAGAATCCTATAAAAAGTAGTAGTTTTAACAACCGCTTCTTTGACAAAAGTTATCACTCGTTATCAAAATGAATATTATTTATAGGAACGTGATAGGAGTCAAGCACTAAGCAACAATGCAGAAGTAAACGTGATAGGAGTCAAGCACTAAGCAACAATGCAGAAGTAGGTAGAATAATTCCACAATGAGAGATGGTAGATTAGAATGCCATCTAGGCAGAATGATGATGACATGATACAAATCACTAAGAACATACATCTTGATTTGACGTAACATTACAAATGTGGGAGATATTACGACAAACTGAAAGGCATGCGACCGCCGCAAATGTAAGCAATCTATATTAATTGAAGACTGTTCACTCTCATATCGGCTCATTGAAACCAGTACATCTCGTTCATTAATTTATGATGAGACAAGAAACAAATGAGTGTAGAATTAGGCGGTTGATTGCATAATACATACGTAACAAAGGATTGAAGAACTTCTTAAATGATAAAAGGCAATGTGTACAGAGATACGTTTTGAATGCCAACTGCCGACCGCACTGGCCGCTACTGCATTAAATGCTGCAGCTGCACTACTGGTTTGTATGTATTTACATGAAACCGTTTCTGATCGAAGCTGTAGCAGAATGTGCAATCGCCTTTAGATATCGACTGTTTTCATGAAATCGCTGCATGTGGGGTCGGCAGTTACCATCGGCAGCTGGCATTCACATACATACCTTAAGAAACACTTTTTGAACGAGAATATAAAAAATGTAAATGGATGATATTTTAAATTGATGGAACAACCTGAAGCTTAAGCTTAAGAATTGCAATTTAAGAATCCCATTGTTTGGTAAAACACAATTAAGAAAGAGAGAGAGAGATCCCAACTAATTGTATGGCGCTGTAAATATTTCACTTTTATAAGGCATAAGTTTTGTTTGCCTATTGTCTTTGGCAAGAGAACATTCCGGTACAGGAATTCTTTGGACGAACAGACTTTACGTTTCATAAATATTTTTAATATAATATTAAAGTTTAATTTATATTACAGCAGCCATTTTATTTTCTTATAGCTGTTGTAATTACGTTACGGGAAATATCTATTTTTGTTTATTAATAAGAATCTTGATTAATGTAATGATGAAGGAATATGGATGAATGACCTAGGGAAAATCAGATCAGACACAGTATTGAACCCTGTGGAACGACTATATAATAAAAGCTAACCTTATTGGTTTTAAATACTACAATCAAGAGATAATATTTTGTGAAAAGTCTCATGCTTCCAGTTTCTAACTAGCTTGCCCCCACAAATACCAAATAATATGATTTGTAGTAAATATGTATTTTCAACTTCCTTGAATATGAGCTATCCAGTCACATGTTTCTATCAAATTATTATTAAAATATTAGTAAATTAACTCTAATCGAAATAATCTTTAGATAAAATGTGTTAAAAACGGCGGGAAGATAACTAATAGGTAATGGTAATTTAAATAATGTTTATCTACTGTTTTCAAATAAACTGATTACTTACCTACGTGGTTATTGGCATTTTAAATTGATTTAGAACTTAATAGTTCATAATGAGGTTTTTCGTTGGTTATGAGATTTAGGATGGGACCCTGAATTACCATGCATTTTTGGATAACACCTACATATATTAAGAGGTTTTTAGACTAGTAACTAAAGGCTATTTTTGGAGTTTGTGTGAATTATAAGTTTGTGATGTGTCACTATTTTGAAAACATATTGCATCAATCCCAAAGAATTTTGAACAGACAGGAAGGAGGATCAGTTATAATCAAAAAGGAAAGTTCGGAATATCAGAATTATTAGGACAATATAGCAGCCAAGGCCACCGTTATACATTGGGCATTTACGGCTGATAAACTTATAGATAAATTACAATATGCTAGATTAGATGCTAGATAAAAACATTCTACCTACCAGCTGTTTTTGCGGGTTCATACTTAAAGAGAAAATCCTGAAAGTATTTAATAGGAAGTGATAAATAAACCTTTTGTAACAATAATCATCAAAAAAATATTAACACCATGGGATGGCGTAAAAATTACGAACAGTACAGGAACAGTTTTTATTATATCGATATACTTAATAAAAACTGTTCCTGTACTGTTCCTGTACTGTTTTTATTATATCGATATAATAAAAACTGTTCCTGTAAACTGAAGAGCATAAACTAGATCTATCCGTGCTCTGAAAAAGAAACATCAGCATCATTCATTTAAAGAGAGAATTTAAAGAAAATTGCATTAATTTTTAATCTAAAAGCCTGATAAGTATAGAAGTAGTAATGTCTCCTTTAGGAAAATAAAGAACCAAGTTTACCTTACGACGTCACATTTACCAATGCCTGACAAAACATTTGCTGGTGACATAGTCTTTTATACAATCCAATAAGGATGACTTTTCTATAACACAGCTGCATTAACAGTTGTACATGGGGTACCGTTTCAAAAGACGAACACACTATTTAATGTGTCTCACTGTGTTCTTTTACGGCCGTTCCCAATATGCAATCTATCTGTGGTTTTACTTACTAGAGCTAGGAATTTGATATTACTTGTATCTAAGGGGTTAGTTGCTGGGGAGTCTGTTCCACCACTTCTTCCCAGCAAAAACACATAGGAAGTGGTGAAGGGCGGGCGTTTTGGGGGCTGTCTTTTGTAAATTTGACCTTCAAAATGTGCTGATTTTCAGCTTACTTTGAATAAATTAATTTTGATTTTTTGATTTCTAATGTCAAAATTCTATCTCTAGTAAACAAATCAACAGATAGAATATTGGAATTGGGTGTTAGTGTTAATCTTAAAGTTAAAGATGATAATGAATTATCTTATGATTCATAAATAGAAGTGTTTTGTTTAGACAGTTTGAGAGATATCTGTTGATAGAGGTAAGATTCAACTTGACTTTTGTACACCTAAAAGGATTAGTAAGATAGGATAAACTAAAATGTTGACATGACTTTTAGATGATATCTTATAAGTATTCTTCTTGGTAATATTACCTTACCTTTTTATGGCAAACGATATAATCAGTGTTGGACTTTACGGGGCGATCTCGTCCATCGCCTCTAAAGCAATTTCTATTCAATTTAATTTCTGCATTGTTCTATAGTATTGTGTTAGAGTAGTTTTTTCATTTTGCAAAGGATATTTTCCATCGGAAAATCTCACTTATATTATTCATTAAGATTCAGAATTTTGGAATCATTAGATTCATTAGTTGTGGTTATATCAACAAGCAAACTGTAATGTGTCAGCTACATCATTTCTCTGTAGCTACTCCATTAAGACCAACTTCTTCAAGTGTGCGTCGTTGAACTTTATCAAAAGTCAGCACAATCTTATGAGAAGTATTTATTTATCTGCCCACACATGTGTGCTTAGCAGGAATACACAGCACATTGATGACACAATGTGCGCTCTCACTTGACCGGACCGCGCCAGTTCAGTACGGTGCCAACTCCCGCGGAGTTTCCATGTCAGTCGCCACAGCGCTGGCCGTTAGCGATACAAAACTTTTTTAAACTCCGACCTCGCTCGAATTTAAAAATAAAAATTGAGCGGGAAAAGTGACAAGTGGAAAGAAAAAGATAGTTTTTTAGCAGTTGAAATTCTTTCAAGTGTACCTCAAAATTGTGTGTTGTAGATAAGAAGTGATAAATAAATCGATAGGCCACATGTTATAAGGTGTATTGCAGGTTATTTTTCGTGTTGTGATGCACCGCGGGGTGTCGAATGTTTTGGAGTAAGCAAGTTTCGGTTTGAGCAAGGTGAGTCTTGTATCTTAGAGGTCATTGACTTGCAACTTTTTCAGGCTACTCACGATGCGAATTGATCCGATGATAAATTTGGCCGGCACCGATTGCGGTTGTGATTGAATCTTGGTTTTTAAGGATGCAAAAAATATATTTGCAACTTTTATTAAACTTTTGTCGAATACCTACAAAGTTACTAACTTCATATTATTTTTGAATCTGCATCTATACTAATCTTTAATTTTGATCAGCAGACTTTGAGAAAATAGTCGGTGTTCATTAAGTTTAGATTTATCAATCTTCTTTAGATTATTGTTCACCTCATCAGTGGTATTAAGTATTATATACCCATTTTTGCATGTATTTAATACATTGTCATTGGCAGGTGCCATAGTTCCTATAGTTTCCCATATCCTAATCCTAATAAGGCGGTATCAGGGGGTATCCTTACGACTAGTAACTAGCGGAGTTATGTTATCATTTGCCAATGCAGAGTCTCATCCGCCATGTAGGTAATTCAACATTATAACAGGTGCGAGGCTTTATAATAATATTCAGGGATTACCTTTGTCATTACGAATATTCCAGCCTTCTTGTGTAGAAGTGACTAAACTAACTTCGTCATACTTTTTGACCTGAATACTTTAAAAATTCATTAGAATTTAATGACGGTATTTTCCACCTATAGGTGATAGGAATGGAATTCGTGATGTTCCTACTTAAAGAATTTGAAAAGGATTCCCGTAGCATAATATGTAAAATGAGGCAGCCAGTAAAGCCTTTAAGTTAGAAGACGTCATAATGTGTTCTAGCATTAGTAACACCATCATCACTTCCTCCTCTAAGTAGGAAATAAATGAATGTAATCGTAAATTAAATTATCGTTATGTGTTATATTCTGTCTACCATCATCGTCATAATAGACAATAGACCAGGAAAGAGTTAAGAGGTGACAATGAATCATAATTCATAGGCTAGGTGGTATGGACGAAAGTCTTTAACCTAACCTTTTGCCACATATTGGGAAAATATAAACAATGAATTCTCTATAGACATGGCTATAATACTTGAGAATGTTAGAAATATAAGGCACTAACTGAGGAATTCTAACAAACAGCTATTCGCAATGACATCCAGCGAGTCAATAGTATAGGTTTGTGATTCATCATGTTTGTTCGTTAATGTAAATATTTTAATTAGTGATGTCATATCTGTTCTACGATATCATTGTTACCAAGCCTCACAAGGGTTTCACTAAGTATTGTTAACATTACCTCGAGGAAGGCAGGAATAAATATAAATAATAAGTACTGTTAGACCTTTCTATAAAGACATAGAAACAATCCATATTATATTACAAATAGAATCCCATAGATGTGTGTTGATGTCATATTTTTTTAATCCGGTATTATATGTACTTACAGACAGCAGGTCAATCTAACCGAATCGTCAAATTTTTCCGATCGAACATTAACTATCCACTAATTGTGATAAGGTTGAAAATCTATTGAAGAAAAACATATTGAGGTAGGTTGATGTGCTGTCCTACCTAATAGTCATAATATTTAAGATAAATAATAGAGAAACCTAATAGACGACAGCACATCAACCACATCATCTATATAAAAATACAGATTCATAAATGCCGGATTCAGTGACACAGGAAGTTCTCAAAGAAGTTGAATATTTTAAAGATGAGTCGTAATTTAGAGAAAAAATATGTTGGTCAGAAATCACACATGTATCTAAATAAAGTTTGTAATTTGCATTGTAACGAAATTAGCTAGTCAGATTTGTACCTGACCTCTGACCGGCGAAATTTTGTAACTTGAAGTCAAAATACTGTCTGGGAGGTTCGTTTCGGTCTTTTTCTAATTTTCTATCTTAAAGTATTACAATCAGGATGATATATGTTGTCAGTTGAATAACTATATAATCTGCCTATCCAAATTATAGAGCCTTCCGAAAGACAGAAGAACTCGTCGTGGCAAGATGGTCACCTATCTACGGACCATTCGAAGCGGTGCTTAACCGTATGATCGATCGAATCGAATAAAAAGAGTAATTTAATAAAACATTTTTATTTGCTAATAGCCTCTTTATCTTTTTAATAATCATTTACGCCGGTTCTATTTAATATTATTTGTGTTGCAAATCCATTACTGAAATGTAAGTGACCAATTTGATCATTTAAGCGTCGGTTACGCAAATAGATTGGAATCAATCTATCTATTGGTGTATCTATCGTTACTAATGTGTTCAATTGATCGATCTGCTTTCACTGTGAACAGGATCTTAGGCTATGCTTTTATATTTTAGGATAGACAAACTAAATGTCCGCTACTATTACTAGGCAGGTACTTTCGGACTTTGAAATCTATGCACATTATTTTTCAACAAAGGGTCCTCCAAAGACGTGCAGTGACATAAATGTAGATATTGATGAATATCAGGAAATGATTTTTATTCATGAAACTTTATTCTTAGCTGTCAATATTATAAATTAAACTTTACATCGCATTAAAAACCTTGATCATGTCTCCGCAATAACATGAACACTAAACATCTAATTTATAAACATTTTCGTTTCGACTTTACACGTAGATTCTCTGAGAAAACTGTAAAGAGAGATTTACGACATTAAAGGCAAAAGGCAATAAAACTGTTTATTGGCAATGGCATGAAAATATTGCATATTAAATGGCACCGCATTGCGTGCACGCAGGGTTAAGGTACGTTTTGGAAGCGAGTTGCTGACTGCAACCTCCGACCGACCGTGCAGCGACTGCATAAAAATCGGTCAAAATCTGAGGGCGACTGCACGTGCTGCTGACCGCTTCGTTCCAAAACGATTTCATATAAATATTAAACATATTACATAATACTTTATCGTTACATACAAACCAGTAGTGCAGCGGCGGCAAGAGCGGTCGGCAGTTGCAGTCAGCACCTCGCTTGCAAAACGTACCTTTATGTAGCTACGGTATAATTACGTTGAACGTATGAACTCCATGACCTCAGATATTTAACTGTTGAATACACTTCTCAAGAACACAGAACTATCATCTGCTTTTGATCTTATCGCTTTTATAATAAGATCAAAGTCCACGATATTATTGTATCAGTATTTCTTTGAATTAGAATGTTATAAACAATTGTTTGTATTTTTTTTGTCTAATCTCAAAGTATGTTAATACATATATCCGGCTCAGAGTAATCTTTTTACTTCCACTCGTAATATTCTGTTCAGAATTTCATGCTTCATTTACTATTAACATCAGGACATACATATTTCTTTTCCCCAGTAATTTGAAGTAATCGATATGAAAATTAATAACATTAGACCAATTAATAAATATTTTTATTCATTTACACACAATTTTTACATGAAGTTTACTGAATACAGATATGCGGTTTTAAAATATCTATTTATATGATATATACCTTCGGCATGCCATTACTATAGAAGGGAATTCTCAATGAACTCGGTGTAAACAAGTTATTTATCATTATAATATAAAGAAAGCCATTGTATTGGCGACCTAATGGTCTGAGTCAGACTATGCCGAGGGCACTCCTTTCAATGCCACTCCACATATGTGTTTGTTTTCTGTATGTCTTATTCACGTGGCAAAAGAATTCTATACTTATTTTTAAATAGATCTACCTAAGTTAAAATATCTCAAAAAATGTGTAAGTACTTTTAGCAAATTCTGAACCTGGGGTTTCTAAAATATGAAACGTATGTTTTACAAGAAGCATTTGACCAAATATTCATATGATTTATTTGCATTCCACAATGTATAAAGGGTACAATTTGGCTTAGAGCTATCTATTTCTTGATTGTTTCCTTGTAGGTACCCATATTTGGTACCTACTTTGTACTCCTAAATACTGAAACTACAGAAACCGATGTGAAGAATTCCTTCACTGTTGGGAGGCTACACTATGCCGGGGTATATTTATTTAAGGTAACTAGACTATACATATTTCATCCAAATACGGGAAGTTATTTTCCACGAAATAGTATGAAAACAGTATGATCGCGACAATATTTACAAATACTAATCCAGCAAGAGCATTGACCAACCCATTAAGCAAGAAATAATCTTTAAACAATAATGATGCTTAACAGATTATAGTAATGGACAATAAATGAGATATAGACCGTTATCAAAGCTATTATATTTAGCTATATATCATTAAAGAGCTGGTTTCTCTCAATTAAGTTATATCATGCGTAGGATTTTATCTGGTACTAGCTTCTGCACGCGGTTTTACCCTCGTCCCGTGGGAACTACTGAATGCACCTGAATAAAAAGTAGCCTAGAGCCTTCCTTGATAATTGGACTACATGTATAACAATCAAATAATTTTCCGATTCGGTCCAGTAGACCCTGAGATTAGCAGGTTCAAGCAAACGTTCAGCCAAGTAAAGTTCATCAGCTTTATAATATTAGTATTGATATAGAAGGTGTTTTTACTGTTATTTATAGTAAGGAGAATATAATACTTATAAATAATTTATTAATGTTGTCTCACATACTCTACATACATTATCTGTTAAGTTTAAAGCTGTTGGTCACGATTTGTTGAAGCCTGATGTCCCGTTTACTTTATCCGGCTGTGGGAAGTAGGTAGTTTCAAATTAATATATTTCATAACCTAGCCTTTACAGATTTTACCTAATTGACTCATCTTCAATAAGACTTACTAACACCTAGAAATGTCAACTGCACCGTAGCTTATACTTATTTATAAATGCAAATAAGTACATCATGCATAACAGTAAAGAACTGGAACACTTAGGCTCTCTCTGCAAACTATGCAAATATTAGTTTCATACATGAATCGATAGTTTAGCTGCAACGCCGACAAAAGATTTTGTTTTCACACTTGACCTAGTTGGGTTGTAATACCTTTGCGCCTTTCTAGCTCTGAATGTGTGCTATATCTATGAGTAAGTACTAACTAGACTGTTTTGTATTGGCATGAAGTTATACCTACAAGTATTACTATATACCTAGCTGAAAAGTTTGTTTCTTCGCTTAAACGCTCTAATCTTAAGAAATACTGGACCGTTTAAAAAAAATCTTTCAGTGTCAGATAGTGCCATTTATCCATTACATTTTATCGAAGCTTGTTTTAATATAATATATGTAGCATAATAGTCACTAATTGACTACCTATTCACATAAATTACTATATATTCTTTCCTTCCTTCACTAATCATTCAAATTCCTGAAATAAAGTGAAAATATTTTTTGGACGATATCCATTTCAGTAGATAATAAACGAGTTTCGTATCAAATACTTTTTATTTAAATGCTTTTATCCTTATCACTATATTGTAAAAGGTGAATATATCGTGAATATATCGCTTCATAATGTAATATTTTCTGATGTCACCGACTGAATAATAAAATTTCGTTATGATAACGTTAATGCAGAACATGCACAACTTGCTATGCAGAAATAACTAATGTTCAATATTTATTTATTAAAACCTTTCTCTTCACTTGATCATCTTGTCCAGGTAAAGAGTTTATTTGTGCCACCTCTAGATGCGGCGGGCCTCTAGAAGGGCGGGCGTTTTGGGGGCTGTCTTTTGTTTTTGACGTTCGAAAAGTGCTGATTTATCAGCCTAATTTGAATAAACGATTTTGAGTTTTGAGTTTGAGTTTGATTCCGCCTGCAGATTTATTTGCAACTCAATCGTTGTTTACCTGAAACTCGTGTAAATCGCAAGTAGCCTAAAACTTTCGTTGATAACAAGACACTGAAAGTTTTTTTCCAAATCGGTCCATCGGTACTTAATTCCTGAAATTTGCGCGTTGAAGCAATCAAACATAAAAACTCTTCAATTTGAAATCATTAGTATAGATTACGTAATATTTTAATTGTTTCTACAAAATTAACAACAATTCCAACGTAGCGTAGTAATGCGTGGATTTGCAAATTAACGCAAAACTCAAATGAATTTAAATTACAAACATTCACGCTTCATGAATGGATTGGTCGCGCTATATATTACTTGCTTACATTTATTTATTTAGAAACATCGATATGATTTGCTTTGTTTTGTGGAAAATATCGATAAATGATACCGTTTTATGGCCGGGTTCTGAACACCCTTATCGCTCACGTGTATCGATTTAACGTCGGTATACTAAAAATGTATTCTTTTTAAACAAAAAAAAATGTTTATTAGCTTTCTAACATCTTACGATTACTTAATATTACCTACTCTTTGAAAATAATTTAGAGAGGACTTAAAAAAATATTTAGTATTAGAAGTAAATGGTTCTAAAACATTAATAACTCTTGCCGAAACACGACCAAAACTTTAATAGTCGTCATAATAATAAAATGAAGAACAAAAAGACGTAATTAATAAAAATATTATGATTCACTTCGTAATTTACACAGCTGTCCCAGGTACAATTTATAGTAATCATTACAATAGTACTTATTAAGTAAATATTATGTAATGGAGTCTAGATAGCACAGAGGTTAGGAAACTAGCAGTTAAAGTAAGAGGTTTGTGGTTCGAAGTTATATTGGTAATAAATGTGACATTTTGAAAGTATGTAAACACAGATACTTCGATTTCGTTTGTTTAATTGCATACTTAGTACTTTTCTGTCATAATTAAAAATGTTTCCTAACGTTTTTAATACTTTTTCGTAATTTTTAAAGTATGAACGTTTTCATTCTTAAGTATTATCATAGGAATTTGGAAGTATGTACATAATATATTTAGGAGTTGTAATCAAAATGTTTTACAATATCTTAGCATTTATAAATGAGCGTTAAGTTCACAGTTAACGCAGATAACTCTCTGAGTAAATGTGAGCTGACATTTCGTTTAAAAACAGATTATATTATAGCCTAGATCTGTGGTATCTAGAAGCCTTAAAATATATCGGGTGTGTCGTTCATAATCACATTAAATGAAATGCGTTAATATACTTGTTAATATATGTCGATTAACAGAAATAAAAAAGAAATAGGTATACGTAAAAATAAATAAATGATTTTTTCAAACAAAGTAAATAGAATAAAAATGTGCGAAAATTAGAACACCATATAAAAGTCAGTCATTACAAACAACTGAAATTCTCCCTTGAAAACTGACAGCTGTCAACTAAGCAAAACATTCGATACTCCTAACTTTATCTCTGCTTTACTCATGATGTTGTAAATTATAAAAACGAAAAATGACTCCTGTGGTTAAACCACTGAATGGATTAGGTATTTTTTTTTACAATTCGCCATAGAATATCATAAAGTATATGTGATAGGATTTAATGTGATTATGAACGACACACTCTGTATAAGAAGTTTCACTAACTTAGCGCATTATTCAAAAAATACGGAATTAGAAACTCTAACAAGACGAAAACAATAATTAATTCGTTCTTTTTCCGATTACCGCTATACATTGCAATAGTAACGTGACATTTTATTGACATCCCAGCGGTTCCCAGGAGATAATAATTAACACAGGAGATAAAAACTACAATACTTTCCCATACTATGCTCATGCTCTTAGATCAGCTAACGTACCGGAGACACCATTGCTCTCTCCTAAAGGTACCAGAGACAGCTTACAATCCTTTAGGTAGGTGCGTTTCGGTGGTAGGTCATTTGATGATTTGTCACCAAAAAAAAATAACCTACGGTGTGTCAAAAATGCATAAATGAACTATCACTATCTGTTGGGTTGCCTGGCCTCGTGCGAATTTGTCAGACTTTGTCGCATAGAGATCAAAAATTTGTTCTTATAGCGGGTCCAGTCGGTTGAATGATCTTAGTTTATGGTGCACTAATGATGAACTGGGAAGGGGAAATAAATACTGTGAAGTCTTCGCAACTTTGACATAGTTTTCCTTATGTAATGTATTTATTTATATATACTTATTTACATACTTGGTGATTTAAACCGGGAAAATACTCAGAAATACAGTACCAAGTACCTAAAATCAGGTAAACATGCAGTTCTAATGAAGAATTGTTATTTATAAATATTAAGTACCTACATAATATACATCTAATTATTTAAGTTATTTCAGTATATATAAATAACCACAATAACCATGTACAAATTATACTATTGCTCATAGCCATACACAGCTTATCGAAATGTCTTCACACTTAGGTACCTACTTACGTACATTTTAGGACATACACACTGCTAAGTAACTCACTTTGTACGTAATCATGATTCGTGAGTGATCTGCTAAGCCGTCACGTACGGTCGAAGGATGTGTGACATCATCCCGATGACTCAAGAAACACGAATTTTTGCCAACAAGGACTTAGCAATTATATTATCTGTTTCTTGTGTGTATCTGTTAATTTCTGTTAACACTTATCTTAGAGTGAAATTCGAGGACATGTAATTTTGGCTCAATTTTCAAGCACATCCTATTTCTTTGTCCTGAAAAGCTGCGTTTTTTGCACTTACGAGCTTTAACATTTTTGAATCTTTAAAACTGCAAATAAATACGATATCGTGTACCTTTACCAACTTTGTGTCAAATGATCATCGGATTAGAATCTCCAATAAATAAATAATATTTTGTGTTTGTAACAAAATTATTCATACAGCGATACAGACCTCAAATATTTTTTTTTGAACAATAACTTGGTATCAGCACACGTACTTAACAATACTTCCATATTATTAAAACCGCTAAAACAATATATTAATCATAAATATTAAACTAGCAGTACTATCACGCTGGATGCAAATTTCCCGCTAGGTACGCATAAATTGGGGACTTCCAGGAAATGCACGCGTGTTCACCGCAGGAGACCATGAAAAAATCAGCCGCAAACTAATCGACAATAGATTAAAACTAGACAGGATAACTGTTTGTAACAAGGTCTTTGACTTTTAGTTTACTGTTAATTCAAAAGGATTGAAGTTACTTTTACTTTGCGTTACATCCTCCTTGAAAATAATCAAGAATGATTAAAATCGAAGATTTAATAGCTCGGACCATGTTCTCGATGCCGGTGGGACACTATTTTACATAGTTTTTGTGTTAAATACATACTTATATAAAAATTTTACTTAATATTGAACATGCATCCAAGTATTCTAAGATCTGATCATCAGCTCAAACCCTTCTTTTGTTGCCCGCGTAAAATGTTTTAAGTTGAGGCTGGTCGCCATATTTGAGGCCAATCAACTAACACAATATTATGTCACTGTACAAAGAAAACTGCCTCATTAATTTCCATCACTTTGTCAGAAAATCTGACGTCATTAACAAGAATTACTAACAAATCGTTGCTGTATATGTCACGGCACAAATGCAACGGATTATGACTGAACTTTGCATAGCGGAAGCTCACGTTTGCAGTAGGATATAAAGCACATAACTGCCCATATAGCTATGCAAACGTTTACAGCTAAATATGGAACTGAAGTGTTTTATCGTTGAGCTTAACAGTTAGAAAATCTATGTATTTAAATTCAAACAAGTCTTTTGTTATCGACTGCTTTATTGACAGCTTTAATTATTTCGAAGAATAAACAAATAAACACAAAATATTAAGATCTATCTCGCCGATGTCAGAAACCCGAGGAATAAGATTCTTCCAACGCCCTTTGAAAATAGCAAAGAGAAAAACGAAATATACCTAATGCTAATTCCAATACAAGGCTTATATTCGAGATTGTTATAAATTTCAGGAGTCCCAATTGCAAAATCAGTCACTGCATTGCATAATGGACATGAGTCTAACTAATATGACTTAATCTTTGGCATTAAACTTTCCATGTCACCTGACTTGGTATTCAGCATCATCTAATTTACACTATAATAGGAAATCCAATCTCAGCCTACATAGACAGTACGGATGTCTCAAAGTTTGTAATCACCATCTAGAATATTCCAGACTGTTCTTAATGCATTTAGAAATCATCTCCTTAGTTAAGCTAAGAACCGGTAATATGATGATTATGAAAGGTTGTTTCCATCACGAGGTTTCCATTAACCAAGTGTAGTCGTGCGGTGAATTTGCATAAATAAATGTAATTTGTACGAGATCTTAAGTCTTACTTCCGCTTGCAGGAAGATTAATTTGTGCTGTCTAATTAATTAATTGACTTTTTAAGTTTAGTTGAAAATCAATATAAATATTATAAAGCTGAAAAGTTTGTTTGTTTGAGCGCGCTAATCACGGAACTACTCAACCGTCTTGAAAAAATATTTCAGTGTTTGATAGCTCATTTATCGAGGAAGACTACTAGCTCCCTTTTTTCCGGAAGCACAGAGTAGTTCGCACGTAATACGGATGGAACCGCTAGAAGAAGATATAATGAAAAAATAATATAAACATTCAAATATTTGATCCAACTATACCTATATGCATATCAAAATTTAAAAACTTTCCCATAAGCATGTTAAATATCTATTTGTTATTCCCTTTTCAATTCACCTGACTAACCTATCTCAAACAACACTTGAGTCAGCGCCAATACTCCATTCTTATGCTAAGTATGTGTAGAACATTAGTATGTGTAATCAAAACAAATGGCCCACTCGATTTACCTTATGAGTGCTGTGACTGGACCAAGGACCGCACGACTTTGTACTAAAACACTTCATACAAATAAACATAAAGGTATGCAAAGGGAAACTCGAATTACTTACTTTAATTTATTAAAAACGCAAAGGCTTTCTTCCATGAGACCTACTCAGCGCATTTAGATAAAAATTTGCTATTTTAGGCCTTAGGCTTACTAAGAAGCTTTTGCCGATATGGGCTTTCTGTTTCCGTTTATTTTTTTAAAGACGCTCAAAGAAACATACTCTTATTGAGTAGAACACACAGATCATTATAATTACTACAAAACAATGACGTTATTTTAGATCATTTGAATAAAGTTTATGAAATCTGCAATAACATTTATTTATGCAAGATGATCTTGAACTCGATTCGAATGAATAAATAGATAATTATATTAAAATATATACAATCCAATGAATTTTGATTAAGCCAAACTTGACCTTTTAAAACTTGCTAGAACATCGCATGAGCTGTCTACATAGGACTAATAATGAAATTAGTGCGTTTTTGAATAGGGCAAGGCTTTGGGCTACTTTAGTAATTTCTTATAAGTAAGAATCTTGAAAACATCGTTCACTATTTATAGATACTTTAAGAAGTAAAAATAATAGCTTTTGATTTAGGTGACTTCTTTCATTGGTAGGCTTTTAGAGGCTGAGATTTTTTTTATATAGTCTTGCTCTAACTTGCTTGCGCCTTGCTGTCGACCTCTCGGTTAAACGGATATTATATGCTATTGTTGATGAAGTACCTACTATGTCTTTTCCCTAGCAATTCTTACAATCATATAAAGTCCAAGTTGCACTGCATCACCAACAACTGCACTAAAATGACGTCACAATATTTTTTGGTCGTCATTTCGGCGCCTCTCCGTCGGATGCGGTAACTAGGTCGGCCGCGCCTCTAGCTGCGCCTTGCTGTCGACCTGTCGGTTACACGGATATGCAATTGTTGCTGAAACACCATGTATTTTCTCTAATAAGTCTTACAATCATATAAAGTCCTAGTTGCACTGCATCACCAACAACTGCACTAAAGTGACGTTACAATATTTTGGTCGTCATTTCGGCCTCTCCGTCGGATGCGGTAAGTAGGTCGGCCGCGCCTCTAGCTGCGCCTTGCTGTCGACCTGTCGGCTAAACGGATATGCTATTGTTGCTCAAGTACTATGTATTTTTGTGGGTAAAGGGGGAAACTGGAAGTGTAGAATCTTCAATGAAAATGTTTCAGGTTCATCAATCGTAAAATCGATGATTTTACTTCTATTTTCAACAAGATGAAATTACAATGCTAATTTAAACGTGAAAATTCTCAGTAAACATTTGGTTTGAGAAACTGATGTTTATTTTGCCGATGAACTTGGGACTTGGTCAGTTTTCAATAATCGGAAGGCAATCATTATAAAACAAATATATTCAACAACCTAGACCACCCAATTCCTGAAATAAGTACCTATGTAAGTAATAGGAATAGGAAAGTTTTCAGCTAGTTTCAGTCCGTGAACGTAAAAATATATGGTGCTAATTATGCCTGTATCTATGGAGGTCGTTTACGTTTATAAAATAATCATAACAAGCCCCGTATTTAATGTATGACATAGGTATTGACTTTATTACACCCAAGGGGCCTGGTGACGTAAAAATGCGGCATAGGTATGGCACGCATTACAATGCGAGTTATTACTTTCAAGTAACTGTAGTAAAAATTATCTACACAGCTGTATGAATAAAGGTGTCAAAGAAAGGTACATCCTGTTTTAAAGAATCTTTGATAATAATCATTGTTTTTCTGGCCACTTACCTCGAAAAACTCAAACGTTACTTACCTTAAAGTTCTACTTACGTAAAAGTAGGTAATATCTCTCGCAGGAAACGTAAGTATGTCAGAGATAAGCCGTTACTTTTTCAGTTTCAGATGAAATAATACAATCAATCTTTCGAACAATTTAAGCAGCTTTCACATTACAAACAGATAAACATCAGAAAACCTAAATGGTTAAAATAACATGAGATATCTCCGTTAAAGGAACTGAAATGTGAAAGCGTACTTCATAAACTTGTGAGGCGTGAAAGTGCAGTCCGATGCTCGTAAATTTTACTTATAAGAGAACAATATACTTGCCTACATAGATGTAAGCATTCATTGATTACCAGAAGTGAACCACGAAGTTTTCCTATCGTTGTTTGACTGTTGACTGAGGTTTAGATAGACTGGGACATACATTGCGGCTTCTTTTTTTCGCATAAACGTCAACGCAAAAGACTAGGCTAGCGTATTTTTAACCATCAACACGAAAAGAGGTTTGCTATATGTTTGTCCACTCTGTGTGTCTGTTTATATGTCTATTTGTCTATAACACATACAGGCACACACATATGGCACAGTTCCCCTATCATTCATATTTTAGAACTATACTTATATCAAGTAAATATGGTAAGATTTATTTAAGTTTAGCTTAATGCTCATATCGTTATTTGCTAGATGATGTGTTAATGTAGGTACCATCGACGCACCCTTGGCGTTTAGCCTCGATATCGCCTTCCTGACTGGCATTTTTTTCTAGATTATGAGCTAGTCTCAGTATTAGTAATTTCCTAGTGAGTAGGTAGTGACTAAAATCTCTACGAACTCTGACGTCAACTTTAAAACAGCGTTATACACGATTCCTAAAATTATTTTAATTTTCACGTGATAAGTACACGCAAGAGAATTATGGGCAAAGGTCGTGGTTAACACTAACATTTGGAACCATTTTGCTCAAGGAAAATATAACATCCTTCCTGATGCATTTAACATTAATTCAGTAATATTTTGCCATAATTCACGTTTTGATACTAAATATTGAATTCATTGTTAATCCTTCCTTTTACTGCTTTTACGCTAAAAAGACTGAACCATTGGAGATGGACATGAAGACAGGTGATACCCTATAGATCACATTTTTATCCCGATGCTTGACGCGGGCGAAGTCGTTACGAAATGTATAGTTCAAACTATATGTATAGTTCTAATAGGTACATGGTTAAATTAAAATCCTCACTGCAGATGAATGAGTAACAAAATGCGCAAAGATCATTGTACCGCTTTTTTGTTCAGCCACAAGCGAGTTTGGGGCTTGGCTATGTACTTGAGTGGGTACATCAAGTTGACCTTATAAGGGGACTTGCCAAAACCATAATTTATGCAGACATTAGTCATCAGTCGGTAAATGTCAATGACATTTGCTGATTACGACAATAACTCAACTTTCTAGACGGGTTTTTAAATCTTTATTTGTCAAACCGTTTTATTTGATATCCTTATTATACTTTCTTTTGACAAACGAAGAGTTTCTTTTGTTTTCTGAATATGCTTATATTAGGTAACATTCGGTACGATTTTTTTCAGCATGAGACCTCTTTTATCGAGGCTACTTTTTAGCTGGGTGTGCGAAGTAGGTATGCCCTACGAAATAACACTGAAATTGCTGACTGCAGCTCATATCATCATAACTTCGTAAAAAGTTCAAGCTTTATTTTCTTTAAATTTTCTGGTAGGCAACAAGACCATTTATTTTGTTTATTTTCTTTCTAAGTAGATTTTAGACACCAATGGCTGATAAAAAGGTAAAAGAAAACATCTTGAGGAAACCTGCACTATTAAGTCTGAATTCACCAACCCGCATTGAACAAGCGTGGTGATTAATGCTCAATCCTTCTCCGTGTGAGAGGAGGCCGCAGCCCAGCAGTGAGACGATAAAAAAGGCTGTAACAGTAACAGGCAACAAGAAAGATTTATGTAGGTACTTGCTGCGAAAAAAAGAAATCTAGGTTGGTATGAGGAGCCTTTCTTTGAAAACATCATCATTGTAAACGGAGGTAATAGGCCATGAAATAATAGCGCCAATTAGCTTCGTACTTAAAACCTAATTAGAATCGACTTGCACTTCAAAGGATTCTATGACTCAATTAATACTTTCGTCGCTATTTATAGATGCTCAAGGTCATATTACTAATTATGTAGTTGCTGATATGCTAGTAAAGATGATATCGTATATGTTGTTAGATTTTTAAGACAGCTCTACATGTGCAAAACTTAGGCTTACTTTACAAGGAGGAACTTAGACTCAGACTCAGACTTACTGGCTTCTGACTACCCGTAACTACCAGAACTATTAAATAGTTACTTTGTAGTTAGGTAAACTATGACTTTTCACCAACTGTATTATTTGACTTCCATGAAACAATAGGCTTGAGAAATTAATAAGTAGGTACTATACTACAAACAAAAAGCATTTTTATATAGTTACACGCGAAAACTACTCTTAATTACATAACATAACCAACATGAGTGTGTGAAATTATTATTAATGAATTTATTATAATGTTGCTAAATAAATTAAAAACGTGTGGCCTTCATATCTCGTTCTACACACGAATACGGAATTCATTTAAATAATTTACGAACTTAAATTGTTCTCCTTTTCTCATAGTAAAGTCAAGCGATCATATTATACTATGAAACTAGATAAGTTTCGCGGTTTTACTCGCGTTCTGAAAGAACTTATTCCCGTATCCAGCTAAAATATAGTATATAACCACAGACTGCTAAATAGTTATTACGCACTGTAACCCAAATAACGTGGCTTTTTATTGTTAAAAGAATTTTCAAAATCGGTTCAGCGGATCCATAGATTAACCCGACAAAAACCTATTTATAATATTACATAAATTATGAAATACATTCATAAATTAACGGCACAAAGTCTAAATTCTAATTTAATAACCAAAAAAAAAACTAAGCATTAACTTAAATGAATTTCCAAACATTACATTTAGAACTAATTGGCTATTCAGGTTAATTCGGGTAATTAAAAACAGGCGTTACTTAATAACGTACAAAGTAAACAGTAAATTTGCACTGGCATTACAAAATTGATACTGCGATCTAAATAAATTGTTAGATATCACACGTGGTTTATAAAGCCTGAAGGCTAAATAAGGTTTTATTTTTCCGTACCTCGAAATTGAATATCAACCCTTTTTCTACCCCTTAAGGTTTATTTTATAAAGTGCAGGATGTAGTTGGATTATTTTTAACACGCTTTTATAGTATTTTTAAAAATATTTTCAAAATTTTTGACATTTATATTATATTCAAAAATTATTCACACTTTTATCGATTTTGTAATCATTTCGATAAGTGTAATCTTTACAGCGAATCGTAAACACTTCATGCACGGAGTATTTTTAAAGACGTGACCGGCCTTCGTTCGAAAATCGTAGATAAGTGGAAATAGGTTTTAGCATTCTAGTTTAATTAGTTCTAACTACGATTAAAATAATTATTTTTTAAAGCACAGGATGTGTTTCAATTTAACTGTCTTTATAGCGAAGATTTTTGACTCTAACTAACGGTAAGCGTGTAATTTTTCGCTTTTAGCTATCTAGGTTTCCTTTTCCGTAGTTAAATTTAAAATTAAGCATATAAATAGTACTTCAGAATAGTTTTTTTACTTTATTATCTTTGATGCTAGTCTATCTATATCTTATCTAGATCCACATGACCTTTCTGTTTCAATACTTAACCTACTTTGAAAGGAGATAATTTGATTAAGAGTCCATCAACAACATGTCAACAACTCAGTTATTGTTGAATTTAATTTAAAAAAAATGCAGGCAGAACTAGCTGTTTCCCGCAATACGATTCAAAACAATTATTACCAACTAACTATTCAATTAGATCATTAATTGCAATCCTATAGGGAAACAGTTCAATTAACAAAACGTATGAATTAGTAGGTACAGTCAACTGCAGGTCAGTGGTAATAGTTTTATAGGAAAATCGTACTTATTACTATTGAGTTAAGTTGCATGACAGTTACCACTAATGTGCAGTTCACTGTACAGTACAATAAATGGTGACATATTAACATGATGATGTAATGTCATATCATGACAAACTGAACTGTATTGATCCATAATAGGAACTACATTAATAGGACAAGTATTTGTTATATGTCACAGGCTTGTGTTGTTTGTCTGTTGTATTCTGTGAATACCACGCTTTGACTGAAGGGTCACGTATGCATTGTTTTACTCAGAATGTATTCCCAACTTTGCATCATCAACTTCCTAGCATTTTCCCAACTATGTTGAGGTCGGCTTCCAGTCTAACTGGATGCAGCTGAGTACCAGTATTCTATTAGGATCGACTTCCTATCTGACCGTGACCGTGAAACGTTTAATGAAATATTTAGAAAACCATAAGTCCAGAGAAAGAAAAAATACTTAATATCAGACATTTTCAGTTACCTTAATCCATCTTCGTTTTGAAAGCCTAAAAAGTGCCGTCAATTTACCTAAGAGATCTTATTACAAAGTCGCGACATGTTTCATGACCTGGAAAGTTGTCCATCACTTTCGTCCTTGACCTAGCTGCGTCGTTTTTTGACCTTGAACCGATCTGCGGTATGTTCTTGCGATGTTTCAGCAGTTTTTAATCGACTTCCCATAAAGGAGGAGTATTTTATTATGTAATAGATGAAGCAGCTAAAGTACCTTTGAGTATACAAAAATGATGTTCTTTCAATAAAGTTCATAAATTCAAATTACTCTAAACTCTTAACTAATAAAGAGGAAAGTTCATTAAACATGGCCTTACTACAAAAACTTAAACATCTGTTTTACACTTGTCTAAAAAAATTGTGGCTGCAAAATGAACCATATGTCAACGTCATAATCTGACATTTTTTTAGACAAGTCTTAAACTGACGTTTAAAAGTTTTTGTGGTAGGGTAAATACACCAAATGTCGGCCTCCCCCCAAACTTCGGCCGTCTGTACATTTTCAGCTTGCATTCATTCAAAAGGTAATTAAGTGTTAGTTTTGCTCCTCGAATTGCAACCTTGGTTTATACTCTATACGTACAAATCGTTACTATCCGATTCTGTCACTTACTCTTCTCATACTGAGCGTCAGTAGCGATTGCGCCGTTGAAACATCAAATTCGCACGTAAAGTAGCTTTTTTTTTTTTTTTTATCGACGTAAAATCATCAAATGACCCCTCCCGCTGTGGGTTAGCAGCGGTGAGGGAGTGTCAGACTCTTACTGACTAAAATCGTCGTGTTCCGTCATAGGCCTTTTATGTACCAGGGCCGCGGTATCTCTTTCGAACAACCCGCAGCCCCGGCAGGCCTTGGCCCTGCTGGGCCCCGCTGGGGTTGCTGACGTCTCTTTGAGGAGCGCGTGGAACAACGCGCGCCGTCGACACGGGTCTGTCGTCTAGGAAGACAGAGGGACGATGAGCCACCCGAACTCACCGCCCACAGACCCACGCCTACGGTGGCCGGGAGTCATCTCGCGACACCCGGCGCCCATGGTGTCTACCTGGTCCAGCGCGGCGGCCGGGATGAGAGGTGCGGACTCTCTGGCGTTCCGCCTCCTCCTTCTCGAGCATGACCGCTTCGCAGAAGGAGGCGACGGCATCCCATTCCCTCTCGCCCCGGACCATGGCCTGAACCAGGGCCGGACGCGAGAGGTCGCCGCCGCCCAAAGCCTCGACGAGGACCCGGCGGTGCCCTTCCCATGCGGGGCACACCTGGACTGTGTGGTCCACCGTGTCCTCGGGGCTGTCCGCACAATGGTGACACCCGGGCGCCTCCTCACGACCGATGCGGTGCAGGTACCTCCCGAAACAACCGTGTCCGGTGAGGACCTGCGTCATGCGGTACGTGAGGGCGCCGTGACTCCTCCCGAGCCACTCCTCAAAGAGGGGACTTACCGCCACGATGGTGGCGTGCCCACGTAAAGTAGCTTACTCGAAGTGAATACTCACATTTTGGGGATTGATATTAGAACGATAAAACATTTATTTATTTTTGTTTTAAGCTTGATTGTCACTAATGGGTTATTTTTACTATATTTTAAGATAGTTTTTTCAGCGTTTTGCGTATATTTTTCAAGGAAAAATAGGAGGCCGCCATTAGGACAACAGTTTTGACTTAAAACCGGAGTCTCGGCCGTGGCCGACTTAAAGCAAATGCAGTCTATTTTATAAATTCCTATTGTACTAATTCCGTTGGCTTAACAAGAGAATTTGCAAAGCTTATAGGCAAATAGATCTATTTTACGTTTAATAGCCAAATAACGGCCGGGGTGATATTAGTTGAATCTCGAGAAATAAGGTACAAGAAATAGGGGCCGACATTAGAATCGTAAATAATCGTAATGTCGACCAGCCTCGAACTCAAGCGCCACTATACAGGCTGATGAAAAAATACTTTTATATTTTTTCATTTTCTCAAAATGAAATAATTTATTTATTATAATTCATTATATCGTATAGGAGTTAAGTTTAAATGTAGGAGTTGACAGTATTGTAGGCATGTTTATGGTAGCTTTATAGTTTGATACTTGCTATCTATTAAACCGTTCTTATTAGCTTAAAAAATATAAATGGTTGGTCGTGAATACGACTTTTTTTGTTTAGGGGAAACAAAAAAAATATTTTACTATAAATTAAACAAATACAATTACAAATGTATACTTAGTATTATATTATAATTCTGCTAAAATAAATCATGTTAATAATATTTGTCACTGCCTTAATTTAAAACAGCCTATACCTGGCCGACATTTGGAAAAAACGCAACCGACCTTGGGCCGTGAATGGCCGACTTTAGGGTTTTTCTGTTCTCGACGCATCTAAGCCTTATTACTTTTTTCTTTTCGTAGAAATATCAATCTTATGCCTATAAACATGACATAGATTAATCAAACTATCCAAAACCGCATCAGAAACTATCTTGCGTTGGAAACTGACGGTGCTATAGCGAACCGCAATCAGAAAATCGCTAAGGGGGCCGACATTTGGCGTATTTACCCTAAGACGGGATATGTCAAATAGCAAAATTATAGACATAAAGTCATACAAAATATTAAGTACCTACTTATCAACCTAATTAGGTTTCAAATGCACTTGAGAATCGACTCTAACCTCCAGACCACTACGACATTCTGCCAAATTCAGCACACCTAGGTATATCTTTTAAAATATAAATAAGGCGCTAAGCCGATTCTAAACTATTTAAAGGTCTCAGCACACATATGGGATCGGAAAGGGATCGTAACCGTAACGCCTTTCGCCTCGCTGTCAACCAGGCGTCAACCTACCGTATGCACGTAACAAAAGCGTATCAGCAGCGCCTGTACGTCAACTCGGCTACGGCTAGGCGACACCGCGCTTACGCCTCGCCGCCCCCTGGCTGACGCGCAACACGAATGAAATACTCCTTGCGAATGGCGGCGTCTTTAGCAGGCAAGTCGTGGGAGGGGAAAGGGGAAAGGGTGGACGAAGAGATGTGAGCTCGGGTACGGAGAGACGTAAGCGCGGAGACGGAGAAACGTAAGCGCGGGGACGATGAGCCGTAAGCGCGGGAATTCAAGTTCGGAGCCTGTTCCGAGGCGAGGCGATTACGTTATTATTCCGATTAGTGTGCGTTGCAGTAGGGAGTTTAATACAAACCATTCTGAACGGCTCGAGGCGATACGGTGACGATCCCTTTCCGATCCCATATGTGTGCTGAGACCCTAAACCATTTAGCCACACATACATAAATCGTTTCTCGCGATTGCACCCGTATCCCGGGGGAACTGTTAACTTTATCTGTATAAAATATAGCCTAGGTCACCCGGGTATGGTATAGCTTCCTAGCAGTGAAAGAATTTTTCGATTTCTTCAGCAGTTTTCAGAATATTTAAAATTCAAGCAAACAAAAGCTCCTCTTTATAATAAGTATTACCTAATACATATTTATACTTTAGATACCTACATTAAATTCACAACTGAAACACATCGTGTGATTCAACAACAAAATACTCGGAATTCTAACGTTGGAAAGGTCAACGTGTGCCGTATCTAGACTCGCGTAGGCTGCCTGACGCCATACCTGGACCTATAAACTATAGATGACTATTAGATCATAAATAACTAGAACATAAAGGCTAAACACAAAAAACTACAAGCACGTTTGATACATTTGACAAATGAGATCATTATTGCTTATATATTTCCCGAGGTTTCACTACAATATATTAACACACTAAAATATACAAGCCGCAATAGGTAAAAGCCTACGTACCTACCAATAAGTCAATTCTTCAATCGTTTCAGTAGTAGCGTGAAACCCCGATAGATCTATTTACTTTCGTAATTATCAGTAAGGATTGCTAAATATTAAGTATTACAATTATTAAGCGAATAAATATTTAGTTTCAATAGGTCTCGAAAGTATCCTAACCATTTAATTCCAACTGTACTTTATTGCACCAAACTATAACATTATCAAATCATATTCCTTTCACCTTTTATCACATTTGAAAGATCTAGCCAACTTCTTGCTTTCAAACCATTGAAACTTGACCAATATAGGTCCTACTCTTAACAATTAACGACTTGCTTAATCTGTTCGAAATATATATAAAATCTATATTTAATAACGTTATTAAGGATTGGCTAATTCCAAACCAATTCTACTGATTACCTTCGAAACTGCATTTTGTAAGATCGATGAAAGATGGGCCGGTGTTGGCCAATATGACATTCTATGTTAAAGGTCGTCTTATATCTCATTCATAGTTTATAACGGTGTTATGGATTTAAGCGTATTCTTTATAGGACTTTTGTTTTGTTTTCCTAGCTGTTTTGCATTCCGGGAATGAACTGGATTCCAAACATTCTATCTATACCTACTAATACGGGAGGTCCGTAGCTACTACGTAAGCCGGTACTGACGAGGAGCCGGTCTAATTCCTTGTCATCAGATATGTTGAAGCGTAAGCAATCATATAATGGTAAAATATAATGTCAAATATGTCAAGAAAATAAAATAATATTACAAAGCTGAAGAGTATTTTTATTTGTATGAACGCACTATGACCTACTGGTCCTATTTGAAAAATGATTTCAGTGTTAGATAGCCTATTTCTGGAAAAGGACCATAGGCAACTTTATATCCAAGTTCACGAAATAATTCGCACTAAAATCAGTACACGTGATTTTTTGCAATATTTCTTAATAACCTCAAGTTTTCCAACACGTGGGAAAATTTTGTTAATTTCCTTGTATCGATTAGTTCGCGATAACATGCCATATTCGGCGGAAACCCGATAAGTGTTATCCCAGCTTTGAGGATAATAATTAGTGGGTTTAGCCTGTATTTACGTGTGTTTTGTTTAAAACAATATTTTGCTTAACTACAGCAGTTTAACTACATGTATTTTGTGGGCATCTTCGAATTACTTTTACTTAACAAGCGGTAGAATGCTTTAGAAGGTATTATGAATCATTATATCGTGACAGTCCATAAAGTATATAGTCAGTCTTTTATAAGACTTGTGACAGCCTTATCGTCAATCCTTCACCCGAGCTTGCCATCCGAAGCCATCATTGTCACTCTGCAATCTAAAGAATGAGCGATACCTTTTTTTTAAACGACGTCAAAAATTATCAAATGACCCTTACCGCCGGGGTTAGCTGAGTCTTTCTTTCCTCAGTAAAACATTTAAATGCTTATTTATAAAGTATTGCCATAAAAGTAAACGCGACAATGGTCCAGTACACACATGGTATGGAAAGTAGACCGGTTCTAGTCTTTGTGGACATCACGAGTATATGGTGACGTCACGACACCCGATCCTTTTGTTATGTGTAAGAACAGCCTATCTTATCTATACATATAATAAATCTGTAAAAAAACTGTGTCTGTACATTGAATATATAAAAAAAATAATAATTGGGTGGGGTTTAGGAACAGTAATGGAGCACAAATCCAAAAAAAAAATTCTGTCTGTATGTCTGTATGTCTGTATGTCTGTATGTCTGTATGTCTGTATGTCTGTTTGTTTGTACACGCTAATCTTCCGAACTACTGAACGGATTTCAATGATTTTTGCTTTGTTGTATCAGTATTAGGCCTGGTCAACATATAGGCTATAATTTATCTTCGAAACTTGAAGACCTGATGCAGAACTCCAACAGACCAATAAAACTATAAGAGATACAAATATGGTGCCGTGGCAAAAATTGTTTCATTTGATGAGCATTTTCAGCTGAGATAATAAATTTTAAGATCTGGAATACCTGATGTGGAACCCCAAGAGCCCAGCTTCTCTGTACCATATACAGGTATGCCGTTTTAGCAAAAGTTGTTCAATTTGATAAGCACTTTCTATTGACTTATACAAATTGAAGATCTAAAACACCTGATGTGGAACTCCAGGGGCCCAGCTAGACTATAGCATATAGAGGTATAACGTTTTAACAAAAGTTGTTCAATCTGATAAGCACTCTCTGTTGACTTATAAAAATTGAAGATGTAAAACACCTGATGTGGAACTCCAGGAGCCCTGCTAGACTATATGAAGCATATGAAGATATGACGTTTTAGCAAAAGTGGTTCAATCTGATAAGCACTCTCTATTGACGTATAATCATCGAAGATCTGTAACACCTGATGTGGAACTTCAAGAGCAATACTACACTTGAAATGTACAGAAATGAATGTTATGAAATAGGTATGGTGAATCAAAAAAAGTAATTAGTCCGTCTTTTAGATAACCCTAAAATAATGGACACGTATTTTTCTTTTCTCTCTCTCACAAACAAATAATAACGAAGATACAACAACGCTTGAATTTCGTGTTAAGTCACTGCTTAGTACAAATTTTACATACCTAGACGTGGCGTCACGAACCCCCACTCTCCGACTTTGTTGTGTTATATCTCATTATTATTTTGTATGTCTCTTCCAGACCTCCGGACTACAGAGTTCCGAATTTTTGGGAGGCAAACGTGGGGCCGAAGCCAACACGCTGAAGCCCTTTTGAGAGAACTTAAATGAAATGGTGACACAAAACCGACGATTATCCCTTTATACACTATAGAAATGAACCCAAGGACAATCCCCGGTGGACGTCGTTAAAAAAAAGACAATCCCCGGTTCTGTGCTAATCTATTGCTAACTATGGAGGAAAACTACTTGGGCTATTGTGATGGGATGTTAGTGGATGACAATGTATTAGGTACATGTAAAAACGGCAGGTGGAGACTCGCCGCCTCACTTACTGGCCCCCCGGGAACCAGTCACTGAATAGCAACAAGAGGGCAACAGGGACATGAGCGGCTGAAGGGTGAGGATACCTCGGCGGACTTTAAACGCAGATTACGCGCTCCCTGTGCTTACCATGAGGCACCTACCCTCAGCAAGGCTACTAATCCTGCTCTAGCGACTCCACTCTGGACGACCAAGCCAAGCCAGAGGCGTGAGACCTTCCCCCGTCATGGGTCACTCCGACCGGCCGGAGATGGGGGACAGTATACACTCCCTGGAGAACTCAGTATATATAGCCCCGCGGGGTCGCTACTCCCCGTCATCAGCCTCAGATGTCCTGCGGTGCCTATATCTCATTATTATTGTCGTTATTATCTCAAGAGCCTTTGTCCCAATTATGTTAGGATCGACTTCCAGTCACGATGCAACTGAGTACCAGTGTTTTACAAGGAGCGACTGCCTATCTGACCTCCACAACCCGGTTACCCGCTCAACCTAACACCCCTTGGTAAGACCTACTGGCTTCTGACTACCCATAACGACTGCCAAGAATGTTCAATGACAGTCGGAACCTACAGTTTAACATCCCCTCCAAATAACGGTCATTGGTATCCAAAATATACGTAGAAAGTACATACGAACTTAGAAAAGTTGCATTGGCAGGCACTTGCCAGACCTGGAATCAAAGACGCACGCTCATACTTGAGAGATTTTCTTGAGAGGTTCTCTACCCACTAAACCACGAATTCCACTAAGTCACCACGACTTTGTCATCTATTCAATGTTTTTTTACGTTATAATACGTGTAATATTTTTGCCACACACAACTTAAATGCGGACTAATTAGAATCACTACTTTTATCCCTATGGTCACGTCTATTGCGACTATTCAGATCTTTGATTTTGCTGACCCCATAGTCGCTGGCATAAGGGACAGGATCCGCGTACGAAGTCGCGGGCAGAAGCTAGTGTTACATATGTATGGTACGAGCCTTTTTGTAAAACGTACCTATTAGGTAAGTTAATTTAATTTTGGACATAGTTTAATAGTAATAGAGTAATTTGATAGACTTTCTGGATTGTCAAATTACAGGTTTTGCGTGTCTTTTAAGTGATATAGCGGTGACAGTTTTCTTTATAAATGATCCTGTTTAGGTGCACATTTTAGATTTGTTGAGATATATCCTTAGTTCTTTCCTAAGTTGCCACTATGCTGCGAGATAGTTCGGAAGAGTTCGCGGCCCTGGTACACCAAAGACTTCAATCCATAAGGAACCTGGTGGGTTTTAGTCACTAGAAGTATGATCACACTCATTCCTGCAGCACCCTTAGCGGGAAGGATCCTTTTGATGATTTCACATAAAAACAAAGATTGCCATTGTGAGTAAATTCTAAATAAAATAAGTACAGTCAGTCAGAGAAGTATTTACACGTTTTCTACATGGTTATGTAACACGCTTAGTTTAAATAACATTTGATACAATAGAAACAATACCAATCACGATGCTCCATACATTGCGGAATTTATAGTTCAATAAAAAACTATTTCAGTGTAAAAACAATGGATTATTTTGTAAACATTTGCTAGTCGGAATGCGCCAAGTCATAAAACCCTTTGAGACAATATTTGTTTAAATAATTTTATAATACAGAATACAGTTACTTTCTTCCAATTTACCCATAAGCGTGTAAAAACAAATTATAGTACACTCAGGCTCAAGTTCACCGTCAAAAAAACGTCAGTTTCTTAAAGGTATGACGAATGAAAAAAGACCGTAAGTACCTACATTTTACACAAACGTGACGTCCCTAACTCCCACTTTATTGCCTTAGATCTTAATGTGTTTTTAATGTTTTTAGTTAATATTTAGGTAATCTAAAAGATGACTAATTAAATCACTATTTTTAACCCTGTCTCGCCTATTGTACATGAAAATTCATAGTCAACCATTTAAGAAAACTGACGCTTACGTTGTCGGTGAACTTGTGCTCTTAAATACGTATGCAAACCAGAGTGTGACGCGTGCCAGAGTGATTTCCTGCTAAAATACAATAGCCTAGAATAGAGCTATTTTCTTGTTAAGTACGCTAACGGGTTATTCAGGGCTGCCGTCTGAGGCAGTGGTTCTCAAAGTGCTCGTGAACTTGTAAAGGTTCACGAGGGTTCGGGTTTTACTGTTCTTTGGGTTTAAAGGTAGTTTTTTGTGCGTAGCTACATTTCGTCTTTCGTATAGGCTACTTGAGTATGGCTACGGTATTTATAAACGTTGATATTTTTGTAGATTTTCCTTGAATCATTTCTAGATTGTTATTTATGACTACCTAATAAATGGAGGTCTAGCCGCAAAATACTATAAAACTCAAAAACTTGTTCGGTGTGACTTAATATTTGCATTTTAATAATATAATATACAACTACAGCCAATGGATCCGTTATGTTTTGCATATTTATTTAAAACACTTATATTGGGTGCTACATATTTTAAATCTAAAAATAAATAATTAGTTTTATGGGTTGACATCGTCACAAAGGTTTGCATAATTACTTAAATTATTACGTACTAGCTGGTGCCCGCGACTTCGTCTGCGCAGATTTAGTATTTCGAACAATATGTTTACAAATTGTAGCCTATGTGTTATTCTGATGTATAAGCTATATTGTTGTAAAGTTTCATTAAAATCCATTCAGTAGTTTTTGCGTGAAAGAGTAACAAACATCCATACATCCATACATACAAACTTTCGCGTTTATAATATTAGTAGGATATTGTTTGACATTTGTTCAGCCTTTTCATCGCATCCTACTGCTGGGCCCAGGGTCTCCTCTCACACGGAGAAGGATTGAGCAGTAATCGTCACGATTGCTTTATAGGGTTGATGATTTTAGATTTTTTATAGTCCGGGTTCCCTCGAGATGCTTTCCTTCACCTTTAATCAGTCATTGGTGTCCAGGATATAGACTTATGTCCCGCTGGGGCTGTTCGGGATTATTCGAAAGAGTTACCGCGGCCCTGGTACGTAAAAGGCCTATGACGGAACACGATGGATATTTTTGCCAGTAAAAGTCTGACACTCCCTTACCGCTGCTAACACACAGCAGGAGTACACAGTTGATGATTTTTGCCATCGTTAAAAAAGATGTGATGCATATACATAATTATGTAGTGAAAAACTTAGAGAGCAGCTATGTTAAGCTCATCTGTTTGGTAAACAATAATTTTCTAAGTAACTATAAAGTAAGTACTTTCACCTATTCTTAGCAAACTGCAATCTAGCGCGTCTAATGTTCTAGGAAGGCAACGTCTTGAGTTACGATGACGAGTACAGTCGGGAACAAAAGTGCGAAACATTTTGAAAAATCACGCACGACGTTTAAATATATATTTTTTTTTTGTTAACATACCTATGTACGTATACATATACTTTTAACATAACAGTAGGTATGTATTTTTTTTCTATGCTGCTTTTTTTTTTCTTAAACAGACAGAAGTTTTGACTGGTCAGAATAGTAGTCAGCTAAAAAAAATATTTATTCCTGGGTGATTATAACTACCTATTACGAAAACAACATAACTTTAAGCAACTGTATAATTAAAAACCAAATAAACGTAGCACATAACATAGTTTTAGAATTATAATTTCTGCTGTTGCCTGTACCAAGCGCATTATTGTCAATTGTTTGTGAAGGTAGACTGGTGCTCAAAGCTTCTGAAAAATATTGTTAGCAATAAATGAGCAGGCTTTTAAATGAGTAAATAATTGTTTTTATGATTGTTCCATCTTCTATAAATATCTTTCGAAGATAATTAAAACATGAAACAAGTTATAGAAGAGATGATAAGGAAAAGTGTTTGAAGTACTATTGCTTCAATAAAATAAAAATGAAATTTTTGCATAGGTTCCTCTGCACCATAAAGTAAGATTTCATAGACTTTGCTTCAGCTCCCTTCATCCAAATGAAAATTACCCTTAAATAAATAAAGAATCGGGAAAAGCTTAATGCCTGGTTTATTTGAGAGTTAAGCAAATGATAGAACTATCCGTTTTATTTGTACTGCTCGCCAGAATTTATTACTATTTCGTTACCTATTAATTCTGTAATTATTTATCGGCGGTAACTGTCTAATAAATTAAACTATTGATCGTAAAAAAGTTAATTACTTAACCACCACACGGGGATAAACTGACGTCATCATACCTTTACAATGTTTTGTATGACTGCGGTTTAAGCATAAAAGTCGGAAGGAATTCATTAAAATAGTATTTTCGATAGGGTTGACCTACTATGAAAAATATTACGAAAGATTTCCATATACTGACCATTTATTTTAAAGTTATTTGTGAATCCTATCAAACTATTTAATTTATACTTACACTGTAATTAAATGAACTAATCTTAATTGGATTTATTAGATTTAATCATGATTAAATCATCATCAGATTGCAATGCAATAAGATATACGTGAGATTATTAAGAACTTTTTGTAACAGCTTTGTAACCTTGAACCATGTAATTAGTGTCAATGACTCAATATGAAAGGTAAATTTGATTGTATAAGCTGCCTATACAATATGTATAAGGATTAATATCAATAGACATATAACGCCTAGAGTACCTATAGATAAGTAATAGTAAGTTTTTCTTATGGCCTATGTTCAGCAGTGGACGTCCTATGGCTGAGATGATGACGATGATGATGATGAAGTTTTTCTTATACCCATTTAGGTACAGAAAGCTGCCTTCGTCTACATAACCTTAATCCTTCTCCCAGTGCCCTTAAAAAAGAATAAAGAATTCTAAGCCTCTGGTATTCCCGTCAAGATACAAGCAAAATACAAACTATCTTTAGCCAGCAGTGAAACTCGCGTCCCAACAACATAGGTACTCCAATATATGGTATAGCCTATTTATTTAAGAAAGAGTAGATAGCTAGCTATTCTTAAATAAATATATAGGCTATCTAACACGGCAAGATTTTTTCAAATCGGACCAATAATTCCTGATATTTGTGCGTTTAAAGGCTTCTAGTATTAGTGTAGATGGGGCAGCCCTAATATTACTCAAGCATTCAATAAATATAGCGATTGATATTCGCCTCACGACTATAAGCGATGAGGGATTCAAATGAGCTCTTAATTTGGCAACAATAACGGATTGAGCCATCATTGTTGTTTGAACTGTCGCTACTTTAACAACGGGTCTTCCTTCCTACGGTTTATATAATAAACTTAAGTATGTATATTATGAAAATAACTTGCTATATAAAGATATAAGTCTTTATTTGGACGAAATATGTAGGTACACTATATGCCTTAAACTACTTTAATAAAAATAAAATACTTGCTATGAGAAATGTGTATTTTATATAAATGTTAACCAAACATATATAGATACTATCATATTTCACACACCCGCTTTATCGCACACTTTTATCATATTGTGCAACCGCGTCCCTTGGAAACTACTACTGCCTACTGCCTGTACCGGAATAAAAGCCTGTGTTACTCGCGAAGAGTGTAGCTTTCTGTCAGTAGAAGAATTTTTTAAATCGGTCCGGTCGTCGGTAGTTTTTCAGTTTATTCATTACAAACAAAAATAAAAAAATTCTCTTTATAGGTAATATTAGTATAGATTAGATATTTTTCGGTTTATGTCGGTACTTTCTTAATTGCTTTCGTTATATCATCAGACAGGCTTTAAAAGATAACATTTTGATAATATTCAAACTTAAAATTCATATTTTGATAAAATATCTGCACCTGTTTTTTAAAACCTTGTAGACGGGTAATGACTTGATCGTTTAAGAAATATTTAACTAATCGAGCCGAATGGGTAAGATTAGCTACCTACAAAATAATAATTTGAAAGATACACTATTTAACTACCAACTTATATTTCAGATAAGGAAGGTAATTCCCCGTAGGTTAAAATTTACAATTAATTCTTTCAGCAACTCTTGAGAAGAGAACTTTAAGTACATATATTCAACAAAAACTCAATTTAAGGATATAAGGTTTTTCATTAACTGGTTGCTTCTGACAGTTTCTTGTCTCTAAACTATAATTAAGATATCATTGTGAAAGTATTTGACACCTACATGAAAATTAATATCTATGATTAAAATAAAATAAAATAAATGTATCTCAACATCAAAAATTAACCAATTTAAACAATATTATTCTTATTCTTTATTGCACACTTAACAATAAATACATAAAAAGAATACAGACAGTTTATGTACAATGGCGAGCTTAACCCAGAATTGGGTTCTCTTACAGCCAACCTTAAAGCCATAGAGAGATTCGATAGTGGTGGTATATTACTTTCGAAGCACTTAAGTATTTTATCCCTTTGATACTCCTATTCCTTTAGGTCCTATTAACCAAACGTTATTGACTCAATCTCTTCACACTGCAATAAAACAACCCGGTTCAAACCAGACATCCAGGTTTCCCAAACAACTCGCTTCCAGAACCTGTATTTATAAATCGGCAGCACTTTACCAAACGATTGTAAAGTAAGGTGATTGACTCCTGGCCGTTTTCGGGACATGCTTTACCAAAATAGTCACCGACTTCCAATCTTGACTTACACACATTAACCATAAAACTACAGTGAAATATTAACCTTATTCCCTGAGTTGCAGGGTGGAAGTTTCCTTGAACCATTCTTGTATTCTAAGGACACGTTATATTGAAAACAAAAATGCGAAGAGAATTCTTAATGAACGTAATTGGACACGTTTCCGATTTGGACATGAAATTGTTATTGGACTATCGTCCGCGTTTAGTCTAGTCACGATTCCTTTGGTTTTAATGGAGATTTTCAGTGGATGAGTGTTTTGGCTATGTATGCCGAAGCAACTTAATTGGTACCTAGTTTATTTTTATTTTTTTGCAGATGACTATAAAGCAATTTTATTATAAAGATTTTACAGATTTGTAACACACGCACAATTAAATATAATATTTTAAGTTGATTGTGTAACATCATATAATAAGATGAGCTTTATTTTTTGTAACATTAATTCAGACATAGAACAACCTTCACAATTTTATAGGAACATAGACATCATATCCCTTGAAATTCAATCCAAATATTTGGCAAAACCAAAAAAAAACATAAAACTATCATAGCTACTTGACCCAGTCACAAATTCACAATTCAACTGAAGCAATCTTACCGCTAATGCGTCAGGTCAGGCGAACCGCACGCGATGTCGCTTTTTATTAATGGACGATTTGGCGGAAACGACCACAGACTTGAGGAGTTACTGCTGAAGTGGACTGTGTGGTTTATATATATGGGAATGACATGGGTAAATATTGACTTGCACCTAGTTGTAGTTACCGCTTGGTACACAAAAGGGTCCAGAAGAAATAAAGGTGAATACAGGAATATGACATAGATAGGTGGATAAAGGTGAATGAAGGAATAAAGACTTGAGGAGTTACCAGTCAAGTAGACTGTAGTTTATAGGAACATAGTATCCAGGGGTAAATATTGACTTTACCTAGTTGTAGTTACAGAGGCCCTAGTGAGCAAAATGGGCCAATATTGTATCGTGTGTAGTTACTGTGGGCTATAACAGCTATCTGGAATAATAATATAATGTAGGTGAATGAAAGAAGGTAACTTTTATTAATGGACGATTTGCGGAAACGGCCGCAGACTTGAGGAGTTACAGGCTTACCGCTCGAGTGGACTGTGTGTGACTGTGGGTGGTTTATGGGAATAATAATGTGGGTAAATATTGACTCGTGTGTAGTTACCGCCGCCCTAGAAAGGGCTCTAGAAGAAATAAAGGTGTGTTTTAGTCAAATAAGGTTTAGTTTTTATATGGACGATCTTATTTTGGGGTAACATAGCGGAAAATATAGTACAATATAATGTTATACCGGTCTTCTTAAAAAAGGCCCATAAGAATTGATCTTGAATTTTGTGGAGATAGGTTAAATCCCATTTCATGTCAGGTCTTTTTCTTTTAAACGTCATCAATAATCTTCGCACAAGTAATTTACTTTTTGCCATATATTTTTGTCTAAGCACCGTTTGCAAATAGTGATTTTACCTACTTACAAAACATGACTATTTAACTCCAGGACGTGGGAATAGCGAAACCAGGTCAATGTAACAGGAAGACGCTATCTACTAGGGATGAGTATGCATCATGCAATTGTCGATGACGTCAATCGCAATGTAATCTGTAACGTTAGTCTATGTGCGTAAGTCGATTAGCGATATCGATAATTTTGATAGGCAATTGTTAGTCGGGGTTTTTTAAAAAAATGCGGCTATCAACACACTTTTAGCAGGTCATCTGTAGGTTACGCCGCGATTTCTAAATGATTCCGCCATTTTTAAATGGGCAAGGAAACTACTTAATGTTTCTGAAAGAAAATGCTGGAACCTTTCGAGGTGTTGATTTTTCTTTTTGCCCAATTTCGTCTAGAGCTATTCCAACGCTTGATCATCAAAAACTTGAACAAAATAATAAAATTTTCAAATGGTTTTAGAAATCTCCTTTTCAAATTAAATAATGTCGTAAATAATGTCGGGACACCTTTTCACACACGGTCGGTTAGCCCCACGCTAAGTTATTAATTAACTTGTGTTATGGGTGCTAACACAACTGATAAACTACATATAGCTACATATATACATATTTATAAATACATATTGTAACACCCAGACCACGACCAACAAGCATGCTCATCACACAAATGTCGATCGAACTGGGAATCGAACCCGGGACCTCAGATTCGGCAGTCCGGCTTGGTGACCTTTGCGCCACAGAGGTCGTCAAATTATATTAACCTTTCCTAATTTCACTCCATAAAGCGCTCAGCACTACTAATTTTCCACAAATTGTAATGCCAAGTTAGTTTTCCGCGAATTTCTCGTCACCTACACACTCATTTTGGTGAGTAATCGCCGAGTCTCACCGGAATCGTCTCATGTCATAATGTCATGATATTTCAGTAAAATGTCAGGAAAGTTGACATTCCCGCAAATACCACGATTTGGGCTAATTGGGTCTTACTGCAGTACGACACTTTTTTACGGTCTGAAATAAAAGTTTAATGTCAGACAGTCTGAGTACATTATAGAACCTTTTTACGTAACAGTATGAATATTTTACGGGATCCTTCGACTTCAATATGATGTTCTAGTCTAACGTTATCCATAAATTCGAACCTTGTATGCTTATATTGTTGACCTAAGGATGAAACTTTTGGGTGATTTTAGCAATTTTCTAAATGACAGCGACTTAACGATAGCAATAGCTTATTCAACAGCTTAACGAAAATCGTTTCATATTCTCTAATTACTTAAAAGACCAGTAGCAACAATAGCCATGTATGTATTTACTTAATATCATTAAGCTTGCTAAGTACAAACAAATCTTTATTTACAAACAATGCAACAGCAAAAATATTTACGTTCCTATTTACCGTTCCCATGGCGTTAATGATCTTGTAAACACTAATTAGTCCACCTTTTTGATCTCCTTTAAATTTTTCGTCAGTCCTACACGGGTTTCCGAAGATGGGGTTTAGTTACTTGTATCAAGTTTGTATGAGCTGCTCTGAAATGGGATATAAGTGTGATTTTAGTGATTTCTGTTACACTGTGTTTGTGGCTGCTAAGTTGTCGAAAGGGTGGTGAGTTGTTAGCTTAATTCTTCATAGGATTTAATGTATAGGTTTTTCTATTTCGCGAAATCTTTTTGTGTTGTGGTTTTGCTGCAAAACTTAACAATATGCGGCCACGGTCTATGTATGTAGATATTATGTAGAAGCAGTAGGTAGATACTTATTATGATGTGCGATTCAAGTTTTAAAATTCTAAGAATGGAATTCAACGTTGATCCTGCTAATCTTAGGAAATCCTTCTCTGAATCCACAAATTCTTTCACAGATAAAATCCGTTTTGTTTCCAAACGTTATACCTATATTTTGAGATAACAATACTTGAATAAGCCCGGCCGCAGACATCCGGTTTCCGGATACGGTTTCCTGATCAGGAATTCAGATTCGGAAACCGAAATGCTCTTTTTTCATACAAAATGTTCACAAGAGCGCACACGTTCTTACTTTTTCCGGACGGAAAAAAACCTGACATTCAGTTTAAAATTTTCTCCGTGCGTTCGGGTACTCAGAACGGAATAAAACCTAATGACGTCATTCCGAACGCAGCGCTCGCGAACAATTTGGTTCGACCGCCGCACACATACGGAAAATTTCATTTTCATCTATAGTCCAGGTTTCCTCAACACCTTTTCCTTCACCTTTTTATCCATTGGTGTCTAAGATATACTTAGAAAGTGCATACAAACTTAGAAAAGTTGCATTGGAATCGAACCCACAGACTCATACGTGAGAGGTTGGTGCTTTACCCACTACAGCCTAAGGCCGGCAGCACACATCCGGTTTCCTGATCCGGTTTCCTGATCAAGAATCCTGATTCGGAAACCGGAATGCTCTTTTTTCATACAAAATGTTCACAAGAGCGCACACGTTCTTACTTTTTCCGGACGGAAAAAAACCTGACATTCGGTTTAAAATTTTCTCCGTGCGTTCGGGTACTCAGAACGGAATAAAACCTGATGACGTCATTCCGAACGCAGCGCTCGCGAACAATTTGGTTTGACCGCCGCACACATACGGAAATTTTCATTCTAAATCAAGGTAGCCCTGTTCCGAATGGACGTGTATCAGAGCCCGCTTGTCACTTGCTTTTTTATATTTGTTTTTATTTTTGTATATAATATGTTTTTTTTTGAGAGATGAAATCCAGTTTATTAAACAATTAACAAATCTATACTAATATTATAAAGCTGAAGAGTTTGTTTGTTTGTTTGAACGCGCTAATATCAGGTACTAAAGGTCCGATTTGAAAATTTCTTTCAGTGTTAGATAGCCCATTTATCGAGGAAGGCTATAGGCTACTTATCGGCTTTTTATCCCACTACGGGAAGTAGTTCCCACGGGATGCGGGTGGAACCGCAGGCAGAAGATAGTATATACATATTTGCATACATAAAAGATAAATAGTTTAAAGAAGGCGGATCACAATCCATACAAAACTGCCCCATGTCCTATAACAAAGTGACGTATCTCAAAAAAAAAGATAACAATTTTAAAAACAATATGGTACTTATATGCAATTAACTCGTCATCCTCCATGATGCGTGTTTTCACTTAAGTGGCTTTAGGCCGGCAGCACACATCCGGTTTCCTGATCAGGAATCCTGATTCGGAAACCGGAATGCTCTTTTTTCATACAAAATGTTCACAAGAGCGCACACGTTCTTACTTTTTCCGGACGGAAAAAAACCTGACATTCGGTTTAAAATTTTCTCCGTGCGTTCGGGTACTCAGAACGGAATAAAACCTGATGACGTCATTCCGAACGCAGCGCTCGCGAACAATTTGGTTTGACCGCCGCACACATACGGAAATTTTCATTCTGAATCAAGGTAGCCCTGTTCCGAATGGACGTGTATCAGAGCCCGCTTGTCACTTGCTTTTTTATATTTGTTTTTATTTTTGTATATAATATGTTTTTTTTTTGAGAGATGAAATCCAGTTTATTAAACAATTAACAAATCTATACTAATATTATAAAGCTGAAGAGTTTGTTTGTTTGTTTGAACGCGCTAATATCAGGTATAGTTCCCGGCACGTAACTTGGCAAGAATCGTGAGATTAAAACAGGACCTATTTTTTTCAAGCAGACATAATCGCCAATAAATGATGTCAATAACCACAGAATAATGCACAAGCAATAACAGGGACCACTTTTTTGTATAATTTAGTGCACTATGAGCGAGCTCACACTTATTAAAAGTCCCAAATCCTTGCCAAGTTATATGCCGGCTACTATACTAAAGGTCCGATTTGAAAATTTCTTTCAGTGTTAGATAGCCCATTTATCGAGGAAGGCTATAGGCTACTTATCGGCTTTTTATCCCAGTACGGGAAGTAGTTCCCACGGGATGCGGGTGGAACCGCTGGCAGAAGCTAGTATATACATACATATTTGCATATGGGCTACCTTGATTCAGAATGAAAATTTCCGTATGTATGCGGCGGTCAAACCAAATTGTTCGCAAGCGCTGCGTTCGGAATGACGTCATCAGGTTTTATTCCGTTCTGAGTACCCGAACGCATGGAGAAAATTTTAAACCGAATGTCAGGTTTTTTTCCGTCCGGAAAAAGTAAGAACGTGTGCGCTCTTGTGAACATTTTGTATGAAAAAAGAGCATTCCGGTTTCCGAATCAGGAATCCTGATCAGGAAACCGGATCAGAAAACCGGATGTGTGCTGCCGGCCTTATACGTACTGGCCATGTAAATTCAGAATGAAAAAAACCGAATGTGTGCGCTAGTGTCACGGAATCCCGAATAGGAATTCCTGATCAGGAAACCGTATCCGGAAACCGGATGTGTGCTGCCGGCCTTAGACCAACTATTCCAAGCATTAGCATTCTTCTTGTACCTAATCCATTGCTTGCTTTCTTCCCAGGCTCCTGCGGCCCGTATCAGTGTCGGGCGTGATGGAGCACGCTCTCGTGCACCGTGAGCGCGTCGGCGTGCAGGACTTCGTTCTGCTCGAAGACTTCAGGTCCGAAGCTGCCTTCATTGACAACTTGAAAAAGCGGTTCAATGAGAACATTATTTATGTGAGTAACTATACCTCTTGCTTTTATAAAATGACGCGGACTTAAGCATTGCAGACTTTTAGTTGGCCTATGGTTGGGTTTATAAATCAATATCAAAATGAATGGTAGCACACACATTACATACAATGATTAGGCAGTTAGCCGGTATCACATCGACTGAAAACTTCGATTGGAATCGAGATTTTCTTTAAAAAAATTACAACCATCGGGTCAACCGTCGGCTTTTTAGTCTCCAATGTGCGGTACTCTAAGTTGGTAGTTAAAATAGTTTAGTGCTAAAATATTTCCTATTGTATTGAATAGTAATAGGTTACCGTTAAAATGACATAGGTACTCACATAGGGCATTAAATAGCTAGTAGCATCTAAAGAGACCCAAGACTTTACCATTATAATGATAACTCATGACCGCAGAAATTGCTCTTTTGATTGATTTATTATGATAGTACACGACTGTATCACGGAATCTCGAAGTTCAAAATGCCGAAGTACTGAAGCCATAAAGTACACAAGATCGATGCACGTGACTTAGAATGTACGCTACATCGAAGTACTGAATTGCGAATGTTCATGATACCGATGTACGGAATATCGAAAGTTTGTTATAGCGAAGTACGTGATTGCGATTGTTCTGAATCCCGATGTACGGAATATCGAAAGTTTGTGATACCGAAGTACCTAATATCGAAGGGTTTAAAATCACGGTATCTGCGGTAATTGGTAATATCAACCGGAAATGCTTTAAATATCGTATTTTGATCAATTTCCAGTAAAAAATGCATTGCTTTAATGTACTTGTGTTAAATCTACGAGATCTTATGTTGTTATTCCACGACTTTGTTTTCGATTTTTGTCGTGGTTCACATTTATTCATCATTATTTGCCGAGCCTTTCCCAACAACCACCCACCCACCTAACATTGTATTGAGGTCTGCATTATATATTATATACACTTTTTGTTTTCAGCATTGTATTGGGGCCAGGGGAGCATCAATGTTTTACAAGGAGCGACAACATAAGATCTCGTAGACCGACCCCAACATTGTTGTTGGGGAAAGGCTAGGCTCAATATAATGCAGACCTCAATACAATGTTAGGTGGGTGGGTGGTTGTTGGGAAAGGCTCGGCAAATAATGATGAATAAATGTGAACCACGACAGAAATCGAAAACAAAGTCGTGGAATAACAACATAAGATCTCGTAGATTTAACACAAGTACATTAAAGCAATGCATTTTTTACTGGAAATTGATCAAAATACGATATTTAAAGCATTTCCGGTTGATATTACCAATTACCGCAGATACCGTGATTTTAAACCCTTCGATATTAGGTACTTCGGTATCACAAACTTTCGATATTCCGTACATCGGGATTCAGAACAATCGCAATCACGTACTTCGCTATAACAAACTTTCGATATTCCGTACATCGGTATCATGAACATTCGCAATTCAGTACTTCGATGTAGCGTACATTCTAAGTCACGTGCATCGATCTTGTGTACTTTATGGCTTCAGTACTTCGGCATTTTGAACTTCGAGATTCCGTGATACAGTCATAGTACACGATTTGCGCTATTGTGTGTGAGTGTCACGGGTTATATTCGCGCCAACAAATCAAGTTGACTGAAAGCTTATTGTTCATTTCTTAAAAGCACATTCCACGTGCACAATTAAAACGTGGGGTCTTTAGAAATCTTTACCAAGCTTTTTCAAAAGGTACTATCTAAAGTTTAAAGAATTCCTTTAATCTTAGTAATTTTAAGACTTTATCAATTTTTTTTCTATACTATCCTACTGCTTGACAAATGATTACCCCAATGTCTTCCATCTTTCTCTGTCTGAAGCTCATTGGTGTCTAAGTCATAGGAAAACATCTAATAATGTTGTATTTCCACAGACATACATAGGCAATGTGCTGATATCCGTGAACCCGTACAAGAACCTGCCCATCTACACGGAGGAGAAGACCAAGCTCTATTACAAGAAGGCCTTCTTCGAGGCACCACCACACGTGTGAGTATTTACCTTAAATGTTTGATAATCCTTCATAATACAACATGAGATTTTAAAGGGAAACAAGAATGTAGAGAAACGCCCTATGTGCAAATTAGCTGTACTTAAAGTGCTAAACAAGAAGGCAGGATTCCAGCATTCATTGATTCAAGAAAATCTAGCTTTAAAAACGATAATTAGCAGGAAAAATCAGGTGCTATTAGCGAGCTTAGAGCTTGTAGAACAATCTTATAGCACACTACAAATTTTCGGCATCTATCGGGCTCATAAAAAATATGGAGATGAAATAAGTAGTAGTAGCAACAAGCAGAAGTAAACAAACTTTTTATTCACAAAATATTTACATTAATTGAAAAAAATAAACCTATACTTATAAAAAAATGTGGAACGCTTCACGATTTTGCGTGCCATCCTTGTGCAGGGGCCATGCTAATCTTCTCTGTATCGTTCCAATTTTAGTATACACAAGCAGAAGTTAGTTTCAATTCAGAGGTTCGAAACTATTACCTAAGCTAAAAACTAAACCTACTACAAAAACACCTAATTTCTAACTCGTTATACCTAAGATATATCATGCGCAAAGTCTAGACTTAGTCACGCGACTCCCGATATAAAATATATCATTACGCGATAATATATCTTTGAGAAACGATTACGTCTTAATTACTGCTCCATCTAATACAATATAACAATGCAACGACTATTGAACCGCGCCTGAGAGCATAGACAATGCCTCGGAAATATCGAGAAGATAAACAACAATAGGAAGTTTGTATGAACTGTAAATAAACTCTACAAGATGCTTATGGATCCGCCAGTTGACCCGATGATTGGCAAAAATTGTATCCTAAAGAAATTGATTCCAAAAAAAGTTTTCAGTCGGCGTCATACTGGCTACATACTTGATCGATGTAATAAGCCCACTCCCATGCATCTCCTTGCTAACCAAGAGCTCGATCAAACTGTCGGTCGACTAAAAAGTCTGCAGTATGGAAGCTCTTAAGGGAAGTTAGCTTAAGTTTATTTTTTTGAAATGATGCTTTTAATTAAAATGCGGAAACGGCAATCATCAATTCTTTGTTACCTTTAAAAAAAGTAAACTCTTATTCTTGTTTGTATAACTGAGTTGCTTTTAATTAATGGTGTTTTAATAGAAACTAACGGAAGTTTCATAGCGTTTCAGTCTTTCCCAAAGAGCTTTATTGGTCTATTTGAAATAAAAAAAAATACTTTGAATTTAGACTTTGAAGCGCGTGATTTTTTCGATCCATTACCATGCAATCATCACTGTAGATTAATGCAAGCTTGCACGGGCATAACCCGAAATATTTTCCGACATACAAGAATTATTATATTTGGCATAGTTATAAATAGTACTATAGTTACCATGATGATTCAGAACATTGGCGTCACAAGAGATATAGACTGATGATGAGATGTTATCATTGACGTTTTGATGTGTGGGAAAGTACAAACAGAAAGTATATTTGTGTCACTTTTATCAGGTGTTATCTGTTATAGTGAGTGTATGGGCCTCCACATACCAACAAATGGGTTCACTAGGATAATAAAAAAGAGTACATATAGATGCTTATCTCACATGCTCAAATTCATAGAGTATGAAATATGTTTCACTTAAAAACATTATCTGGCATTTTTTTTTACACGATTACCATAACATCAAAACCCAGAATCGTCAAGAAATCATCATCATCTGCCAAGCCTTTTCCCAACTATGTTGGGGTCGGCTTTGATTCTTATTGGATGCAGCTACCAGTGTTTTACAAGGAGCGACTGCTTATCTGACCTTCTCATCTCAGTTACCCTACGGCTAGAAAAGTCAATTTTAATATAATTCAGGGGACCCATGTGTTATTCTAGAAGTTACGCGTCAAATTCATCATCATAAACATAGTTCGATCGGTAAAAACCCAGTGTTAGTAAAGAGTTTAGACAAAATACATCAATGTTGGTACATAATAGCACTTATGAAGAGTACCTGTAAATATTGTGACAATGAGCTATTGTCTAAAGCGCCTACTATTTATTATTGACCAGATAATGGGCACTTATCTGCTAGATAATAACACTTAGGCAATGGTTACCGAGTGTTGGATTTCGAATATACCACAGGAGTGCTTGCTGTTACCTTAAAAGAAAAACAAAACTATTAGATTCATAATCGGCGAATGCAGGCGATTTCTATATTGCTTGCATAGTCATTAGGACTTTTTCTTACTTCTTAGGAAAAAGTCGTGGTGGCCTAGTGGGTAAAGGAACAACCCCTCAAGTATGAGGGCGCGGGTTCGATCCCAGGTCAGGCAAGTACCAATGCAACTTTTCTAAGTTTGTATGTACTTTCTAAGTATATCTTAGACACCATTGGCTGTGTTTCGGATGGCATGTTAAACTGTAGGTCCCGGCTGTCATTGAACATCCTTGGCAGTTGTTACGGGTAGTCAGAAGTCAGTAAGTCTGACACCAGTCTAACCAAAGGGTATCGGGTTGCCCGGGTACTGGGTTGATTAGGTCAGATAGGCAGTCGCTTCTTGTAAAGCACTGGTACTCAGGTGAATCCGGTTAGACTGGAAGCCGACCACAACATGATTGGGAAAAGGCTCGGAGGATGAGTCATTAGGACTTCTAACTTATTTTTTATCAATTACTCACTATTCGGAAATGTTGCAAGCTTCTATGATTTAGTAATTGCTTAATTTTTGTTACAGATTTGCGATTGCAGACAACGCATATCGGTCTTTAGTTTATGAACACAGAGAACAATGCATTTTGATCTCAGGTAAGATTCTTTCATCTAAACAACATAATACAGCATTTTATAACCAGTCATGTATGATATAAATTCAAAATCATTTTCTTTACAGGCGAATCCGGTTCAGGCAAGACGGAAGCCTCCAAAAAGGTTCTAGAGTACATAGCAGCAAGAACAAACCATTTACGTAACGTAGAAACAGTGAAGGACAAACTCCTTCAAACCAATCCTCTCTTGGAAGCCTTCGGTAACGCCAAGACCCACAGAAATGACAACTCCAGTCGTTTCGGCAAGTACATGGACATACAGTTCAACTATGAAGGCGCACCCGAAGGAGGACATATCCTCAACTACCTTCTGGAAAAGTCCAGGGTAGTTAGCCAGATGAACGGAGAGAGGAACTTCCATATCTTCTATCAGCTGCTGGCGGGAGCAGACCAGGAATTGTTGAAGAATTTGAAGCTGCAAGGCAGACCTGAAGCTTACAAATACACTACTGATACGGTTGGTACCTACTTTACTATTTTTTTTATATAAACTCTTGGCATGGCATCGTGACTTGTAAACGTTGGACCTAATATGCTGCCTTGTGGCATGCATTCATACACCGTGACGATCCAATTATCTTTTTCTTTGATAAAGTCCATTAAACTTTTGGTTTATTTTTTGTAACTGATACTTTGTATGTACATACTATGCAAAGCTAAATCAAACGCTCTAAACTTTGACCACACAGTGCAGGAACAACAAATAAGATATGTTGCTGGGGAGTTTGTTCCACCATTTCTTCTTGCCAGCAAAAACTGAAGGGCTGGTTTTTTGTGGACTGTCTTCTGTAAAGATCATCAAAAAGTCCTGATTTTCAGCCTACTTTGAATAAATTAGTTTTTATCTTTTTTATCTAGACACAAAATAGTTTCTAATACTATCTTACAAAATAGTTATCTTACCTATATACGTAAAACAATACCAATTTCTTTGCAGACAACACAAACAAACCAGCGCAACCAAGACGCCGACCAGTTCAGGACAGTGCAAGAGGCGATGAAGGTGATCGAGATCAACCAGTCGGAGCAGACTGAGATCTTCGAGATCGTCGCCAGCATCCTGCATCTTGGCAACGCTAAGTTTGTGCAGAACGATAAAGGCAATGCTGAGATACTGACGCATGATGCTAACTCTGCTAATGTGGCTGACGTAAGTTATGATTGGTTAAACATATATGATAGAAGATTTGTTTTTAAAAAATATGTCAGCAAAAAGAGTTCCGGTTTTAGCAATCGATTTTTATAAAGAAGGCTGATATTATAATAAAGAAGAAAGTACCGTTATAAAATGTAGGTACTACATTCAGGAACAGAATATCATTCAGAGGAAACGTGTTAACTCTGTGAATGTAAATATACCCTCTCTGTTTTGCAAGGCTACACATGCTTTAAGTGAAAAAATGTATCATGAATAAAAATCAGATTAGGAATAGCCGTTATGAGCATTTTTTCGATTTGAGAAGGAAGTTACTCAGTGTACTAACTAAATTATTTTTAACATCCGATAAAAAAGTAATTAACCAAAGCACGCGTTTGATGTATTGTTCTAAAATTTTATCTGTCTGACCTTGAGACATTTTTCTGTCTATCTTTCGATCCTATGCGTCTAGATATCGACATTTCGTTGCGTCGTCGTTGCTGGTGTCTGTACCTTTATCGATTTCATTAGATAAATACTTTTAGTTACATACGACCTTATTTTCAAATTGATCATTATCATCGTCCCTAACAGCATTATTAAAATGCTCCCAAAACTCTGGTCTGACCTGTTGCAAACAATTGTGTTTGTTATGTTTATACTTATAGGTCTGTAATTTAGTTCCCTAACTATGTCCATTGTTCTTATTTGTTTTTGTAAATATTATTTGGCTGCCATTGTCTGCCCAATATGTGATGACGTCATTCAAATTCAGGTGTATAAGTTCAACTTGGACTAACAGCTGTGAAGTATGAATAAGTATTTAGATCGTAAAAAGTATGGCTGTAATTTGGCTAAATGCTAAAAGACGCATGTCGAGGTAAACTTCCGATAGTTGATTCTATTCAATTTCATTTAAGGCTTTTCCTGTCTTGTTTCTACAATATATGTCAGACATCATTATTTTTACTGACAAAATAAGCTTTTGTAGAATTAGTTTCGATACTTTTTCAATGAGGTTTTAGGCTGTCATGGGATCTTTGGATGCTTTCAAATATTTAAAGATACATCCCCAAACATACAAAGGCAAACCCATTTAGTCTAGAGTCCAATAAAGATGTACCATTTCCAACCTAACCCGTTTATGATAAAGATCAGTTTAAAGGAAAAGATGACGCAGCGCTAGTTTCTTATGAAGCCGTATCCATTTGTTCTGATAATGACCGTGATAACCCTGGGTTTTGAGGAATCGGTTCGTTCGCGGTATTTGAATAGTAACGGTCTAGCCGTGAGTCGTGACTTGTCAAAATTGTGTAGGTGTAGCTAGTAGGTTTTATGATATCGTTTTTATGTATAGATAAGACAAAATATTATTTTTGACCGTCTGTATCTGAATCTGGTTTCTATTTATGATCTCCTATACCTAAAAAAATATCTGTACCATTATCAATTCGAATGTTAGATTCAAAGGCATTCATATCGATGTACCTAATATTAAGAAGTTATTACTTAGTATTTTGAATGCAATCAGGGCCGTCTTTAAACTATTTGAGGCCTTGGGCACATTAGGATCATGGGGCCCCTATGACCTTGAGAAAACACTATTTAGTTATAATATATAAAGAAAATAGACAAACAAGGTTCTAAATTTATTTATATTTAGTTACTACCTAAAAAAAATAGGATATATAAAAATAATCTACAAAAATAACTCGTTTAGCATAAAATCCTTAGATTAACTCTATGTTGATTGCAAAGGTACCCTTCTAGATTTAAGATGAGCAAAATTGTTAATCACTTCTTCAAAATCTATGGTAGGTATTGAGAATATCGCATTCTATGGACATCAGCGACAAACTAGTTAATCTCTCTTGAAGCATTGTACTTCTTAATTCATTTTTTTTTTCGTTTCAATTTGGAGAAGGAGCGTTCTCCGCCAGTGGCGGCGTAGCATCGGGTAGCACCCGGGGCGGACCACTTATTGAGCAACCCCCTTCCAAAATACGTAGTAAAATCATACAGAATTAACACAAAAGTACCCAAACAAGTTTGAAAAAAAGCACTGTAAAGGGAAGATATTTTTTTTTAAATTTGGATTTTTGGGGCGCAATAGAGATGTAAAGAATTCAGATAAAACTACTGCAAAAGTGTAAAGCGCGAGCGCAGCGAGCGCGAAATTTTTGAGATTTTTAGCATAGAAGTACCCAAACAAGTTTGAAAAAAGCACTGTAAAGTGAAGAAGGCGCGAGCGCAGCGAGCGCGTAATTTTTGATATTTGGGACGCAAAAAGATATCTAAAGAAATTAGAGAAAATAACCGTAAATTGTAGGGCGCGAGCGCAGCGAGCGCGAAATTTTTTAATTTTGGAACACAAAAGTACTCAAACAAGTTAAAAAAAAAAGCGACCAGAAAGTGAAGCAGCTGCGAGCGTAGCGAGCTCAACATTTTTTGACATTTGGGACGCAAAAGTCCTCCACCTCCGCTTACAAATAGCGCCTAAATAGCTTAGAAATATCCACTGTAAAGTGATTTTTTTTTATTGTTATTATGAGGACTCTCTAATTTACCTCAGAATTAAGCACAAATTAAAAGAAACCGAAAATTTTAAGCGAGCGTCAATTGTTTTTGCTACTTAAGTAATCAGATAAAAGCAAAAATACAAAGAGAAGGGTGACAGTCGAACTGAGAGGGGTGACCGCCTCGATGTCTCGCACATGCACTGTTGTAGGTTTGCTTAAAATTTCTAAAAAGGCTTCGCAGATTAGAATGGCACCCTTAGTGACGTTATCATCATGCTTAAAAATATTCTCAATGCAATTTCTGTGTGTGTTCTTCAATTTTGTTTTGATAGATTATATGCTTCCTGTACACAGTTAGGTGCTTCATTTTCACTCTGAACATTTTTTAAGTATTCTTTTAAATGTTCATTATCATTCTTTTAATTGGTCATTATCATCAGATTTTTAGTACCTAAATATAGGTTATCATTTGGTGATCTGGCAGGAACTAGGGGGCCCCATTCGATCGCGGGGCCCTGGGCACTTGCCCATAGTGCCCAGTGGAGAAGAGGGGCCTGAATGCAATTCAATTCATAGGTCTGGTAAAAGTTTATGGTTTATCAGGTTTATGAATTAAATAGCAGTATTACTCTAAAGATTGATTCTGCCAATTCTTGTCTTGCTAGTTTTTTACAGTCGACCGTTATGATTCAAACCAGTAACAGGCAGTTGCGTAGGGACTTTAATAACTTCCATTTGTTTTCGTTCAAGGAAAATAAACTAGGTAATCGATAAACTTATCTTACTTATTATTTACTGATACCTGTATAACAAATATTATTCAGCGTTATTTTCCTTGTTTGTCAATCAGCTTGGAAATAACTTTCTTATTGATAACTGATATTAAAATACCAGTGCCAGTGCAGCTTTTTAGTGCATAGTGCACAAATATTCTTAATCAGTTCTTTGAAATGGTCATAAAGTCTAATCTGGATAAAATATAACTCCTTTTATTACGGCCAGTGATGATTTATCTTAAATCGATTCTGTAACCACTAACTGCAGTTACTATATAGTTACTAGAGTTCCTAACTCAAAACGTCTAGACAAACTTACTTACATCTCTATAATATTACATCTTTACTTCAAAATAGATAACTCTTGCTTTCATACTTCTTATCTCCATCTTATTATTTCATAGTTTCGTTAGATAAAGTTTAACTGTCTTAGGGGTCACCAACGACAATAACGGCAGTTATCGCACTATCAGCTATTCAGTTTTGTGGAGTAATTCCTAATACCTATTCTTCCAAGTTTTATCGCTCGGTGCTATTACAATTTTAGGTGCCATTGTAAAACCAATAAAACTTTTTTAACATGTCTCAATATATAAATTGATTAGAACATTTAAGTGGTCTCAAACAGTAGGGAAAAGCTACTCTGATAGTTACCTCTAATAAATATCGAATCAATATCTGTCAAACAATCGTTACGGTTAGAAGTCCGTGTAAATCACTGGCATTAGCCGTATATGTATGTACATAAAGGGAAAAGGCTAGGCAAATGAAGATCTATCAGACACTCTCGTACAAATGAATTTCACAATTAATTTTATATTTTGTCAAATTACAGACCTATCCAGATACGTAGATGTTTTTATTTTCACATTATTTCCATCCTAGATAAAGTGATAGCTACAAAGCTTAATGGTTTAGGCAAATCCCGTGGTTTTACCCTAAAGTTGACCTCCAGACGAATCTTATCTCTATTTATGTATTTAATCGGTCGATGCGTTACCTGATAAGGCACAAAATAATTAAGCAACCTGTAATAGGTATAGGAAAGCACGAGGCAAAGTTCACGGGAACTCCACAAACAGCCTAAACAGCCATGGCATGCACGTGTATCAAGATATGAATAAAATCTTTCACTTCTACGAAAAAACATAATTCATATTTTCAGCTAAAAGTCCACAGACACATTCTTTTAATATAGAGATCCAACATGCAGAAACGTGAAAATCATCTCTCGCTTTTGTTTTGTTTAGTAAACTAGGAATTTACTTCTTCCATATTGTAATTGTGGTAATAATACGGAATCCTGCCATAACCTCTAGAAAAAAGATGAAATAGTTTCTTTTCATCTTTTTTGACCTGAACTTTTAGTTAGTTTCTACTAAAAGTTCAGGTCAAGCAAAACTTCCCAAACATGATCCACAATCTAATCATCAAAAACTTCTTCCACAGCTCCTCAAAGTAAACAGCTCAAAACTACGCGAGGTCCTAACCAGCCGTACCATTGACGCTCGAGGAGACGTGGTCTGCACCCCTCTAGACCTTGAACAAGCTCAGTACGCGAGAGATGCCTTAGCTAAGGCTATCTATGACAAGCACTTCAGCTGGCTGGTCTCCCGTCTCAACGCGTCTTTAGCGCCGAAAGATAAAGACACCAGGTCGTCTGTGATTGGTATCCTGGATATTTATGGATTTGAAATTTTCCCGAAGAACAGGTGAGCCAAAGATCCTTACACTTTTCATTTTTTATTCATTCCCAAGGACAAGATTTGGAAAGCTCCCGAGACCCCTTAAATGACGGTTGCCGTGAATTTCATTTAATATGTCTATAGACCTCCATGGTACGGAAGTTTACTCGTCTTGTAACTTACAAAATGCAACTTAAGGAACACTCATACTTTTTTACCCTTAGATAAATATATCATCTTCGTCAAACTTGGCCTTTGAAAGAGTCTAAGTTATGGCTATGTTTATTTTCGCAAAGGTTGTAATATCTTCACCGATTGCTATAACAATATAACAATTTCTCGTCATCGTTCCTCCTTCAAATTATCAGGCACGCTTTGTCCAGTAGCTAATCCATCGTTTGTCTATCTTCCTTCATAGCTTCGAGCAGTTCTGCATAAACTTCTGCAACGAGAAGCTGCAGCAGCTGTTCATCCAGCTGACGCTGAAGCAGGAGCAGGAGGAGTACTTGCGCGAGGGCATCGAGTGGGAGCCTGTCGAGTACTTCAACAACATCGTCATCTGTGACCTTATTGAGGCCAGGCATACAGGTACACTTGACACTAGAGGTCAAAATCATCAGTTTTTAGAGTCAATAAAGGACCCTAACATTTTGCTGTTTCTGACCACATTTTTGTCAGACTCAAGTTCAGTTCTTAATATGTATGTATATCATTAAGAGTATTTAAAGAAAGAATGACAAGCACACTACTTTTTTCAATGTTGCTGCTATAAATTGTTAGTTTGGGCTTTCCGTAGACTGGCGTTTACATATAGAGTTTTCCGAACTCTTCAATCATCATTAAGGTACTCATAACTATATTCATAGACTCAAAAGCATAACAGGGCTTGTTGATTTTCTAAGGACTTTCTACCAGGAGCTCTAAATTTCGAACCTCTATAAAATTCTAGACATATCTCTCGTGCCACCCTTTCGCCATTTTATTGATCTGTTTGTCACCAGGTATCATCTCGATCCTGGACGACGAGTGCCTCCGACCCGGAGACGCCACAGACCTGAGCTTCCTGGAGAAGTTGACGCAGAACTTGGAGCCGCACCCTCACTACAAGTCACATCGCCGATCTGATGTCAAGACGCAGAAGATTATGGGACGCGATGTGAGTACGCTTGGGTTATTTTTAGAAATAGGAAGAAAAGTTAGTGAAAATGTTCAAGTGTTCAAATATATTGCCCTGTTAGATTGACCTGTTCACGAGAAGAAACAATGACCAAGATGTTTTCTTTCTGGCAAAAAGTAGCAATGTACGAGAATGGCTCGTTAAATATGTTGTAGTCGGTTTATAAGACCGACACATTAATAGATATATTTATTTGGACAGTACCTACAGCTAACGGCCGGTTTATGATCATGCAAGTAGTTTGTATCTTTTCCATTATGTAGGAAGTAAGTATACCAATCTATGACGAATGAAACCTCCCTAATTATCTTAATTATCTTTTTTCTAAGGAGAAATCGCATTAGGTACAACTCTTAATTTAACGTCCAAGTAAATTGGTAACTCGAAATTTTCGCAAAAACCATGAGAGAAGGAAAATGAGCATATATTCCGTATTCATGCTCATTACATTGTTACCAAGGCTCTAACTCTGCCCTACTTCTTGACTACATTTGTATTCAAAATACATAACGTTTATGTAACTAATGTATTGTATGCGCTAAGAATGTGTTCACAAAAGACCAGTGCTTATGTTTACAAATTTCATGGGTACGCAGATACAATTAAATATTATGAGACGCCTTGACATTTGAAATAGTAAATATTAATAACTTATAAAATAATTTATTGTAGCTTTGCAATGCGTGAAGATATCGCATCGCTGTCGGCAGTTGCAGTCGGCAGCTGGCATTTAAAACGTACCTTTGGAATTAAAGATCCTGCGTTGCAGAAACTACCTTTAGAATCACGGAATTGACCGTAAAACAGCACAGTTTGCAGCGCTTGAGGGTCGCCATGCATAACAGTTCTCGTAACCCTCAGACTTCTCTTTAGTGTGTGCGTGTCATCAGTCAAGTCCAATCTTTGACAGATTAGTTTTGATTTCACAAGGAACCCGAATGCCTCGTTTGTTCTAGTCACTAATCACGCCTACCGTACGTTGCTTGACCAACGAGAAGGCGCTTGAATTACCTTCCCTACATTTCCGGTATATTTCCTTCCTCCGTGATTCTTACCTACTGCTTTATTTTACAAAATAGAAATGGCACCAGTCAATCAAACACGTTATGATGTAATATTTGAATGCCTGCCTATATATTGACATTGGCATAAGTTGATAATACACCACTAGATGGGAAACAATACTTCCATTGTGCGAATGCTTTTGAATTATTATAGAATGAATTCTATGGGACGCCAGTTCGGATGCACTCGTGTCCAAGTTCGAACGTGAAGTTAGTGCACAAATATTACCTACAAAGTTTTTTGACGTAATCAGGAAGGCGGAATTTTATTCCGTCATAGATCGGGACTGTGTTAAAAAAAATCACCAATTAATGATTTTTTTGGAAGTTAGAAACATGATTAACAGTTGACGCAATCTACTTAGGTGTTTTGATGAGAAAATGTAAATAATTCCGTCATTTTTAAACAATCACCATAATAAATCATTGTAATACCGAAGCTGTGAAAAAGTTTGGAAAAGCCAGAACCGTGAACTTCAATTGTTTGAATTCCTACCAACGCATGGACTCTTCAAATCCAAGAACATACCGTTACCAAACAGCTCAGGATCTAAAATGTATAATATCTCTTCAGAATTCAAGACCTATATTTGCCAATTAACTTAAAATCTTCTAAAATGTGCGAATTCCCGTTATCCAGGAGTTCTGCCTGGTGCACTACGCTGGGGAAGTCACGTACAATGTGCACACGTTCTTGGAGAAGAACAATGACTTGCTGTTCAGAGACATCCAGAGCCTGATGGCCAGCAGTGGGAACACCATCGTCGCTAGCTGCTTCAAGGTAAGACTTCAATCTTCTTCAATCATTGGCATAATTTCTCGAAAACAGTTCAAACAGGTACACAGGAAACAGGAATTGGTCCTCAATATGCATATGGTGTTTAATATCTTAAAACATTTGATATTTTTACAAGTCCCACGAAATATACGTAGGTACAATATAACCTTTCCTAATGTGATAAGAATGTAGAACAATATCCTTGTATAACAGACCTATTTCTAGAAGGTAGAAACTTGATTCTTTCTCTTACAAATTGCTTAAGACTTCCTAGGAAATGATGTCTTTTAAGAATATAGGTACCTAATTCAACCTAATCCAAATTTTACAACGTTCTACGTATGCTTCCAGGACGTGAACCGAGCAAGCAAGAAGCGCCCGGAGACGGCGATCACTCAGTTCAAGAACTCGTTGAACGAGCTGATCAAGATCCTCAGCAGCAAGGAGCCTTCCTACATCCGCTGCATCAAGCCTAATGACTTCAAGGCTCCTAGTTAGTGCTATATTTTTAACAGAGTCTTTTCTGCAGGATCGTTTGAAAGAGTAACCGAGGTCCTGATACACAGAGGGCTCCAGAAGAAACAAAGATGGGTTTATTGATACATTCGACTGCGGGACTCCCACTGCGGAAGGAGTCATCTTGATGATTTCCCTTCTAAACAATAGACCGTTGCTTTTATTTTAAAGTGATAAACACCCCATCGTGTTTTGAATTTTAAATCTAACGTCATCTTGAATTACTTGATACCTAATTAAACAAAATAAAACCGGTCAATTATAACAACCCTTTGATATTCGTCACTGATTCACACACACACACACACATCACATTCATTACATTCATCATTCACAGGTACTTACTGTTTCCAAAATTCGATCTGACAATATATTCCTTGTTCCAGTGCAATTTGATGAGAAGCTAGTTTCCCACCAAGTGAAGTACCTCGGTCTGATGGAGAACTTGCGCGTCAGACGAGCTGGCTTCGCCTACAGGAGAACTTACGAGGCCTTCCTAGAGAGGTACGTACTGGACCTTGAAGGAACACTTCAATTTTAAAGTGGTTTTGAACTTCATATCAAACATGGGAGATTTTTAAGCCGTGATGATTTCTGGGTCTCAATCTTTTTTCCTGTGTTCTTCCTTATGTGCTCCCTTATGTACTCCCCTACACCTCTATACATCCTCTTGTACTATGCCTATTATATATACTCCCCTCTTTACTTCCTTATATACTGTTCTCATGTACTCCCTTATGTTCTCCTCTATATATTTCCTTACGTACTCTCTTATATACTTTTCCTATACACACTCTTATGTTCAACCCCTATGTTTTCCCCTTATGTACTGTCTTCAGTCCTCTCAGCCCAGCTCTTATACAATCATTCTTTCAACAGATACAAGTGTCTGTCTCGCGACACGTGGCCGAACCACCGTGGACCCGCCAGGGATGGTGTGCAGAAACTGGTGGAAGTCCTCAACTATGAGAAGGAGGACTACAGGATGGGCAAGTGAGTAATTAATTTATCATAACATGCTAGGTTCATATAGATTAGAGGGCAGCTATAGCTGTTCAAATTGGCAAACATCATTTGTTTCGGAGTTCCAAATAAGGATATGCAACAAATAAATATATGATTTAATATAAACATGACGTGATTTGCACTATTGAAATAAGTACATGATAGAAAAAGATTCTTCAGTCTTGCAAGAAATCAAACGGCTTCGAGTAAATATTCAAGCGTAAGAAAAGATAAACAATATTACCATAATTCACTCAAAACAACAGATAGGTTCCACAAAACCTCCTTACTTAATAATGAACGAAAATTCCAGCACCAAAATCTTCATCCGCTTCCCGAAAACGCTCTTCGAGACGGAAGACGCCTACCAGATCAAGAAGAACGACATTGCCACCGTCATCCAGAGCAGATGGCGAGGGTACTGGCAGAGGAAGCAGTACCTCCGCATGAGGGAGGCAGCCATCGTCATCCAGAAGTGGGTGAGGAGGTTCCTCGCGCAGAGGCTTAAGGAGAGGAGGAAGAAGGCTGCTCAGGTCATCAGGGCGTTTATTAAAGGTGAGGAGATGAAGTGGTTTAGAGTGGTTAAAACTTCTGATAGTAGAAAAATGTGGTTGAAACTGGTCTGGGCTCTGTCATGGTCAAAATGGTAATTCGTAGGGAAGAGTAAATGAGGTTCTGTTATAATACAATCCTGGTTTTTGTTAACGATATTGACTATATGTATTGTCACCAAGAGTATCTATCAATCATCGGTAGGTCCGGCAGAATCTATCAATTGTTCAGTGGTGATACTTTCATACATAGAATTTAAAAACCGTATCGACATTAAATAAAATCTTCCTTTCAGGTTTCATCACCCGCAACGGCCCCGAAACCCCTGAAAACCGTCGTTTCCTCGGCATTGCCAAGGTGCACTGGCTGAAACGCCTCGCTACCCAGCTGCCCACCAAGATCCTGGACTTATCCTGGCCAGTATGCCCTGCCACCTGCCAGGAGGCTTCCAAGGAGCTGCATCGTCTGCATAGAGCTCATCTGTCGAGGAAGTACCGCCTGGCGCTGGCGCCGCAGGATAAGAAGCAGTTCGAGCTCAAGGTCTTGGCTGAGAAGATGTTCCGAGGTAAGGATTAGTTGCGGCTGCAGGTGAATGTTAAACGGTTATGTGGATGGCAGTAATTTGAGATGGAAAGAATATGGAGTACCTAGCTACACAGCTTTATAGAATGGTCATAGAATGAGTTTTACTAAAGTGTTTCGGCGTTTCGCTTATGTCTTTTTGATTTTTTGATCACTTGGACCCTTGGACCGTGGCTAGTAATCGTGGGTCGGTCGATTACAACTATTACAAGGTTAAAGAACGCTTGGCGCGGTTGGTCCGTGCGTGGGTGACCATCTTGATCTTAAGTGCCTTCATGTTACTGAAGACTCTTTAATTGGTCGAGTTTTAGCCACCTTTCCGATTTTTTTCTCCATTCGTAATATTTTAGGCTTCGTTGCCTTAAAAGTTCCATACCATTTCTTTACAAGACCATATTTTCGTTCCTCAGGCAAGAAGAACAGCTACCCAGCAAGTATCAGCGAGCGGTTCGTGGAGGATCGCCTGACTGCGGAGCACCAGACCCTCAGGAACACCTTCATGGCCTCGCCTTCCTGGCCCACAGGAGAACAGCTTATTGTGAGTGTGAATATATTTAATCTTGAACCTTCGTGTTTACTTAAGAGAATATCATGAACTTGTTTTTTTAAGATACCAGTGAGACTTCTTGAGATGACTCTAAAGACAAACTAACTGTGTATTTAAAATATTTACCTACTTTTGTTCTGATTTTGGCGTAGTTTACTTTATTAATTATTTTTAACCACATTCCAAACAAACACATACCTACATGAACGAACGTACTAATCGCAAGAAGCAAATAACTTAAGTTACCTCTCAGTGTATGTGCATACTAAAAAAGCAAAGACTTCAACTTACAAAAACTCCAACCAAAACCAAACGTCCATGCCTCTTAAACCAACTCATCTTCCCCAGTATTCGTGCGAAGCCGTGAAATACGACCGTCGCGGCTACAAGCCTCGCTCCCGCGCCCTCCTCGCGTCCGACAAGGCGCTGTACGTGCTCGACGCTGCCGGACGCAAGACGTACAAGCTCAAGCATCGTCTGCCGCTCGACAAGCTGAGGGTAGTCGTCACTAATGAGAACGACACCCTCGTGCTTGTCAAGATACCGCAGGAGTTGAAGAAGGATAAGGTTAGTTTAATATTGGAGCACGTGTTAACACAACATAGGGGGATATAGCATTTTCAAGCTCGTAAAAAGACCTCTCAATTGTGAAAATAACGTAGAATTGAAGAAAAGTTTTTCACGAAGAATGTATTGATCATATTATAATAAACTATATTCATATTGATATTCATATATATTATAATATTCATATTGATAATAAACTATTTTAATATCAATTTTTCCATCAGCATGCATTTAATCCTAATTCTTCAATCAGATCAAAAGCTGGAGTTGGAGATCCGAAGCTTGGATAAGAGTTAACGCCAAATGTGTTTGATGTTCCAGGGTGACCTGATCATCTCGGTAAGCAACCTGATCGAGGCGCTGACCATCGTCACCGACTACACCAAGAAGCCGGAGCTCATCGAGATCGTCGACACCAGGACGTAAGTATATTCCCATGAAATATTGTCTATACTTAACTTCCTATCAGTTCTTTTGTCTCTTTGATCCCCTTTCGCAGTTTGGTAAATTTTTACTCAATATGAATTCAGCTATTTTTAAATGCTCCTCAAATATATTAATTCAGCTTACTTTTGCAAGTTTCTAACATAACTGACTTATTTCCTTCTTCCAGCATCGCGCACAACCTGGTGAACGGCAAGCAGGGCGGCACCATCGAGGTGCAGAACGGGCCGCAAGCCAACATACACCGCGCCAAGAGCGGCAACCTGCTCGTTGTACGTACCAAGCTAACATTTTTTTATTAAAGAATTAAGTACAAGTAATGGCAGATGATATCACATTCTTCGTACCTGCTTATCGCAGAAGTTTTATCAAGTGCACCTAGCTTTTGATAAGGAATAAACCTGGAAAACAAGAATAACTTTTTAAAGAACTTGCGATTATGTTACTTAGTTTTCTCATCCTCCTCTCCTTGGCAATCACGACGAAGCATTAACTGGCACTGGTTAAATTAAAACCTAACTATGCAATGATCCAAAGAAACGAACCAACCAAATTAAATTTCTTCGTATAATAAGCAATTTTGACTTGTGGATGTTAAATTATCTCAAATAGTAAGTTATTAATCAAAATCCAGTCAGCCTGTCCCGTATGTACTTCGGGTACTTACACATTTTAATCCTACAATTTCGTAATTTCCAGATCGCGACCCCCTGAGCGGACCAGTATTGCAACAAACTAGTAAACTAAACAAACAACGATGTTACTGTACGTAGTTTTACTTCAAACTATTCCATTTCGTATCGCATACTATTTATTGTAGCGCCAAGTGATGTGCCTGACCAATGTAAATAGCAATTTATCGATACAAATATCGATATTTAAAATCGTCTTCTTATAATTTTAACAGCCGCTACTTCCAACATTTTTTAGGATATTTACTGAGCATATAAAATTTTATCTTTTGAACCAACTTAATCTGCCTTTTAACTATTAAATCGTTAAAAATTGTCAGTGTTCTATAGGAAGTAATGTTGTAACTATCAGGCACATTTGTACGTTTGGTTAACTTAATCTTAGCAAGTGAACAACGACTAGTGACGTTAAGTTTTTTTATAAATTATGAATGATTGATTATTATTTTTGTGTAGAGTACTTATTTCTTATTCAATTTTATTTATTTCTGTTTTTAGTTAAGGGCTCTATGATACTAAAATTAAATCACTTCCTAGAATAAATTATAGAGTAGAAAAAAAATCTATATAGTCTACCTAGAGTTCTTAACTATAAATAACCGGAAAATGTTAATGTTATACGCATGCAGTTTTATTAAATTGATGATACTAAATTTTTATTTTATATAATGTTATAATTTGTAACAGTTTTCTAACGATTTATGTATTCGATGTGATAAAATCTACATGAGATTTACGTACAAAGTACTTAGTATTTTTTGTATGCCATACAACTTAGTTATCGTCAGAAATGTGTCAATTAATATTTATTAGAATTTATAAACAATTTAAATGATTTTGTAAATAATAATAAATTGTAAAATAATTACTAGCTGAATATAAAGCTGTAATAATAGTCGTATTTACCAAAGGTAATTTCAAAATTTTGATAAAAATTAAGCTAGTTCAAACTATTAGATTAAAAAAATCACTTCTATTCTTAATAATTGTCATAAAATATTTATATTATTGACACATTTCGTATTGTTTGTAATAATGGATAAGCTGAATCAAAGGTGCCTACTTTAAGGAAATTTTGAAGTAATGTTACAAACGAAAGTATTTTATAAGATCAATGTAAATGGCGCGATCCTATAATACAGGACTTTTACAAAGTGAACTTGGAGTCTATTGTGTAAAGATATTTTAGTCATCGAAAAATATATTATTATTCGTAATTCATGCTCGGTTATGAACTATTCTTAGAAAAAATACGCAATAGGCCTCTGTGTTTACCTTACGTATGCCATAATGGTACAGGCTAATAAGTGCCTTGTTTATATAAAGCCAGTCCCTTTGCAGTCTTAAATAAACGTATTTTAATTAAGAAACATGTTTTATTTACCTATTTTATTTTATTTTATTTCTTAGGGACACATTTTTATACTGGGCACAAGTCATTTGTTCTAACGCTGATATTGCTATGAAGGTATCAAATTAAAAAACAAATTTATATTTCATCGTAGGTATAATTATTTTAAAAAACATTAGGTACATTTTTACAATTATTATTATCATAAATGTGATAACAACAATCCAGAGTTACAGTGACAGACAATCGTCCGTTCTATCTACTTCAGTCTTACTGTAAAACGAAACAATCACGGAATAACTAATAAGTTCAATAACTGCGGACCTACCCTGTCAATGCGGATAATTTGATCAGATATAAAATATTCAGCTTCTTGGCAATTCATTGTATACATTATTTCTTAATTTTCTCCATACAATTTCCATCTACGGTTGTGACCTGGACGGCGATCCAAGCATATTCATTGATAAAATAGAACACCCACACAATAACAAAATAAAAACAACTACCCTCCAATTAGCACACCATACAAAATATAAAAAAAACGACGATTATCTCCGAAACTCCGGATTATTTACACGAAAGATATCGAGTCCTTAAAACTAATATAATACAAGGGAACATAGTCTTTCAGCCGATGACTTGCCACAATGATCTTACCGCGTCACAGAAAGCGAAAATTCACAATATCGCAACATATTGTCTACAGACATTAAACATTTAAAACTATAAATATTGGCGTTGTCATATTTATTATATTTCCTATTTATGTACATGTATGTAACCTCACCTGAGGACTAAAACACATTTATAACTTTATAATTATATGAATTCAATTCTACACAATATTCTTTACAGAGGTGCATAAAATTAATGATTGCGTCGTGTGAATTTCCGCCTTCTCGATCGAAACAATATCGTTTAAAAAATGCAGGAGGAAGTTTATTCTATATACATTTCAACTAATTCATGGAAGATACGTTCTTAAAATAATGCAAAACAATAACTATAGACGCTCAGACATATTTACTAGACAATTGTTTAAAAAAATAACGCAGCTCCTAAGTTACAAGTAATTTTTACATCCAATCATATATTTTGTGAACAGACAACATGATATATATTAGGTATTTCTAACTAGATGAAAATCACCATTGTCGGTGTCTGGAACTCATGAATATATACATACACGCTTATATTATATAAATGCCAACTAAGTCAGGTCCAATATTATTGCTATGACTTACTATTCGAATTAAGAGCGATATGAATAAACTTGAAGCATTCAATAAATACAGTTAAAACATTGCTGGTACATTGAGAAATAAGCGAATTCTTCTGGCGAACCTAATCTATATAAAATTGTAGTGAGATCCAATGACACAAGTGATGAAAAACATTTCTCAATCATTGTTTTGAAATCATATTATATGACCAGCACACTTAATTTAAGGACATGCATATCGCCCAAAACAGCGCATACAGGACCCAACAAACACCTAACATTAAAAATATAAAAGAATACAAATCAACCGAGACAAAACAACTCAATTCCGAGTTATACATAATCACAGTCTCCCCAGACGAACATACTGTCTAACATATAACATTATTTTGATAATGATAACATCGGACCTTCATATCAACTTACTGTGTAATTAGGAAAATAATTAATGTAAAATATTGCTCACATATATTGGATTCCAAGCTTCTTTTATTACTTGTCGTTGCATAGACATTAAGATCTTAAAAAAATGCAGTAAAGCATAGTTTTTATTTTTTTACCATTTAGACAAGGGTGATGTTGTAATAGCAAATTGTATGCATTTTTAACATCGTCTTGTAAATTTTGAGAAGTGTGCCAAATTTTGAGTATTGCTAGAGTAACTCTATAATTTCAACATTCAATTTGTAGTGTAAGAGCTTGTCTTGAACACATACAAAATGGCAGTATTTTGGACATTCTATTTTCTTCGTTTATAAGGCGAAGGAGGTTTTACTTCATATTGAAATAGGATGTAACTATTATGCTGTTTTGCATTCATGTTGGCAACACATAGGCTGGTATTTAATTGAATGCTGGCAACTTATTTGAACTTATGAATTGTTCTTAGATTAGGAATCGAAGGATGAATGACAGGAAAGGCATTGTTACAGATAGAACTATGCAAGGGGAGGGCAAGAGGAATACATTGAGATTTAGGCACTTTGTACTCTGCCTGATATGACAACTTCTGCCAGTTGTCAGTTTATTAGGTAAAACGCGGTGTTGCCAACCGTCAAATTATTGCTAAAACCACAAGGACTCTTAACACAAATAAAACAAGTCGTTTCGCTAAAATTAAATTAAACAAAAATGTTCTTATTTGAAATTATCCTAGTTTACATTATTTACAAATATATGCACAGGACGCCTGACATCCGTCCGAGGGTAACTAGCGCTATGCGATACTTTGGTTACTACTATATTATCATACATTTTGGTACGCGTTACGTTAAACGCAATAAGTTAAATTGCTTCACAGGGTTCCGCACCTTTACAATCATCATTAAATTTAAATTCCATATAAGATTAGATTTTATTAAAATACAGAAAGTAAAGTCTATTCAGACTATCCTCTTCAATAGCCGATGTTAGTGCATCGGATCGTGTTGTTAAATTTTGTACTGAATATTCGTAATTGTGCAAGAAGCATAGCATAGTGCTAAAGTTTCTTGAAGAACACAGCCTTCACCTTATGAGCTAATCGTACATGAGATTGAAGCTATCAATAGACTAGGCACAATACCGCACTGCACGGAACCCACACTTCGTCACGAGCACTCCACAGGCAACTAATTATTCTAGATCACAAAGTCAATTGGTCTAATATAAGCACCGTTTCTTTCGTTTGCGAAAGTACCTCTTACAATGTAGTCTGTACTATTTCACTTGGCCGACAGCCTCTTGGGTTGGTTCGGTAGGTTTGAAGCCGCTCTCAGACTTGTAAGGCTCACTTTTATAGTCTTGGTTGTCGTTTTTGGGTTGGTCTTTGTCTTCTGGGTATCCGTAGGGCTTCTTGCCTTGTGTATGGTCCTGTTCTCTCTGTTGTCGGCGACGTTGCTTGGACCACAGCTCGTGGCAGTCTTGCCATGTCGGCAGCTCAGGTGCGGGCATTCTGAAAATATGATTATATTAATGCTGTACCGAGGTAGAGATAAGCATCGACGCATAGCTTGATCTCGTCGAGTTTGTGGCTCCTAGTTTTTGGTTTATACCAAAACCTTTTCTTTTTACCAGAATACAGCACATGATTAAATGCAGCCTTTGATACGAAGGGTATATTTGCAGTACAAGTCAGTCTTCTGTCTATGATATAGTGATTGCATATGAAATCTCTGGTTTCAGCACATGCATGCATGACTGTGTGATTTGGGTTCCAAGATGATTTATTGGATGAAAACGACACCAATATGGTTATGATAGCTCTCATTCACTCCATACTTGTTAGTAAGTCCGTTGACAGCTAGATAATTTAAAAACCTGGATGATTGAACAATATATGTACAAATCAATCAATACTCACGGATTTTGATAATCCCATTTGGTATAACTATAGGGATAAGTTAGTTCATTAGGTATTTACCCTAGGATAAATCCCAGCCTATTACCAGGTATTTCTACTAGATTTGCCCAAAAGAACGAGGAAAATCAAGTATTAGTAAGTAGACTATTTGGTTTTTGTGAGATGAAGTGTGAACTTCGCCATTTATGAACTGGCAAATGGTTCCTTTGAGCAAACCTTTATCAAATTCTCAATCATTCTGAATCTTGGCATGCAAAATCTTCATAGTTTGCATACATCTTCCCATTTTATTTGGATTATAATAGTCATGCACTCAGTTTGATCCATAAGGTGTTGATGACAGGTAAATGATGATGATGATGTCAATCAATGCTTTTTGCATTAAAAAATCGCCATTTTACTCAATGATGTATGACATATGGACAATGTATAAATGATATATGACATGCACAATTACACATATGAGAAATTAATCTATGAAATGAAAAAAATTACTACTGCGATGTAAAGATCATTCGCATATTTGCCTAAATATTGTTTTTCTGTAGCGACATGCAAGTTATACTCTTCGTTTGATAATTTCTCTTCTTCAGTTGCTAGTCTATACCCACTTGTTAATACACACCCGCTGGCTGGACAAGCCTCTTATCATTATACATAGAAGTTTTATTTTAGTACAAATAGAAGTTTTACTTTACTACAGGGATCGAACCTGTGACTTCACCAACTAGCACTATTTGTGTCATTCTGCCACTACCGGCAAGCAAAAGACAAACAACTCACTGGTCTGGCACCACGTTCTTGAGCCAGGGGCTCTTGAGAGCATCGTCGGCGGTGATCCTGCGGTCGGGGTCGAGCTCGAGCATGCGGTCGAGCAGCGTGAGCGCGTGCGGCGGCATGAAGGCGAAGTGCTCGCGCACGCAGCGCTTGTGGAACTTCTTCGGCCGCAGCGTGTGCCACAGGGGGAGGTTCACCACGTTGGGCCACACGCCGGGGACTGGGGTGCCGCAGACGCGGGATATCATTTCTAGCTGCATCATTTCGACGTTGGCCTGGGTTGAGAAAAGTGTAATCAATAATTGATAGTTTTGTCTAATTAATTATAGATTTATAGCTATGGTTGAAAATTTTAATATTTTTGTGACATCTTGCTACTATACTTTTAAGTGAAGTGTGTAAATATTTCTACTTCGTCATATCAATAAGCTAGAGAATTACTTTGCTGAAAAATCTATAATCTCCGAGACAAGCAAAATATCTCCGTGTCATTCTCAATACAACATTGCTGCTTATAACTGAATAGATTGTAGATGAATAGACTTGAAAAGAACGCTTGCAGCACTAAGTCCGCCACTGTACATTGTTATGAAAATAAAGAAATTAACTCACAAGGAATAAAATCTACAAAAAAAATCAGTAGTCTATCTGCCTGTAGTGACTAGTCTATTATACCAAAATACCCCCAACATATTCCCATTACCTGGAACAGCGGGTGCTTCAAGAACAGTTCGCCCAGTATACATCCCATGGACCAGACATCGACGGCAGGCCCGTATCGCTCTTCCCCCAGCAGCAGCTCGGGCGGGCGGTACCACAGCGTGATGACCTTGTTGGTGTAGGGACGAGCGCGGTCCTCTGCTGACCACAGCCGCGCCAGACCGAAGTCGCCGAGTTTTACTTCGCCTCTGGAATTCGGAGAATAGGAATTAATTGATGAAACTGCTGTATTTTAACTCAAAAATGAAACTTATTCTATTCAAAGAAAATTCCGTTTCAATTTACTTAATCATTAGAATTATTATGTAACAGCCAGGATATCCATTGACATATTAAATGTTATGTAATTTTGTCAATCATTCACACTGAAAAAGCTGAACCAACTTAAATAAATTTAGGATGGTAAAGACGTAAGAAGCGACTACCTATATTAACATTATAATATAATATAACATGTTTTTTTTTATTATTTTTGTGCCGTAAAGGCTCCGATACTACTGACCCGATTTCAAACATTCTTTCACTTAAAGGAAACTAGGCTATCCCTCAGAAAAATAGGCTGTTTATCTGGATAAAGGAGGAAGTTCCCCAGGACACTGGTAAGTGCTAGTAAACTATAATAACGTCAAAAAATTAAAACAAAATACAAACTCACTTATTATTCATCAATATATTGCTGCACTTGATGTCTCTATGCAGGAAGTTCTTGCGATGGCAGTAGGCCAGCCCGTCCAGCAGCTGCCGCATGATGCTGGCGTTGTGCGACTCCGTGAAGTCCACCATCTTGGATTCTAGGAGACCCATCAGGTCGTGGTCCATGTACTCAAACACTAGGTAGAAGGAGCCTTTGTCCTGGAATGAAGATATTGAAACATTAAAATAATGACCACGGAAAGTTTGTCTGTTACATTTTCGCGAGAAAATTGCTGAAAAGATTTTGATGAAACTGGGCAGTAATATAACTTATAAATCAGGAAGACTTTAGGCTACTTTTTATCCCGGTGCAGGAGATAGTACGGTCAAACCGTTTTCATGTTATGTCGTGACAACGGAAAGCGGATTTTATTTATATATACAGGGTTACTGGTAAGTAGACCGCATCCTTTCAGGAGGTGATAGTATAGGTCAATACGGACAAATTTGACCCTGGGATACACTGGGCAAAAGTTAACCCGTTTCAAGATAATCGAATTTTAAGATCTTTTCTTTACAAGTCGTCTAGGTACACGTATACATTTTTATTACTAGTTAAAAGTCTCGTTTTTGCGGATTTTTGTGTGTTTTGTGGCTTTTTGGATAGCTAGATAAATGTAGATGTTTTTTAAGTATTCTGCACAAAAAAATTAAGAGTAATATTTTTGAGAAAATATCGACTAAAAAAGTAATTGCTGTTCGCTATAATTTCCTCTGTGATTCGTACAGTTTTATGGTTTGTTATTGTGAAATGATTCATCTTCTATCCAAAAACACACAAAAATCCACAAAAACGAGACTTTTGACTAATAATGAAAATTTATACGTGTACCTAGACGACTGATCTTGAAATTCGATTCTCTTGAAACGGGTTAACTTTTGCCCAGTGTATCCCAGGGTCAAATTTGTCCGTATTGACCTATACTATCACCTCCTGAAAGGATGCGGTCTACTTACCAGTAACCCTGTATACATATAGATAACAAATTTATTTCTTCTCACCTTCCTAAAGTCCAAAGCATCCTGCTTATCAGTGACAATTTCCCTGAGATTAACAATATTCTTATGGTTGAGCTGCCTCAGGATCTTGATCTCCCGGACGGCGGTGATGGGGAATCCTTCCTTCTCGTTCTCGAGCCGGACTTTCTTCAATGCTACGAGTTGTGAAGTGTTCTTGTCGCGGGCTTTGTATACTTGGCCGTATGTGCCTTCGCCGATTTGGGTTATTACCTGGGGAAATAGAAATATGTTGGTTTATCATAGAATCTACAGTAATATTATAAATGCAGAATTATGGATCTATGACCTACCAAATGGATTTTGATGAAACTTAGCAGTAATATAGCTTATACAGAATAACATAAATATTATAGGCTTTTTATCCAGGTGCAGTAAGTAGTTCGCTCAAGAAGAGAGAGAAACCACTGGCAAAAGCGAGTAAAATATATTTTCAAAGGGAAATGCAACTCACCAAAACCAAAAGATGTCTAATTTCCAACTAACATCTTGTTTTTTTTTGCATGACATGTTTTCTCACAATGGATGTTATGGTTTTTGGCTGGCAAATCCACAAAAGAGTATGCCACTTAAGACAGAAAAAAACTATTTATAAAAAGTAGTGAAAGTCAAGTAGTACATACCTGGAAGCCATCAACACACTTCTCTCCCCAGTCCTTAGCGTGATGCGTGGGAGTGGCGACGGGCACCACCTTAGACCCGCGACGCTTCAGTATACGCGGCCGCTTCAGCTTCGAACCGGACTGGAAACGAATACATATTGGTTGAGATAAGACTTTATGCTGCATTTTTATGTATAGATTTTGTTGTGATTGGACAAAGACGTAAAACATAGAAGGCTGTTTTTGCTATGGGCTTTTTTATGCAAAAACCATGGCTTTCTAAAACTAAAGGGCCAGGGTGGCTGTTATCATACAAGATCAGCCCGTTACGCAGGATATATTATAGTGTATAAGCATTTGCTTGGACACAGGTGCACTTACTATACCTTCACTCTCATTCGCCCGATGCGACGGAAATCCAACACCAGCGGAGGGATAAAAGGCGTGTTGAGAGTATATGAAAATAGTAAAAGTTGTGTGTATGTGAAGACAGGCTATCCAACTGTCGTTTTATTGAGACGCAGGACCGACATTAACGTGCTCGATGCACGGGCGTCAATCCGCCAATCATCAACCACCAGACAACAGGTTACTTTGTGAATTTTTAAAAATAAATAATATAAGGAGTGCATACATTATCTCTAGCATGTTTCCTGTTGCTGAAGACATGCGAGTACTGGTCGCGGCGGCAGGCGGGCGGCGGGGTGCCGCCGTCCAGCTCGTCGCCTGACAGCTCCTCCGAGCCGGGAATCACTGTCACGCCTGCAAGTGCGTGTGTAACTTTAGTATATGGGCTGTAGTATTGGGGAATTTGGGAATAAACGAAACAACCGTTTCATGTATCTCCAGTTTTTTTGGCTTTTGGTAGCCATTATTGAATGTGTTGTTAGTGTGCCCCAAAATAACAGGTCTTATCATAAAATATTGTGAAATATAAGATTAATCTTGAAAAAGTTGAGAAATTGTGATGTTATGACCAAAATAACTGATGGATACGTTATTGAAAGCGGCAGTTAGTTAATACACGGTGAATAAAAAAATACTTACCAGGCGGCATGGGTAAGTTCATGATGCCAGTACGTTTAGGCTTGTCAGGCTTCTTCACGGGCGACGGAGACGGAGTGCTCAGCGGACTCTCGTTCGCCAACGTCTTCAAATCCTCCACCTGGAATGTTAAAGGAAAATTATATGAATTTTCTAAGATTTTGGAATAAAATTAACACTAGCGTGTAACCAAAGTAAGTATCCTTGTAATATCTGAAATGAAAATTTTGTGTTCTTCTGAGATAAAAGTTTGCTGTTAGAAATATGTAATTATGGCTCTGTAATACTGCTTCTCCTTCTTATATATTTCTATTTTTGTCTTGTGTTACTTTCTTTATTTATGTATATGTTACCGGCCGAACCCGATTTTAGGACAAACCAGTTTTGCCTAGGCTCAACTAGTTCTTCCTATAGGCGTTAGGATTAACTAGTATAGCCTAGTCCAAACTAATTTGTCCTAAGCCCGATAGGACGGACCAGTTTAGGCTAGGCAAAACTAGTTGATCCTGATATCAATACGCACACTCTAGGATAAACTGGTATGGCCTAGTCTAAACAACATGTTCATGCGGGAATGCTCCGAACGTCCCACGCCGCTCGCTCCCCGTTCGTCATTTGTCGCGTGGTTTTAAACGCATTTAGCGTCTTAGCGTCTAGTTGCTAGCCGTGCATAACGTACACGCCCCGAGCGCCTCGCGCCTAATAACGTATTTAGTTAATTTAAAAAAATACTTACCTATTATTTGTTACTTTGCTACATATATGTAGTATGATTGTTCGTATTATCAATTTATCCATAACGACGAATCATTATAGTTTAATAAAGATGATTATTTTTCTAAACACGGAGTAGTTTATTTAGTTCATCTATTTATTTACACTTTTAGATATGTATATGTTTTGACTAGGCTATACCAGTTTATCCTAGAGTGTGCGTACTTATATCAGGATCAACTAGTTTTGCCTAGCCTAAACTGGTCCGTCCTATCGGGCTTAGGACAAATTAGTTTGGACTAGGCTATACTAGTTAATCCTAACGCCTATAGGAAGAACTAGTTGAGCCTAGGCAAAACTGGTTTGTCCTAAAATCGGTTCGGCCGGTAACATATATATTGTTTATTTGATTTTTGTACGCTATACTACCCGTAATCTACTTTACAGATCGACTCCATCCAAAGGTTGTCTGGAAGAGACCGCTTTTAGTGATAAGACCGCCTCTTGTACATGTCTACTACTTGTTTGTTATGTCCTTCTATGTTTGTTATTAGTGTACAATAAAGAATATTCTATTCTATTATATTATCTATACAATTGCAATAGGTTAAGCCCTGTAATTAGATTTAGTGCATTTGTCATTACACTGACATTTTAAGGTAGGTAATAGCCTATACGTAGTTCTTCAATAGACATTCCCTTTATAAGCGGAGATTTTCTATAACTCCGGACATAAGTTGCCAGAAACTTCTCGCATTTGATTACGCCGTCTTTTCCTATTAGCTATGTGTTACCTGTGTGTTAGGCGGCATGGGCAGCTTGGTGAGGCTCTTGGGCTTGGCGGGCGGCGGCTGGCTGTTCTGGTAGTACACCGCCTCCACCACGCTGGGCTTGTAGCTATGTGTTACCTGTGTGTTAGGCGGCATGGGCAGCTTGGTGAGGCTCTTGGGCTTGGCGGGCGGCGGCTGGCTGTTCTGGTAGTACACCGCCTCCACCACGCTGGGCTTGTAGCTATGTGTTACCTGTGTGTTAGGCGGCATGGGCAGCTTGGTGAGGCTCTTGGGCTTGGCGGGCGGCGGCTGGCTGTTCTGGTAGTACACCGCCTCCACCACGCTGGGCTTGTAGCTATGTGTTACCTGTGTGTTAGGCGGCATGGGCAGCTTGGTGAGGCTCTTGGGCTTGGCGGGCGGCGGCTGGCTGTTCTGGTAGTACACCGCCTCCACCACGCTGGGCTTGTAGCTATGTGTTACCTGTGTGTTAGGCGGCATGGGCAGCTTGGTGAGGCTCTTGGGCTTGGCGGGCGGCGGCTGGCTGTTCTGGTAGTACACCGCCTCCACCACGCTGGGCTTGTAGCTATGTGTTACCTGTGTGTTAGGCGGCATGGGCAGCTTGGTGAGGCTCTTGGGCTTGGCGGGCGGCGGCTGGCTGTTCTGGTAGTACACCGCCTCCACCACGCTGGGCTTGTAGCTATGTGTTACCTGTGTGTTAGGCGGCATGGGCAGCTTGGTGAGGCTCTTGGGCTTGGCGGGCGGCGGCTGGCTGTTCTGGTAGTACACCGCCTCCACCACGCTGGGCTTGTAGCTATGTGTTACCTGTGTGTTAGGCGGCATGGGCAGCTTGGTGAGGCTCTTGGGCTTGGCGGGCGGCGGCTGGCTGTTCTGGTAGTACACCGCCTCCACCACGCTGGGCTTGTAGCTATGTGTTACCTGTGTGTTAGGCGGCATGGGCAGCTTGGTGAGGCTCTTGGGCTTGGCGGGCGGCGGCTGGCTGTTCTGGTAGTACACCGCCTCCACCACGCTGGGCTTGTAGCTATGTGTTACCTGTGTGTTAGGCGGCATGGGCAGCTTGGTGAGGCTCTTGGGCTTGGCGGGCGGCGGCTGGCTGTTCTGGTAGTACACCGCCTCCACCACGCTGGGCTTGTAGCTATGTGTTACCTGTGTGTTAGGCGGCATGGGCAGCTTGGTGAGGCTCTTGGGCTTGGCGGGCGGCGGCTGGCTGTTCTGGTAGTACACCGCCTCCACCACGCTGGGCTTGTAGCTATGTGTTACCTGTGTGTTAGGCGGCATGGGCAGCTTGGTGAGGCTCTTGGGCTTGGCGGGCGGCGGCTGGCTGTTCTGGTAGTACACCGCCTCCACCACGCTGGGCTTGTAGCTATGTGTTACCTGTGTGTTAGGCGGCATGGGCAGCTTGGTGAGGCTCTTGGGCTTGGCGGGCGGCGGCTGGCTGTTCTGGTAGTACACCGCCTCCACCACGCTGGGCTTGTAGCTATGTGTTACCTGTGTGTTAGGCGGCATGGGCAGCTTGGTGAGGCTCTTGGGCTTGGCGGGCGGCGGCTGGCTGTTCTGGTAGTACACCGCCTCCACCACGCTGGGCTTGTAGCTATGTGTTACCTGTGTGTTAGGCGGCATGGGCAGCTTGGTGAGGCTCTTGGGCTTGGCGGGCGGCGGCTGGCTGTTCTGGTAGTACACCGCCTCCACCACGCTGGGCTTGTAGCTATGTGTTACCTGTGTGTTAGGCGGCATGGGCAGCTTGGTGAGGCTCTTGGGCTTGGCGGGCGGCGGCTGGCTGTTCTGGTAGTACACCGCCTCCACCACGCTGGGCTTGTAGCTATGTGTTACCTGTGTGTTAGGCGGCATGGGCAGCTTGGTGAGGCTCTTGGGCTTGGCGGGCGGCGGCTGGCTGTTCTGGTAGTACACCGCCTCCACCACGCTGGGCTTGTAGCTATGTGTTACCTGTGTGTTAGGCGGCATGGGCAGCTTGGTGAGGCTCTTGGGCTTGGCGGGCGGCGGCTGGCTGTTCTGGTAGTACACCGCCTCCACCACGCTGGGCTTGGGCGGCGCCGCGGCTGCCGGGGACCGGGGTAAAGCTGGCGCTGGTGGCGGCGGGGTTAGCGGCTTCTGTTGGGGTAGAAAAAAAAAAACCTGATATTAGACGTACAGAGCGAAGATTTTGTAGTAGGGTCCTGTTTTATCCTTACGAGTATGGAACCCTAAAAATATTGTAGAACTCCAAAACATGGTACATAACTTCCAAATTCAAATAAAGATAAAAGTAAACCTCACCTCCACAGGAGCCGGATTAGGCGGCAAGGGCGCCGCATCACCATTAGTCTCCGACACCGGCGGGGGCTGAGGTGGCTGGGGTGGCTGCGGGGGCTGCGGGGGCTGCGGTGGCTGCGGTGGCTGGGGTGGCTCGGGCAGCTTGGGGGGCTCCTTGAGCTCGAAGGCGGAGAAGTCGGGCGGCGGCTGCAGCGGGGCGCTGTCGGAGCTCGGCATCGGAATGTCTACTATGTCGCCCGCTTCACGAGATGCCTCGCCGTTCTCTTTAGATTGCTGGAAAATGAATTATGGTTATTCACTTTTCTTATACAAAAAATGAGTACCGTTACGATAAATGTATTATTTATAACATTTTATGTAGTTGTAAATTCAATTAAAAAGGCTTCATAACTGATGTGAAGACGAAATAAATACAGGATTTCTACTACAGTTTTTATTCAAATAACTTTGCCGCTCTTAAGTTTGTCAGTTGACGCCTCCCGTATGGGCAATACCCAACAAACCTAACACAGACAATTGCTACACTATTTATTCACAAAGGGTTTTGTTTGTCTATCTTATGTAATTTTTATTGTTCAAAATTGTTCTGTTTTACAGCCGCCAATTTTTAATTTAAATAATTATTGAGTGTAATGCAATGTAACATACCTGTGTGGAGCTATCGCAAGTCATATTGGAGAGCTCGTCAATAGTGAGTATTTCCGGGTTGTTGATGGACGTCGTGTTGGACAGCGCTCCCTGAGACTCTTCCTCTTTCTGGTTCAAGATCTCTTGTAGTTTCTGCAAGTTTAAAAAAATATTAGTGGTGAAGTTTTACAAAATAACATAACATTTGAAACGAGCGTGAATTCGCTTGGGCAACCAATAACGGCGAGAGATACACAGATAATAATTAAATCGCTCTGCATCTATTCATAAACTATATACTAAAATAATATAGAGAAAACATAAATTTCTTCAGTTGTTTGTACCCCCCAAAAGGTTCTGAAACTACTGACACTGAATTGAAAAAAATCTTCCACTATCAGGAAGCTAAACTATCACACATAACTATAACTACAACACTATAACACATTTTTGTGGGTGTGGGCTGTTCTCAAGGGACGTGACTGAAACCGCTTGATACGATATATTTATCCTAACTAATATTATAAATGTGAAAGTAACTCTGTCTGTCTGTCTTTTCTTCACGCCTAAACTACTGAACCGATTTGTGTGAAATTTGGTACAGACATAGTTTGGAACTTGAGAAAGGACATAGGATAGTTTTTATTAAAAAAAATATATAAAAATAAAAAATAAAATTTATTCCGGACATATAGCGCCATCTATTGGTCAAACCAAAAATATGCCGGAAGTCACTATATCATGCGAACGAAGTCGCGGGCAAAAGCTAGTCCTAAAATAAAGAAAGGTAACATTTTTTTGTTGTTTTTACCCTAAGGGCTCCGAAACTACTGAACGGATTTGAAAAATCCTTAAAACTTTCTGTCTAACTTTGATTTCACCTTTGGGGACCAGAATGCTGAAAACCCTGTAATATTATAATGATGGTATTAGTTACCTTAGCTCTCTTATGCTTGTCCTTGACTAGCTCAGCGAACAGACTAGTGTCGCTAATCTTCTCCTTGAAGTCGATCTTGCGTTGTAGCACGGTCGGCGGGCTCGGAGACTCATGCTTGATGCTAATTAGAAATATTTAACTGTTATTAGTATTATTGCTGAGAAATAAGTTTCGCTGTCAAAGTCGTGAAGTATATGAAATGGTGATGAGTGCGTGTGATTGAAACATGGAGGAAACTAGATATTATAGATAGCCCAGACTTTTTGCTACATTGGCGTGAAAATTCGTAGTTTTGAAAGGTTCAACTTTACATGCAGAATCATTGAGTTGTATTTACCAATGCCGATGTCTCCCGAGATTGATTGAAATAAAAAACATTGATTCATTGGTTTTCTTTAAAATTATGATAATGTTTTATTCTGCAGAACCCTGAATAAATGCTGTATATGTATGAACAATAGTATTTTATTTGGTTTGAAGATCAGATAGTTGCATGAAGCAGATGCTAGCTCTATTCAAAAATTTCAATCCTATATTCCAATACTTGTTATCACTATTGGAGCTCCTCAGTATGATGAACATGAAAATGATGGTATTTACCGATGGTGATAATGATTTCCATGTCTGATTGAAATGAAAAATGGTATTCTATTTTATAATCAAAAACAGATTGAATGAAATGATTTGAATCACTGAATGAAGGCAGCATGATGATGACAGACTGATATGTCTGTATACTGAGTACTTATTACAAAGGAGATTTATTTAGTCTCAGAACCAGTACTCATAGAAATGGTAATAATCCTTACGTAGAAATTGAGTTTGTCAGCTACGCCTACACGGCATAACAGCTAAACCGATTAAGATGACATTGGGCACTGAAATAGCCTGTCAACCCTTTGCATCCATGTGGACTCTTCACCACATCATCTATAATCTCCTGGAAAATAGTGTGAGATCGCGGAAAATAGCTAGTTTAAAAACTTACCGGTGCCGTTCCCTGGGCGAGGCGTCCCGATGTTTGGCGCGGTGCCGCGGCGGCGACTGCGTGGAGCCGCGCCGCCGGCTGCGCGAGCCCGAGCGGCGCCGCTTCAGCGAACTGCGACTATGCGACCTGTTTATACAAGATAACTAAGTATGGGTGTATCTATATGAGTCAATCGCCAGCATTTACACGGTCTTCCTTTAATTAACATAGGGTGAATTTTTGAGAAAGGCCTTAATTTGCTCTGTCATACAGACAGAGATATGTTTTTTTTGTATTCAATCTCAAGGATTCACTTTATAATACTGTCTCGCCAGCGTAATACTAACCTGCACATTTAGAGATCGTGAACCCTTACCTTAGTAGATAAGATCTGACAATTGCCAGATATGGATGTAAATGTTTTCTTTTTCTACTTCTCAGTATCGTAAAAAAGTTTTTCTTATGTCGTAGTTTTTTAAAGGAAAAAACGAAGCATAATTACTGGTATTTTTTTGCCCTTTCCTTAACTCCCGGCTGTCTTTACGGGTAGTCGTAGAAGCCAGAATATCTGACAATCAGTCTTACCGAGGGGTATCTGGTTGCCCGGGTAATTGGGTCAAATAGTCAATCGCTCCAAGTAAAACACGGGTTCTCAGCAATGTCCCGTTAGGAAATCCCAAAAAGGCTAGGTAGAGATGATGAATTATTGTAATTCCTACCCAATATTCTTATTGTAAAGTACAATTATATTAGTGTACTGACCGATGCGTGGGCTTGAACTCCCTGTCGCGATGCCTATCCCGGGAGCGCGAGCGGCGGCGGTGGTGCGGGCTGCGGCGCCGGTGCGGCCGCCGCGGGCTGTACTCGCGGCCCCGGGACACCTCGTGCACGGGTGAATCTGAGGGACAAGTGTATATTTACTTATCTATACTGTTGTATAAAAATCACTATGGAGAGTTGGCCTCAGCGGGAGCCGGAGCGTACCTGTGCTCAGAAGTTACTTGCGAGACAGAATTATGGCGCAAAATGTTCGGAAATTTTGCGAGCCGCCATTGAACTTGGCGCAAATTATCCCCGAGTATAACCATCTTTATGTACGTACGTACTAGGTAATCAGCGACCAACTACATGAGCACAACTACTCTCTTAGTATTACTATAGGTACTATTACTATTTGTGCTTATAGTAAAATTGTACATAGCTTGTGCATTACTATTGCTACATCTACTGCTGAATGATACTACAATGTAACGTAATGAATATGAGAGAGTGCTGTACCTGTGGACTTTAACTAAAATAACATTTGACACAATTATACCTGTACATTGTACAAGGGTCAAATATCCCCTGATTCAACTACCACCTGGTTCAACCGTCCCCTGTTTCAACCATCCCCTAGTTCAACTTTGCCCAGTTACAACCAGCCCCCGTTTGAACCGTCCATAAGCACAGCACAGAATACTAAACAATGACAAAGAAAGTACATCGCATGTTACCGGACACCATTATGGGCGACTGCACGCGATGCTGATCGTGCCAGTAGTCACGTCTGCCGCGCTCATAGTCTATCTCCTGTTCCAACTATCCCCTGTTTCAACCATCCCCTGATTCAACTATCCCCAGTTACAACCATCCCCCGTTTGAATCGTCCACAGGCCCAGCACAGAATACTAAACAATGAGCAAAGAAAGTACATCGCATGTTACCGGACACCATGATGGGCGACTGCACGCGATGCTGGTCGTGCCAGTAGTCGCGTCTGCCGCGCTCATAGTCCTGCTCCGTGTCCGAGTCTATGGTCACCGTGTCGTGGTATGGCGGCGCTGATGGCGTGTGGGGCGTTGTTGATTTCTGTCGTCTCCTGTGGGAATGAAAATTGGTTAGTTGGCTTTTATGTTTTGCTATGCGGTCGTCTTTCGTACGGCTATTAAGTTTTATTTAAAAAATAACAAGAAAATCCAATATTTTGGTCAGTTTTTGAGCTAGTTTGGTGTAGTAGATGTTATATGTACATGGTTTAAGACTGTTTATAGGTCAAACGATTTTGACGAAATACAAATTATTTGAAGCAAAAATTATGTCCATAAGTTTTGGAATTAAGTGCGGCTGAAGTTGTATTTATAGGGAATTCAATATCAAAGAGTTAGCTAATACAAAAAACTCATCATGCTTTATTGAAGAATTTATAGTAAAATGACTATGTCACTTGTAGAGAGACAAGACAGGCTGTATTTCATCTCTCAATCATACAGTTTATGATGTTTATTCCTGTCCAAAAATAATGATGTTTATTCTTGTCCAAAAATAATCCTACCTACAACTTTCGATAGCAATACTATTTCGGTGTTATCTATACATATAATAAATCTGTAAAAAAACTGTGTCTGTACATTGAATATATTAAAAAAATAATAATTGGGTGGGGTTTAGAAACAGTAATGGAGCACAAATCCAAAAAAAAAATTCTGTCTGTATGTCTGTATGTCTGTATGTCTGTTTGTTTGTACACGCTAATCTTCCGAACTACTGAACGGATTTCAATGATTTTTTCTTTGTTGTGTCAGTATTAAGCCTGGCCAACATATAGGCTATAATTTATCTTCGAAACTTGAAGACCTGATGCAGAACACCAACAGACCAACAAAACTATAAGAGATACAAAAATGGTGCCATGGCAAAAATTGTTTCATGTGATGAGCATTTTCAGCTGAGATAATAAATTTGAAGATCTGGAACACCTGATGTGGAACCCCAAGGGCCCAGCTTCTATGTACCATATACAGGTATGCCGTTTTAGCAAAAGTTGTTCAATTTGATAAGCACTTTCTATTGACTTATACAAATTGAAGATCTAAAACACCTGATGTGGAACTCCAGGGGCCCAGCTAGACTATAGCATATAGAGGTATGACGTTTTAGCAAAAGTTGTTCAATCTGATAAGCACTCTCTGTTGACTTACAAAAATTGAATATGTAAAACACCTGATGTGGAAACCCAGGAGCCCAGCTAGACTATAGCTTATAAAGATATGACGTTTTAGCAAAAGCGGTTCAATCTGATAAGCACTCTCTATTTTGACGTATAAACATCGAAGATCTGGAACACCTGATGTGGAACTTCAAGAGCAATACTACACTTGAAATGTATAGAAATGAATGTTATGAAATAGGTATGGTGAATAAAAAAAAAGTACTTAGTCCGTCTTTTAGATAACCCTAAAAAAATGGACACGTATTTTTTCTTTTCTCCTTCTCACAAACCAATAATAACGAAGATATAACACGCTTGAATTTTGTGTTAAGTCACTGCTTAGTACAAATTTTACATACTTAGACGTGGCGTCACGAGCCCCCACTCTCCGAATTTTTTGCGTTATATATATCTCATTATTATTTTGTATGTCTCTTCCAGACCTCGGGACTACAGATTTCCGAATTTTTGGGAGGCAAACGTGAGGCCAAAGCCAACACGCTGAAGCCCTTTTGAGACAACTTTAATGAAATGGTGACACAAAACTGACAATTATCACTTTATACACTATAGAAATGAACCCAAGGACAATCCCCGGTGAACGTCGTTAAAAAAAAGATAATCTGTGCTGTACCATTGCTAACTGTGGATGAATACTACTTGGGCTATTGTGATGGGATGCTAATGGACTAGGAATGGGGAAACTACGGGAACTATGGCACCTGCCGATGACAATGTATTAGATACATGTAAAAATGGCAGGTGGAGACTCGCCAGCTCACTTACTGAGCCCCCGGGAATCTGTAACTGAAGAGCAACAAAAGGGCAACAAGGAATGAGCGGCTGAAGTGTGAGGATACCTCGGCGGATTTTAAACGCAGATTACGCGCTCCCTGTGGGTCACTTACCACGAGGCACCTATCCTCCGAGCAGGGCTACTAACCCTACTCAAGCGACTCCATTCTGGATGGTCAAGCCAAGCCAGAGGCGTGAGACCTACCCCCGTCATGGTTTACTCCGACCGGCCGGAGATGGGGGACAGTATACTCTCCCTGGAGAACTCAGTATATATGCCCCGCGGGGTCGCTACTCCCCGTCATCAGCCTCAGATGTCCTGCGATGCTTATATCTCATTATTATTGTCGTTATTATCTCAAGAGCCTTTGTCCCAATTATGTTAGGGTCGACTTCCAGTCACGATGCAACTGAGTACCAGTGTTTTAAAAGGAGCGACTGCCTATTTGACCTCCAAAACCCGGTTAACCGCTCAACCCAACACCCCTCAGTAAAACTGGTCAGACTTACTGGCTTCTGACTACCCATAACGACTGCCAAGAATGTTCAATGACAGCCGGAACCTACAGTTTAACATCCCCTCCAAATAACGGTCATTGGTATCCAAAATATACGTAAAAAGTACATACGAACTTAGAAAAGTTGCATTGGCAGGTACTTGCCAGACCTGGAATCAAAGACGCACGCTCATACTTGAGAGATTGGTTCTCTACCCACTAAACCACCACGACTTCCACTAAGTCACCACGACTTTGTCATCTCAGTAACATTTAATGTTTTTTTACGTAATAATACGTGTAATATTTTTGCCACACATAACTTAAATGCGGACTAATAAGAATCACTACTTTTATCCCTATGGTCACGTCCATTGCGGTTCAGTTCTCAGCGTTTTGTTTAGTCTGCTGTGCTTTTACCGTTAAAGTACAAAAATTATATGGAACATTTCTAATGGCTATGCGTATTCCGTTGTTTTCAAGTCAATTTTTCAAGTTCAAGTGATTTTGCTGACCCCGTAGTCGCTGGCATAAGGGACAGGATCCGCGTACGAAGTCGCGGGCAGAAGCTAGTCAAAAATATTTAGCGGAATGTACAAAACAGTAAGTATAACTTGAATTTCATACATATTTGTTACGAAGTAAAAGTCTATTTTGACCGCCAAATAGAGACATTTAAATACTAATTACGTATATTAAATTCATAAAAATGTACGTTTATATTTAATGAAATACTTAATGAATGTTTCAGGTGCGCTTATTTTGCATGAAAACCGGTTTTATTTTTGACGGTCATTGTTGTTCTTGAGCCTGTACAACTTTTTAAATTCTTGCTTTACTGACTGTTGCCACCTGTGCCATATGCAAAAATTGTAATTTACATAATTATGATATTTGATATTATCGGATATTTTTTACTTGCATAGTTTCAGTCCGTCAACAGCATGGTAACAATCAATCACAACGAGACATTTTATGGTTTACCGACGATTCAACATTATTTATGCAACCGGCCTTTTTACGATTTATTTGCAACTTTTCCCGTCGTTATCCTAAGAATGAAGTAATACCTAATATAAAAACTGCATCCAAATCTATCAATTTAAGAGCTACGGTGAAACAGACACACAAAGGAGTCATACTTAAAAAAGATGTTCAAAATACACGGAGGAACTCGTCATGACAAAATGGTCACCCATCCACGGACCGACCGCGCAAAGCCACGCACTTAATAGACGATAGAGATTTTTGCGTCGGGGGTTACATAAACAGATATATTGGGTAGATATGATGAAAACATAACATCCTAAGTAAATACTCGTCAAAGAGCAGTGGAGATGTAATAGAGTATCCCACGCGAATCTCAAGCCAATTAACAGACTTGTCTCGTTATAAATTGGAAGTAGGTAACATCTGTTGGCTATTTGTATGTTAAAATATGCTAAGTTTTCATCCTTAATACCTTTACCTAGTTATTGGATAAACGGCAAGTTTGAGAGGAAGCATTAGATAGACGAACTCAAAGAAACAATCGACATAAGTTGTGAATTAATGCTTAAATTTCACCACCACCTTAAGGCAGACTGGTAGATAATTCCTAAGGCATTAAGTCCGCCGTTGTACATTGTGCAAAAATTATAAATACACACTCCTATATGGTAGCCTTTGCAATGACTTTCCTTGCCCTAAGAGAAAATAATACAACAAACTATTGTTGCCAGGAAAAACGTGACTTAACTAGAAACAAGCCAAAAGCAACAAAGTTGCCCAAGTTCATCAAGTTAACTTAAGCTGAATTGTGTCTGAAAGCAGAAACCGGTCCTGTTACGAAATGATATGAATGTAAAAGAGAAGTATGAAATAATAATTAATTATAAGGGTGAATTTAATCAGCTTTATGCAGAGTCTATACTCTCTGAAAATGATTACTGGTTTCTATAAACCATTCGTCGTTTATTTTGCTATATTTTTTTTTTTATATGAAAAATTGTCTCAAGTTCCTCTCTACTTCGGAATCTTGACCTACCACAATTTGGACCGCGCACAACTTTACAGAATATAAACAGTAGAATATCTGTATATAAATACAGGACAACATTTTTTTAAAGAATCTTAAAAGATTCTAATGTATTGATGATAACCGAAACACGAAGGTTAGTGAGAATACGCGTAAGTACCGCGCGTGTGAAAGCTATCTCACGCGTGCGTCGTTAAATATTCCTTATGCTAATTAACTAACTGGATGACTACAATACTGCAGTGGTATAGAAACAATAACTGACCAGTTTTAAATGGAACCATATAATGTTGTTAGTATATAATGTTAATACTTTATCTGGGCGTTCATATTTATTTATCAAACCAGGATAATTCTGAACGCCAATAAAAAGGAGAAATGATAGTTTTTGTGAATTCTTTCCCTAAATGATGTGTAGAACTGTACAACTTCATATTTATATTTGACCGATATCTATCGAAGGGTGAGTTGCAGGCCGGTTATTGTTATCGTCCTAGTTACTACGTTTTTTTATTCATATTGCATGGTCAAATTGCACCGTAAGACGGGTTAAGCCCTTACTAGGCCGTGTAATTCAAAACTTATGCATTTACATAGAGGCACATTAAATTCGTAAGAGCAATCCAATAGTCAACTGTGGGTGCGAATCTGATTAACCGCCAGAATAACTGGTAAATGCAAATTCATAGTAGCAAGCAATTACACATTAGGCCGATCACAAACGTCTGTAAAAAGATAAAATACCGGTCAAGTGCGAGTCGGACTCGCGCACGTGGTTTTCGGAATCACGTTTGTTATATGGAAAAAATCCCCCTAAAATCGGCCACAATAATACATCATCTGAGTAAGGTTCGCGAGATAGAATATATAATTTCCTGGTGACAAACTAGACACACAGACGGTCAGCGAAGTTTTTTTGATAAGATCCCGTTTTCCACTTTGGGTACGGATCCCTAAAAACATAGTGTGCATTGGTCCCAAAAAACGTGTGTAAAAAGGTAAATAGCGGATGCAAAACTGACCCTGCCGACTGTCACACTAGGCACGTACAATACGAAAATTCATGACTATGTTATCCGGCCTTGAATTAAAACATTTATGTGCAAGGATCGGGTGGCAGGTTAATGTTCTGAAATAATGCGTTTTTGTTACGATTACTGCGGTTTCGTGAGAATCATTTCACGTTTCGTTAGTTATAAATTTTTGTAAGTCTCGGTTACCGGAACTTATTTTTTTAGTTTTATATTATATGTAACAACTACTACTTACGCCTACGTCCCGAGATAACTGCTTCCCGTAGTGACAAAAGCTGTGTAGGTGTAGGTATCCATGTCCTTCTCCCGTGTCTAAGCTACCTCCCCGCTAATTTCAGCTTAAGCGTGACCAAGAGATATAGGGATTCATTTTACATATAGTATGCCAATTATACGTTTACTATAACATTGCCAAAAAAGTAAAAAGGTGCAAAGATATGACATAGTGAATGTGCAGTAAAAAGTATTTAATTTAAACAACAAAACTTTGTTTTGATACGATGGATTTGATTACCCAATTAAAGATATTTGTGCCTGATATTTTTTATCAATTTCTTGGAATAAAATATTCATTTCCTATATCAGGTTAAAATATTAAACTAATAAGATATTGGCCATAGGCTACCTATATTTTATCCCGATATGGCCAATAGTTTCCAAGAGTCACAAGTGAAACCACGAGAAAACGACTAGTTAGTTCCCTATTAAACCAGCTAACTAAAATTCTAACGCATAACATCTCCCTTTACAATCATAACAACACAATATCTATGTATGATAGAACATTAACCGTCTTACCACAAAAACTTTTAAACGTCAGTTTATGCCTTGTCTAAAAAAATTACAAATTATGACGTTGACATATGGTTCATTTTGCAGCCAAAATTTTATTAGACAAGTGTAAAACAGGGTTTAAAGTTTTTGTAGTAAGGCCCTATATATGTATGTAAGTTACCAAACGCTCAAGTAGCATATTAGTCTCAATTGTCCATATCCGGACGACTCAACTAACGCAACTTGATAAGAAAACGATAAACGCTGTTTACTTTCACTCAGATGATTAAATAATAAAAATCGTCTGATAGATAATATATATACAAAAGCATTTTTCGTATTAACAAAACCTCACAATTAATGACAATCATTAATAAAGGCAAGTCTATAAGTATGTATGTTTGTTATAGTTCGGCCATTCAGAGAATGCGTTCCTGACACGTCGCGATTGAACTGACGACGTAACTTTGCAATGGCGTTGCAGTTACGATAAAAATATTTTTGCTGGTTGTTTACCGTTTTAACAATTGAGGAGCATTAAAACAACATTATTATATCAATAATCAATGAATGTAGTTACGTCGTCAGTTCAATCGCGACGTGTCAGGAACGCATTCTCTGAATGGCCGAACTATAGTTTATCACATGCAAACAACTGAATAGATTTTCATGAAACTAGGATAGAAAAATAAAACCCTTCTTGTCAGTCAGGCAAAAAAAATGCAATATTAAACATTGTATACTCTAAGGAAACTATACCTTCAGGAAACAGTTTACAGATGTAATAAAATTGAAAATTGGTTAATAGAGAATTCTAATATTCAATCAAGGGGTTGGGGTAGCATGCAGTGGTAAATATATAAAGGGTGCATATTAAACCTATTTTACAAGAAATATGTACCTACTACATTTTTCTATCAGATAAGAAAATATTCCTACAGAAAGGAGTTTACTTGGAAAAATATCTATAAAAATAAAATAGGAAGTAAAATTATGCAATAATCACTTTGGTTAATTTGGAAATGCGGGCACAATTAAGTTTCCAGGAACAAAACAAAAGAAATCCAGTAAAATTACTGTGAAGAAGTAAAAAATTAAATTGTAAAAAAACAAAAACGACTCAAAACTTCGCGATCATACGTTACTAAGCATCATTTCCGATTAGAACAACACAAAACTAACATTTGGTCCGTCATTGAATAAAGCTAAGAGATATTAAGTTATCTATCTAATAAAACACACATATTTATCTACAACAACACATAGGCACATGCTCAATAAAATGGTCACTCACAAATCGCAATTATTCTGTATAATATAGGGTGCCATATGATGAATCGGCGGCATCCAGGATGGGCTAGAAACCATGGTAACGAACACCCCTCAGTTAATTCAAGGATATGGAAAACAAACTAATAGCCGACCCCAATATTTTATCTATACTTTGATGGGCATACTAGGGATAGAATTCTGACATTAGACCCGTATAAGTCATAATCAAATTCCTATCTCTAGTAAGCATAGAAAAGATAGTTAGAATATTGGGAACAGCCACAATAGAGGCCACTTTGTATTATTAACAAATTGTATTTTAGATGGATTAGTTCTAAATAGAGTGTTCCAGAATTTAGAACATAAGTCACCCTATTAGTCATGGAAATTGCTTGAATGATTAAAGTAGGCACAATATTCAGAAAGGAAAACTGTGAGAATCTTTTCCCGGAAAACATGTCTACTGGCATCTAACCCAACATTTTGTTCATGATAGTGTTGATGAACGGCAACAAATATGTAATGGTGTTGCAATACTTTTACAGACCCACAATAAGTTATTAGAGAAATGGAAAATAAAAACTCACCTGATAGGTGGTGATCTCTCCCGGTGTGGAGAATAAGGTATCTGGTTGTGATGCAGCGATGCCTCCCGGACGAACGGCCGGTGGCGCGGCGACTCGAGGCGCATCAGAGGCGTCGTCGACGGCGACATCGGCGAACATGATCCATTCCGTAATGGAGACGATGCCTTCTCCCACTCACTCACAGGCACCTGCTGGTATCTCTGAGGACTAGCCGCCCTCAATGGAAGCTCTTCAGGCACATTATCATCTGGAGACACACTCTCCAAACTCGCTGATCGTGACCTATTCTTTGACTTCTTCTTCTTCTTTTTCTTATCTTTTTTCCGCTTCTCTTTCTTCTTCTTAAATCTACCATGGTCATCAAACTCTGCATCCCCATCATCATACTCTGAGCGTCTCTTCCTCGGCACAGAAGCATCCCTCAAAGCATACTCCTCAGCAGCCCGGCGACTCGTAGTTGTAACTGATATTGTCTTGTTATCTACAAATGTACGTATGGAATGGGACTTCCTCGTCCTGTCAAGGTCATCAGCGATATGCCTGCTGATAGAGCTTGCTTCACTGTCAATCTCACCAGCCTCCGGGGCTGATAATGCCTCAGAACTGACATCGGAATACTCCACAAGAGGTTTGTTAGAATTAACTGTAGCATAAGATTGTTCATGAGAACTACCTGAATGTGACTTGTGCTTCTTGTGAGCACGTTTCTTATGCTTCTCCTTGTGGTGTTTGGTATGCTTCTTGTCGTAGCCTCGGTCCATGGTCGACTGGGGCGGCGCCCCCGCCCTGTGTCGACACTTCACATCACTTCAACTGAAACATCACAAACTTTTATTGAGTAAATTTATTACAACTTCAGAAATTATTTACTGAAAGCTTGATGAGAAATGATAAGCACTAAGCTGTGCAAAGTTCTTTCTATCACACAAAAATAACAGAAAAAATAATTAAATGAATGGTTAGTACATACCTACAAAACTGCACAAAGTTGATGTAAATAAAAATAAATGATCGGTGATTGTCATTTTGTCAAGCAGTAAAAATAATGGTTGACTGTACCCGCATAAAAATCTAAGCACGTAGACAAAAAATATGAAGGTACACAACAAAAAATCCGAAGGTCCTAAATCAAAATAGATAACACTTTAGTCACTAGTATACTACAAAACAATGGGTTAATGAGAATATCAATTAAAAAGTATCAAATTCTAAAAATAAAATAGTCGTAAGCACTGGCGATTTTTGATAATTCCAAAAAATAACAAACAAATCACGGCACTGCACAAGCACATGCAACAAGAATGTAAAATAAAGGACTTACCTGAGTAATAAACGGACGTGCGTCCGTCACACGCACGACAAATAGTTTTGCAATTTAATACGAATTGTGTAAGCTAAGGTATTAGTTTCTTGTATTTTTTTACAGTTTCAGCAGGCTTTCTGCCTGTAATATATAGTTATCTTAGTTCTTTACTCTTTAAATAATCTTATTTCGCTAGTCATGATCATGAAGAGCGCATAATTCATGTAATTACATCGGATTTATATTAGGACCAAGAACGTCGATTTTAGTCAGCCATTTGCTTTTTTCATTCATTTTCTTTCATCATCGTTTAGTGTTGTGTATTTGAATCACGCTATTATGTTGGCACTGAATCGGAATTGGCGTGTTCACCTAATTTACTCGTTTAACGTATCGATACTTTCGTCAATATTTTTTGCTTTAACAAGTATCTCTAGCAAAATATGACAAAACGATTTATAATACTATTAATTTATTCACAAGAATATCTGTTCAAAATACTAACTAATGAAAATGGTTTAATAGTTACCTACAGTTGGTTGAGAATATAATACAATTATTTACCTCTTGATACAAGCAGTTTTAATGAACTTGTATTTTATTAAACAGTTATTTACTCGTAACTTCATTAAAGATTTTAAAATATTGATTTTTAAAAATCTTCCGTCTTTAAAATAGTCCTGCTATTTTTAAAATGTTTGACAACCCATAATGATTTGAAGGAAGTAAAACGGTTTTCCATCAGCTGAGAAAGCCTTCAAGCATTTAAATTAAATCCTTAATTATGTATCGTATCGTGAGTACTTATCGATTTGCAAAATTTTTGTGTAATCGATTGATTGATTGATTACAAAGACCCATCACTATTAACTTTTGTTAGTGTTGGCGGAAAATTCGAAATGAGATAAGTTGACTATTTTTTTATGTATGTAACTCGTAGGAAGTGAATACATTGAAAGTAACAAATAAGTGAGTGCATAATTTACAATATAATATATTTTTAACTATCAAAATTGCATAATTAAATCGAGAAATATTAAACGATATGTGATTAACATCTCATGTGCATCCGCCGGATGTTTAGTTTCCCATTTCGCGTAGCATTTGCAAAACTATTTCATTATTATATATTTTTGAAATGAGTTTCACTTTTCTGTTATTTCACACATATATGATTTCTATGGAAAGTATGTGGAAATACATACTATCTCTTGATTTCAGAAATATTTATATGAGTTAATTATAGTCCGTGAAAATTTGTATGAATATGATGCTGCATTCAACTGAACGCACAAGATCCTTTCTTGCCATTGGTAAAAATAATGTTTCATGGTAGATTTTAATCTGAATATATGAAATGCACTATTCTGTATCCAATATACTAGGAAAGATTTTAAACATCATATACAATATTTCATAGATTATTTACAGCAAAACTTTTTGTGCGGCTGGTTAAGAAACCACTTTAACTGGTTCAGCGGTATTCACCAGTCATTTACAGCTTTTTTACTTATAGAATATGGCAACTCTGTGTAGTTCGCGTGCGATTTGCGTCCTAGCGCTATAACATTTATTTTGCTGATTATTAAATAGAATACAAAAGTATTTTTAAATATAAACTAATTTATAATGAAAACGATGTGCAGTGATAAGTTAAGATAGCGTTTATTAAAGTATTGTCACGAAATTAGTCACAATGACCCCAGAGTTCACGGCTGCTATTGCTAGTACATTGTGATATTACCCAATATGGGATAGAAATTACAAACAATTTAGCAATTAGTGATGTTTATATAATTTATTTAGTTTTTGTACAACTTCTACGAACCTATGGTAGTTGGATGTAGATAAAAATTGCTGTACTATGGTTACAAATGGTCATTTTAAAGTCATTGAACCTATGCGCGGCGTGGTGACACTGTGCAGTGACTTGTGAATCGGAAATATGTAAATAAACATGAACGATATAAGCTTGAAAATAGTGGAATCTCCGAAGAGCCACGGTGGTGTTGATGTGTCTCCGACGGGGGATGCAGGTGCCGAGAATGAGGTGGATCCGTTGGCTATAGACGAAACCGAACTCGACAGGATCAAAGAGCCGGTATCGCAAGAAGTGGTGCTCGAGAAACTTGACGAAGAAAAGGCGGGAAACTGTGATGATGATGCCAAAGAAAAAAATATAAGTGAGAGCCAGAATGGAAGTAGTGATAATTTCCTAAATGTCCAGGCTGAGAATGTCAAAGGTAATGGATATTGTGCCTATTAGAGAACATAAACCTCTTTCGATAGCAAACCTCTTATGTCACAAAAAATGGCTGTTATTTTACAGAGTAATACCACACCTTGTATAAATATTAATTAAGTTTAAAAGAAATTTAAAGAATGTCATTGATTGCATGTTGAGCATTGAGCTGTTTCACTTTATTCATCATATTCTTGCTGTGAAACTGCACTTGACAATATAAAAAAGTTATACAATTGTAGACAATAGGGCAGAGATCAAGTAGACTCAATTGAAAGCATTTGAATTTATTGCAGGATACCAGAGTTTTTTGTTGTTGCATTGTTGGTTTGGAATCCTAAAGAAATTCTAAAAAACATTTTGTTATTTATGAAAAAAGCAGCATCTCAGAAAAAATGCTTTAGGTCATTGAACGTCTAAGTTGGATCAAATACTTATACATTATGACATAGGTATATTACAATTGAAATAACCAATTCATTTTGAATGAAAATAAGTACAGGACTTTATTATTGTCTTTGTAGATAACAATCCCAACTTCACAATTATTTTTAGATTAAAAAAACTTTCAATGGGTACATACCCTTAAAAAATCTTTACATACATATTTTTTCCAATTAGTCTCAGTTACTGACAAAACAAATAAAAACTAAAACGCAATAGGTCTGTCAAACCTATGACTTAAACCAATAACTCTTTCAGAGGAATTGACAAAAGAAGAGAATAGTCCCCCAGCGGTTGCCGAAAACCCTTCCCCTGAAGCAACAACTCAACCTGAGAATGAGCCAGCAACCGTAACGGAACCAACCCCAGTTCCCGAAGTAGTTGAGAAACCGGTTGCTCCTGAAAATGCTCCTGTAGTTACTGAGGTCCCAAAGAAGGAGCCAAGTCCTGTGAAAGAGGAGCTTATGGTTGTTAAGGAGCCGAAAAAGCTGGAACAGGAAGCTGATGTGGATATGACTGAGGTGGTCACGGTGGAAGAGAAAGTGGAACGGAAAACGGAAAAGCCTAAACCAAAGCCAATGAATGGGGATGTTACTAAAGTGAGTATCTTAGTTCCCCAGATTTGGACACATGTTATTAAGGCTTATTAAGAAAGAGGACTAAAGGTCTTTATAATAATTATAATATAGCTTCAGTTTTTTCTATGAAGTATTATTATGATATCCATTGAGTAGGCATTAAAGGTTTCTAAAGGTACACAATCTTGTTACATAATTATAATGTTTAATTAAAAATCTACTTAATAACAATAAATAGAAATTACTTAATCCATTGAAATATTATTTCAAGCAGTAGTTGTTTTGCTTAATATGTGCAAAAATTAAAAATAAGTATTTTATAAAAAGTCATATCAAGTTTGCTTCTCTGACCTTCTGCTAGTTGCCTACTCAAATGTAGTAGAGACTTATAAGACTCCATTTATTATTTACTCTATAGTGGTATAGGTAGAAATAGAAGCATTGTGCTAACACATAATACTCATACTGACAATATTATGGGTCATTGAGTTGTAAACACAGTCACTTGTGGTGTTTGTAAACATACAATCTACAGCTACTTAGTGTGAAGACCTACTGCAATTTGAATGGATTAGGATTAACTTAAGTTAAAGTGAAGATGCTCTGTAGGTTGTAGAACATATTATAAAACGAAGTCCTTGGGCCATGTATCCCTGTCTGTCCCTTCTCAATATTCTCGAAAACAAATGCGTATTTCAAACATTTGTCGATCCCGCAATTTTCTGATGTCGTCAGAATTCCGCTCAGCATCTATTTGAAAGTATACTGTACTGTAATGGGCCTAAATAACTTACCGATACGTACGATTTTCTTCTACAAAGTTATAAGTAAACCTACTCCTTGTCGTTACAAAGTAAAAGCAAACAATTATTTTTATGTAAATATAAATGACCTTCGAATGTTTACAGTTCACTAAAGTGTCTGTAAGCTATTACACAACTATCATAAAATTCGACATTGTAGCTTTTCATTTGTTCCTAAATTATGGCGACTCCTTAGTAACTTCTAGGCTAGGTTTAGCTGGAAAGTTTCGCTAGTAAATATGTACACGAATACCTACATATTATATGCTGACCTCAAGAACGTTATATCTATTTATATTTTCAACCTAAGTTCCGTACCGGCAGACTAGACAAAAAAATATTATAAAATTCCACAGTGCCGAACAATTTCAAAGAACTCTTCGCTAGTGGGTGAACTGCCTTATGGGATCATTATGAGACCGTTTTGTTGCTAAGCGGTCACTCGAACTATTAGGTCATTTATTACTTGTGCTTCGAAGATGAACATAATAAGACGAGTTGGTAATGAAATTAAATAGAAAATGCTCGTCGTAATCAGGCTTTGGAGAATACACTACCCTTTGCTGTTATACCAAGTAGACTAATCTCTGACTTATAAAACGTCAGTAGACCCAAGAAACGTGCATCTAGCCCACTTTTACAAGCCTCTGAAAGACAACAAGCTTGAGTATCATTTCCATTACAAAATACAGTTCCTTTCTTAGACGTTCATCGATATTTTAACTCAGCATTTGACCTAACCGTCTGTTCGTAAAAACTTGTTGCAAAACGACCTTCCGTGACACTTGATCTTTGTCAAGGTTACGAGCTGTTGGTAAAATTGAACAATATGGCGATATTGCACTCGAACTGCGCTTGCGTCGTAACGTAATACAATTATTATAATTTATTCTGTACTGTAGACAGTAGACAGATCAACAATGATTTTTGATAATGGTGGAGCGAAAATCTCGAACTTCTAGATTTTTTGATGTTTTTGTGAGATCAAAGTAATTTAAATCGATCCTTCGTATTAAAAAGGGTATTCCTATTTCTCGTAAGCCCTTCTCAAATCAAGGATTCCGATTCAAGGATTCTCAATTCAGTTCCAAAAGGAGCAACCAGTATATTTGCAAATGGCAGACATGGCTCCATTCAAAAAGAGGCGTGGCTTGTTAAGCACTCGGTATTGAATTGAACATCGCATTATATAACTACTTGTAAACATGTTTTAATGTTTTTATTTCCCCAAGCCGGGGTTAAGTAATGCGTAGAAGTCATGGTCGATTTCCATAGGAAAATCCCGTGTTTTCATTGTTGCTTTCAAATCTATCTGATTGAAAAGTCGCAAAGGGAAGTTTAATATACTGACGCGCGGGAAACAAGTATGAGCGATTTAGTAAAAGTAATATGGTTCAAACACCTATAAAGCTAAGGTCGTATAAAATAAAGTATTGCCTAAAACTAATTGCGCAACAAAAATTAAGTGTTCATTCGAAAGATTAGTACAAGATATAGGTTCTTAGACAGAACATATCTTAGAAAAATTACGCTGGGACTAGCCTCTTGAACCGCTAGGCCTAACAGATAAGCTAACACATTTTCTGATTTCAGGAGGAACAAGGAACGAAAAGACGGTCAAGTGAAGAGGTTGACACTGAGTCGCCGTTGAAAAAACTCTGTCAAGAAGTAGAGAAGACTTTCCCTCAACACGACACGATGATCAACGATTACATTCAGACAGCCACCAAGAACAATGTAGACGAAATACAAAGGCATACGGAACAACTGCTCTCGGAAATACAAACGTTAAGGGAACTGGCACAAAAGAAAGAACACGAATGGAATAATATACTACACCTAAAAAAAGTCAAAGAGGAAATTCTCCTAAGGCTCCTAAGACGAAAACAGGTGCTGTCCTTTGAAAAATCTGCGGAAATCAACGGTGCTGATCGCGATAGAGACCCCTTCGATTATCTGAACCAAGCGAAGAATTTAGCTATCGATAAAAGTGATGAGATTTCAGGGTTAGCGCTCAAACAGCCTGGGTCTACCATCAGTCCTATGATGCAGACGCCAATTATGCCAGTTACAACGCATTTTAACCCCATGTCTGGGTTGCCGCCTCCATACGACAAAGCGCATATGTCGATGCCGAAACCAGTATTCCCACAGCAAATGATGATGCCTGGTCACCTAACCGGGTTTCCTAGAGACATGAATGGGCAGCTACCTTCTAGTTTCGGCCTGCCCATGGGCCGACAAGGTCCTACAAAAGATGTGAAGTCGATAATAGCAGATTATAGGCAAAGGAATCCTGAAGTGACGCCCAGAAGAGGCCGTAGAATGAAGTCCATATTGAATCCTAATATGATGAATGCGCCAAGACCTATAGCGCCGAAGATGGATAGTATGAACAATTTGAATAGCTTGAATATGCTGTTTAATAATCTGGATATGGTAAGTGTTCTTCTTATTATTTGGGTTTGTAATTCATGGTTTACAGTCTTCATCGAGGGAAGATGAGAGTCATTAGATAAATTAAGATAGGATGTCTATTTATCATTATTTTTAACTACGAATTTTTCTATCGATATTAATACATATTCTAGACTTACAAGTGAACAAAGTTGTATTAATCATTCTAGAACTATAGTTCGGCCATTCAGAGAATGCGTTCCTGACACGTCGCGATTGAACTGACGACGTAACTACATTCATTGATTATTGATATAATAATGTTGTTTTAATGCTCCTCAATTGTTAAAACGGTAAACAACCAGCAAAAATATTTTTATCGTAACTGCAACGCCATTGCAAAGTTACGTCGTCAGTTCAATCGCGACGTGTCAGGAACGCATTCTCTGAATGGCCGAACTATAGAAGTAAACATGATTTCCATTTAGTAAACTTCACCCACAAAATCCGTCTAAGAACATTTTCGAATTGATAAAAATTCTGTTATACAAGAATTTTCATACATATTTTTCCGAAACTGCAACTTTTTTTCCCGCCAAAAACGAGAAAACATCTCCAGCTAAATTCATAGCCAATATACAAATTCTTTACATTACATAAACAGCATAGACATAGACTATCGCTAGAGTTTACAGTCGAGTCAATAATCTAATTTGTAATTTTGTTCCTTGACCCCAATTGTCAATGACTGTCTGTGGCGTGGAACAGTACTGGTCCACTTGTGATGGCGGGCTGACGTCGTTTGCGGGTAGGCGAAGGTTTGATGACGTTTGTATGTTCGAAATTTGAATTGGCGTTATGGGGTAGGCAGAAGAGTAGGGCATCGAAAAAGGACTGAGTTAGCTGTGTGGGTACTCTATTTCAGTCTTTACAAAGAAATTGAGCTTTAATTTTTTTTGCAATTAAAAGGTATGCTGTAAAAAGACAAAATATCATAATTATTTAGAAATGTAAAAACTATACGATCATTATAATACCATAGATCTCTCATCTGTCTTCAATTATAATAACAAGTTTTATTTGGGCAAATATAATATCAGTAAAATGCTGTAATTTTCTAATAGATACCTTTGCGAAAAAAAATCCATAGACACACAACAAAGAATATACACATAGAGAACCCCTCTTAAACGTAATACCTACTTACCTCTTACCCAGTACTTTTCCATACCACACAAAAAAAACTTAAGATATCTAACCTTTACAAACTAGTATAGTCTATGGGTGAGTGACAGAGTGTCACCTTGACCCAATATCTATGACTGCGCTAGGATTCAAACGGCCTTCGATCAATCAACTAGTCGCTGGTTTTACCGTTGTACTTACTTATATATTTTTATTATTATTTTGCAAGAAAGTTTTTCTTACAACTTTAAAGGTCTTACGAAGTGGTTGGCGTGGGAATATTATGTAATCTGCAAAGAAGTAAAGTTTCGTAGTCGGGAAAATCTCTTGATGAAAACTTGTTATGCCTGCGATTTCATAAAATTCTGCTTATTTTTAAGTGGTTTTTGTTTAGAAACAAAAATGCGATTCCCAATTTTTGCTCAAATTCCTCAAAAATATGTTTTTAAATTAATTAATACAAAAACGCAAAATGATTGTCAAAAATCTACGTCTAAAAGAAAGTCGTTTTATTTACACTATTTACAACTCTAGGACAGCCGAACCAATTTGGCTGAACATTTGTGGGGAGGTAGCTTAGACCCGGGGAAGGACATTCAACAGGTTACAGAATAGAAGTAGGCTAGGTAATAGGTGAAACCGCAGGCGGAAGCAAGTTGTTTTATATAACAAACTATTTAGTTTGATAAAGAATTTCTTTGATACTAATATAGTCTACTACTAGTAGTTTACTATTTACTGTTAAGTTAAATAGATTCATTCATAATAATCCATGCATTTACCATGTAATCATAAGTGGGTGGGCCACATCACGATGTTTACCTCTTGCATTTCGATATGTCGGTTATAAACTCATGTAGTAGTGTGTACTAGAATGTAAATCACAGTAAATACTGTACGTTTAAATATGAATAGACTTAAAAAAAAAACTCCTAACATAGTTCGAAATATAATATTACTTACTACAGTTCTCGTAAAGCTCGATGATGTCTCGCAACTTAATTCCACGCATAAGTCAGTGCATGTATCCAACTAGCCGCTCCTACCTAGAATAAGAAATAGAAAGAAGCTGATACCTAGAATTGTTTTCTGCGCAGCTACTTGCGCAACGTTCACTTCAGTGACGACAAAAGTTTTAAGCGTTTTATGCGGTCTTTGAAATTGTGTGTTACATTATATAAAATTAATTCTATCTAATTTCCAATACATGTAAAGAGTTATTGTCCATTCCAGAACCAGAAAGCGATGTTAGAACGCCTCCAACAAATCCAAGCTGGTGGTCTACCGAACGGCCTCTCATTCAAAGACGTTCTGGTCCAGTTCGCTAACATGCAGCAGGCCAACTCAGGCCTCATACCCAACAGGCCTCCAGAGACCATCACCAACAGGCCTGAACACCATGTCAGGCCCGAGGGTAGGAGGAGACAGGAGAGGAACCACGAAGATGTCCATGTATCTGTGAAGCAAGCGGAGAGATTAGCATCTCCAAGCCCCAGGCTGCCTCCACCACCACCGTACCCTGAAATATCGCTTCTACCTGTCACCACCAGCCAGGAGTCAACACAACAGAACTCCTTACTCCACGGCATTCTCACCAAGGTATCTAAACAAAAAACAAATTATCATTTTATTGCTTGTAGAAATACTCATATCCCAGCTTCCATTAATATTTTCTTTTTTTTTGTATATGGCAATAATGCTTGCAAACTAGCTTGAAATGAGTGTTGCCAACCTTCCAGCAGGCGTCTCCTGCGTCTCAGAGTTACTCCCCGACGTTGGCTAAACTGCTCATGTCGCCGGAAAGGAAACAGAGTGCGCCAACGTTACCAACTTTCGGTCAGGCCAAGGTACCACTAATGTACGAGATTATAACAATTGGTGTGCTGATTGGCCTTGATCATTCCAAATTCAAAATTTAGTTTTTAAGTTTATGTTATGGTTTTAAAGAGTTGAAGCTGCTCTGCTTAGGGTTGTGACACATTGTCTATGCTTTGTTTAAAAAGGTTTTATACTGAAATGTGTCCTTCTCAAATGTAATGATCATGGGCCTAAATGCACGCCTTTGCTGCCATGATGTGTCAAAATCTTAAAATTACTCTGCAAAATCTATTTGAATATTAAGGGCAAGTAACCAAATAATAAATATATATATTTTTTATCTCAATAAATACTCCATAGAGTCGAAAATTTGTTTGCTCTTAACATTCATCTAATTAGCTTCAACTTTTTATATTTCAAAAATTTTGATTTGAATTTTGTGAGTCTGGCAATGCTCATTGATAATGCCACCTCATAATCATGGACCATAATATCAAAAAACATTTATGAGCAAAAATTATTATATCCTATACTCCTGTAGGCAAATATATACATACAGACCATATCTATTTACTGTCAAAATTATAAAAAAAAAACATGTAATTATATGTATCGTAAAAAAATTATTCAACAATATATGTATTGGCAAAGTTCATAGCCATTTTCGGCTTTTTTTACTGCTTTTAATATTGTGGAAGATACAATATTTATATGAATATATCAAATTGATGCAAAAATTATTTTATGTAGCGAATTAATTGTGCAAAATATATACTACGTTTTTGATCCAACGAATCACAAATTGTGGTTCTACTCATTTGACAAAAATGGCTTTATTATTTATTACAATCAGTTTTCTTAGACCCAGTTGCACAATTTAACTATAACAGTAACCAAATCATAACCAGCCTTATACTTGTCAACCATTGGTCAAATAGACGATTTGGCAACTGAAAATAGTACGGTTATCGTTGTAGTTAATAGTGTATCTCATCGTTTCTTTTTTTACCAATATTAATTTTAAAAAAAGTTGCTGTTGAATTGCCATTTTTCTCAAATGTTAATAACGCAGCTGGGCAATTGTGATTGGTTAAATGCCCTGCTTACTGCGTTATTTACAATATAAATATAATATGCATAGGCTTAGGTGCACATTAATCATTTATCTATGCAGCTAGAGGTTTAACTAACTGCGGGTATAAAAATAACCATTTTAAGCAGTTTCTTGGGTCATCACCTTTCGTCATTCACATTCAATATAGCATGTTGTCAAATCTACTCAAAATGTTAGCATGATCATACTTCTTGGGAAACATTTATGTGTAACTTATATAATAAAACAACCGAATTGATATCCTTCTACTTATTGGGAAGTCGGTTGAAAAGGGAAATATATTCGTGTGCTCCTAAGCTCTTACATAAATAATTATGGAATAAGATAATTAAATATGTATACCTAGTCTTGCCATAAATATTGTAATAAAGAAAAAAGAAAATTGTTAACTGCAAATAACATTTATTACTTTTACAGTGTGTCAGTTTAATACATAAATATAAAACAATTAAAAATATAAAAAGCTTATTCGAAGTGGTCTCCATTGGCTGCAATACAGTCCTTTAAACGATGAGGCCAGTTATCAATAGAAGCACGCACTCTTTCCATGGGAAAATTCTTCACTGCCAATCGTATAGATTGTTTTAGGGACTCCAAATTATCATGGCGTTTAGAGCAAGCTGTACTCTCTAAAACTGACCACAAATCATAATCCAGCGGATTAAGATCGGGACTAGACGACGGCCAGTCTTCAGCTCTGATGAAGTCCGAAACGTTCGATTCCAACCAAGACTGCGTGGACCGAGCTTTATGACCCGGCGCCGAGTCTTGCTGGAAGGACCATACTTGGTTATTGAACATGGTGATGTTAAGGGGCTTAACTACCTTCTCAAGAATGGTATCTTGATACACTTGTGCCGATGTTTTGATACCTTTTTCACAAAAATATGGCTCAGTCACTCCTTCATAGCTAACACCCCACCAAACCATCACTGAAGTCGGATAATGTCCACGTTGCACTCTGTCGACTAATTGGGAAGCTTCCTTAGAGCTTTGAGCATAAATACGGTCATTTTGTTTGTTAAAATGTTGCTCAATTGTAAAAATTTTCTCATCCGTAAACAAAATTTTTCTGTGACCTCCCTTTGCGTACCGCTTCAGTAGTTGTTTCGATTTTACCACCCTATTCTTCTTTAAATTATCAGTTAAGAAATGGCCAGTGCGTCTCTTATAGGCTGCAAGTCCTAAGTCATCTTTTAAAATACGCGACATGGTTCTAGGTGCTATCTTCATTTCCCGAGATAAAATCTTTTGCTTTCGGACAGGATTTCTTCGAATTCTTTCCCTTACTGCTTTGACCACCTTTTTCGTACGAACACTACGTGGACGGCCAGATCTTTTTCTGTCACAAACAGAGGAGGTCTCATTGTACCTATTAATAGCCCGGTACACAAACATTTTACTAATACCAAGTGTATGGAGAGTTTTAAAAATTGCATTTGGCTCCATACCTACTTTGTGTAATGCTATCACAGCGATTCGGTTCTCTTTATCACCCCACACCATTTTAATATCGCAAAATATTTTACAATGTATTGGCGCCAAAATGAGAAAACACAATGAACAATCATATAAAAATGACAGATTCGAAATTCAAATGTAATATTTTTTTATAATTAAGTGTAACAGTATTTATGGCCAGACTAAGTATAATTAAATATGTATGCCTATATAATGTATTATGTTGTTGAATGTGTTTAAAGTTATTTAAATATGTATGTGTTGTAGAATTGCGGCGAGATTACGATCACGCCGGTGCAGCCGACCCCGCCGCCCGAACCGCAGCCTGAGAAGACTGAGGAAGTTGTGCAGTTGGTAAGTTATATTAATATTATTTACTAACTTTCAGCCAGTGTTAAAAAGTAGCCTATAGCGTTCCTAGATGAATGGGCTCGACACTGGACGAATTTTTCAAATAGGACCAGGAGATCCCGAGATTTGCACGTTCAAGCAAATAAACAAATAATATTAGTAAGGATTTTAATTTATACATAATTCAGTTATTAGTACTTCAGCTGAATGTAGGGACTGAGATATATGGAGAGAACAGTCTAATATACATAGTAAATGAAATTTCCTAATTTAAAGTGGATTTTCTTGTTATCGAAATGTAATAATATTTCAGCTAAAGAGCTCAAACAGAGGTTATCATGTATTTTCCACAGCTTAAAGCTGAAATAGTCACATAAGTATGCAATATTCCTCCATACTTTAATCCACCCTCAAACATTACAGGACGACGAAGAAAGTCCAGCATCAGAAGGCGAAGCCTCAGGTTCCCCATCAGGCTCCGGGTCAGGGCGGCTGGTGATCGACGAGGGTGGGACTGAAGCCCCGGCGGAGACGGGGGCGGAGGCCGGCGAGGCGGCGGAGGCGGCGGACGACGCGCCGCTGTGCCAGGGCTGCCGCCGTAGAGACGCGCAGTTCGTCTGTGCTGGTTGTGCTAACCAGTGGTATTGCAGTCGTGATTGTCAGGTGACGGGACACAGAAATCATGATAAAGTTCCTTTTAATTTCCATGTGTGTTTCTGTTAAAGTTGGGTCAATTCTGCCTGACGAGAAGTCTTGTCGCCACATTGATCTACATATAACAAGGACTATTGGAAAAGTAATCTTCGTCATCTGTCTAGCTCTTTCACCAGTACCAGTGTTTTACATGGAGTAACTGCCTATCCTGACCTCCACAACTAGGTTACCCGGGCAACCCGATATCCCTTGTGATTTTGTGACTACTCGTAAACACTATCGAAGATGTTCAAATGCGAGCCGGGACCCATTAATTTATCCGTGACCGCGTCAAACTTTGCTTTACTTTATGATTGATCGTTTTCTTCAGCTTTTGCTTAATCTCGAGCTCTTCTCAACAAAGTAAAATAATATTATTTTTAATAAAATTCTTATATCTTTGTCCGCAGGTAGCAGCGTGGGACGAGCATTCAGAAATGTGTTCGGGCTAACCACGATAAGTATATACTAGTTGTAATTATATACAGTATAGCGCACACGAATATACCGTATATAAATATATTTATATTAGCTCTAAGTTTACTGTACAGAAGAGCGGCGCTTGCGAGTCTCAAACTTAATAGACATGCCTTAAATCGAATAGTTTTTATTGTATGTGAATCTCTGATCTTGGGAAGAGGTGCGATCGTTTTCAGTAAAAAAGTTCCTTAGGTTAAAAAAATAAATAAAAAAAAATACCAATTGATCTCGGATATCCTAAGGCAAGTAAAAATTATCCAAATAAGATTTCGCAAATATAAAAAAAAAAAATGTTACAGGTCCCAATCATATTATTTTTTGTATTTTTCCTAAAACATTATTTTATTTTGTAATATTGTGTGATTATGGCAACATTGAAATGAATGAAAGCGATCGCACCTTTATAGTAAAGATTCTAGAGGTTTAAACTAATTTTTGATGCTACACAAGTCGTGTTTAGAAGTCAAGCATTAAATGTAAAATAAAACATTTCTCGACTTAAAATATTATTATGAAGGTTTTTAGTAATGTTTAATTGGTGTTCCAAAATCAAAAATATCAGTTGCCATATTGAAAATCAAAATTGTATAATAGTCATTCATTCATCAATACATGAAAAGAAATAGGTCACTGTTTCATCACTTTCAGATAGGTATGATGTCACAGGATTAGAATATAGGTCAAATAAGTGTGGGTTACACCATATAACTATAAAGATAACAAAATCATAACCAGTCGTTAAATTGCCTCCAATTGGTCAAAACACTGTTTGAACTCCTGTTTATAGTTTGGTTATCCATATAACTATATGGTGCAATGGTGCAAACCCGCACAAATTTTATCTGTCATACTTATCAGGAGTTGTTAAAACTGGTCAGAAACCTATGTTTTTTAGTACTTCCCAAAAAATACACTGCCATATATGACTCAAATAAGTTTTTGTAGTTTAAAAATATAACTTTTTGTGAGTAAAGAATAAAATGCTTCCGCCTGTATCGAAATTTCAATTAAACATTACATAAAAACGTGTATAGTGTCCTAAAAAGATATTCCTAGTAGAAGCCGTATTAGCTGTGTCATAAGCCTAAATATTCGTTTGACTAGCATAGCATATAAATATTTATGATTTCAATATGAACCTATAAATTATTCCTCTTTTTGGGAGTACTGAATGGCTGCTAGATTAATAGCAATGGCTGATATTGTGACGTCATTTGACATTGCCGCCATCTTATTTTTTTTTTAAAATTTTTGGTAAGTATTTAATTCTAAAGAAATGAGACAGATTGACTTTAACGTCATCTTAAATCTTTTTTGTTAATGTAGGGATAAAACAGTGAAACAGAATATAAATATATGTGGAATTTATTATCTGACTTTTCAGAATACCATGTTTCTTACATGCTTAACAAAAGACACATGTTTCTTCTATTATACATAACAGCGGTCATAGACCTAAAAGAAGGTATTACATTGTATCTAACTTCTTTTCAACAGTTAACCACAATCACTACTTGCTTCTCATCTCACTTGTCATTGGCAGATTGGATTGCCATAAATAAAAATTAATGAATATAGATAAATAAAGATCGATTTCACACACCATGAAAGTTAACATTATTGCAATAAATGTGTAATAATGTTCCCGTCAAATTTAAATATGTAAAGCAGTAAATAAATGTTTTATGAAATTGACTAAGTATTTTGATAAGCTATGCCAAATGACGTCAGAGTCTAAAATATAGTGCTAAATGACCATTTATATGTAGTTTAAGGTTAAATAAATTTGTTCCTAAATATGTTCGGAAGCCATGGAAGCCAAAATTGACCGATAGTAAACTCTTGACGAAGTATGAAAATCGAAGCATGATTGTTTATCATAATAATTTTTATTGACTGATTTTATAAGTGTGAGGAAATCGAAAAAAACTTATTTGTATATATGTATACTTCAGCGTGGAAGCTAAATTTAATTTATTTTGTTTTAATTTTTTTTACGTGTGACAGTCGGTGCGAATCTATGGCCAAAGACCATAGAGATTCCGCGATTTAAAAATGTTTTTTTTTTGTTTTTGGTTTATTCTTAAAACATTTTCGTATTTTTCCGCATCGCAGTTGTAATGGAAAGAAGCACGTAGATATAGTTTTAAGTGCCTAATATTTTTGGCTTTTTAATAAGTGGCTCAAAATATAAAATAATAATAAATGCAAGGAAATAATGTTTTGCTGCGATGCGGGAAAATACTCGTATATGAATAAAAAAAAAAATGATTATATGTGCATCTTTTTTTGACATAATATTACAGATACTTCATAATAAAGAAACTGCCTTATTGTAAAAACAAATTGTTCAGCCAGTCAAGTACCCCCCTCCCCCTAAAAATTAGGCCATTCCTTTAAAAGCTATGTATAGATACATGGTGTTAGAATTTACATTATTTATGAGCGAATACCCAACTAATAATGTATATGCGTTCTGAATTATGCAAAAATTGGAATTTAATATATGTACGAGTATATCGCTTATTTTTTTTACGGTTGAACATAGCCTGATGATGATGGAATCTTGGAGACATTTGAATAATTTGTATCAGGTTGTGAGAAATATGCTTAGAACACAAGTGTAACGGGATTCAGCTAGTCGTGATTTTCATTCAAAATAAACGTTTGACCAAGCTTTTACTTATTTTTTATTATCTATACTAATATTATAAAGCTGAAGAGTTTGTTTGTTTATTTGAACGCTTATCTCAGGAACTACTGGTCCGATTTGAAAATTTCTTTCAGTGTTAGATAGCCCATTTATCGAGGAAGGCTATAGGCTACTTTTTATCCCGGTACGGGAAGTAGTTCCCACGGGATGCGGGTGACACCGCTGGCAGAAGCTAGTCAAAAATAAGCATACAAATATAAAGAGTATAGCTACCCCGTTCCCCGTATAAAGCCAGAGATACTACTTTAAAGTAGTATTTATAGTTTTTTTTTAGATTTCTAAGTTCCTTAATTATTTATTGTTTATGATAATATGGTATAATTCAGAACGCAGTGTGCCTGAGTGTATTATATAAAATATAAAGCGAAATATATTAAGTTAGCAACTAGGTTGTAAGGTTAATGTAATTATGTGAAAAATTGTACTTTTTTTGTTTCAATTTGAATCGGAAATTGAAATCAAGTTTATTTTCGAAAGGTCAGACGACGATTACTTCAGACTTTTTGGCGATCATGATTTTGTTTTTTTTTTTTTTTTTTTTTTAATATTTCTGATTCAATAAAAGTCATTTTGTGTCATTTGAAGCAATCGTCCGTCTCAAAGACGCCTTTTACATTCGATCCCTAATGTGATGTTAATAAAGCCTAATTTAGCCGGGTAGTTCACAAAATCACTGGCTAAATACTGACTGGGTTAAGTAAATAATTTTTTGCACAGTCGAATTTGTAATAGCGATTGAAACATAAATAATAATAGGGTTTATTTTCTACAATAATGAACATTAATCGAGTATTATATTGTAGTATAAAGGAGCGTTCTAATTTTCTACACTATGTGCAGTGCCAAAATATATGACTTGGGTAAAGTTGTTTAAGGTTTATGTGCGAAATGACCGGTTAATATGAGCAGTCGTGTTTGGTGTCTTGTCAAGAGATTCGCTCTGAAGACACAGGCTTGCTTGTTGTGCCTTGCTGTATAATTTTAATAGTTTAAGGGTGTGAAACAAAGATGGTATTGCTCAAACGCCTTCATTTTAACTTTTATTTTTGCCAAAAAAATATTAAATAAATTGCCAGACTTAGTAAATACGCTTCATCTCGGCTAGTATTTTCGGTTCAAATATAGTCATACTATTTACAATGCCCGGTCAATTCCGACTGAACATTATCAACTTTACCCATTTATTAATAGTTTATTTTCAATATTTCAACAAAACCTGAGTTTTTCATTTATTTACAGTTTATTGTTTTATTAGATTGCAAAAATGAAGTAAATAAAATATGATCCTTGAAAGGAATTATTTTTTTGTTTATTAATTTAGTTTGCTGATATAAAGTAGTTAATGTGGGACATCTAGTGTTCAAATTATTTTGCGAGACTGTGGCGTTACATTATAAATCATTATTTCCAGAATTTTCCCAAAATTCAAAGAGAACTTTAAACTAAGGCGTCGTCCTAATTGGCAGCGATCGCACGATGGCGCGATGCGTTTTTCATCTCACGATCTCACGATCTCACTTGCGAGGTTCAAATAGGACACTCTGATGAAATCTGTATGTTTGAACTCATCGAACGACGAGAACGCATCGTGTCATCGTACAATCGCTGTCAATTAGGACGACGTCTTAGATGAAAAACGCATCGCGCCATCGCGCGATCGCTGCCAACTAGGACGACGCCTATGACGGCATAGAAAAATCGTTCGTGAACTATTATGATGAAAGCAGCTTTTATTGCAAAGTTTGTGTAAATGAGTGACTTATGCACACGAATTGTAATGTGCAAAGTTCCACGAGGTTTTTTATTTGCCATGCCACAAAAATCTGTTTTTTTCGCAAAAGTAACAAGTAACAGCTGGAATTACTAAATAACATCTAATTACCTAATTTCTGCAAACAAAAATTCAAAAAATGTAATTTTCTTCAAATTGAACTAATGAATTAAATTTAAATTATGCTTACTTGTTAGCCAGTATGAAAAAAGTAACAACAATAAAGATTCCAGTTGTGTAGTAGGTTCTTGTAACGCCACAGTATACCACAGTGTATCATAAACCAGTATGTCGTCTTCACATCGACTCGTACGCGTGTCCGTATCGCTAGTCACGTTTTTTGTTACCTATATAACTGTTTATGTATTTTGTAACTTATGTGTTATATAAGAATAAATCACTACTGTATTTCATTTGCGTGTTTTTATTTAACCTTCAAATTCAAATAATTTATTTGTTTAAAATGCAGGTTACATTAAAGGTGGATAGGTATTTATTACAGTACCAGATACATTTTGTCGCTTTACGACATGCAAAAGTTTTTATACAAGTCACAAAAATTATAGCGTCAATATTATAGTACTTAACTCTATCAACAAATAATTTAGATAGACACAGCATGCAAAATATATATTTATTTTTGTAACAATTCCGATACAGAATAGAAGGACTTCTCTATAAGCCACGTTTTAAGAATGTTCCGAAATTTGTTAAAGGGCAAATCTTTAATCTTATTAGCAATAGCATTGTATATAAGTCCACACATAACATAACAATTTTTTAAATACATTGTTGTTCTGGGTAAATTATCTAAAACAATTCTGTTTGGATTTCTCGTGTTTCTAGGGTACAACTCCTTGGCTGTTTTAAAGAGATTAGGATGTAGCTTAACAAACTTCGCTGCTTCCAGGATATACATGCCGGCTAATGTAAGAATTGTAAACTTTTTAAAAAGTGGTTTGCAAGATTCCCAAGGTGGTATGCCAGCAATGGCTCGAACACATTTTTTTTGTGCTAGAAAAGCTTTCTGTACTTCTGTGGAGTTGCCCCATAGTATCAGGCCATAATTTAGGATAGAGAATACGTATCCGTAGTATGCCGCTAGTTCAGTTTGGAGTGTAGAAGTTTTGCGTAATTTATAAAGTACATAAACAAATCTATTAATTTTGTCACACACTTTTTCAACATGAGCTTTTCAATTAAGGTATTTGTCTAAGGTGATACCTAAAAATGTTGTTTCATTTACCTCTGAAATCGGTTGAGATGTGTATTTAATTTGCAATCTTTATGTGGTCTACCATATGTGCTAAATTGAATAAAATTTGTTTTATTTAAGTTAACCTGTAAATTATTATTGCTAAGCCATTCTATAATAGAATTTATGGAATTATTTATATCAGAAGTATATGTATCAATTTCGGATTTTTTATCACATGTCACAATTAAAGAAATATCGTCAGCAAATAAAAAGGTAGATTTCAATGTTATGTTTGGAAGATCATTAATATATGTCAAAAATAGTAGTGGACCTTAGACGCTACCTTGTGGGACACCAACATTATTTACCATAGAAGTAGACTTATATGGGCGGAGTTCTTTAGTTTCATCGATATTTACTATTTCATCGTATTGTCTCCTGTCTGATAAATAAGTTTGTAAGCACTTTAATGCGGGTCCTCTAATACCATATTTATTTAGTTTTTCTAATAGTAGTTTATGGGATACACAATCGAACGCTTTAGATATGTCAAAAAAATAACTGTGACTAATTTACCAGTATCTAGATTTTTAACCACGGTGCTCACTAGATCAAAACAGGCTAAAGTCGTAGATTTACCCTTCTGAAATCCGTACTGTTCATTACGTAAAATTTTATGTTTCTGAAAGAAGCTTATCAGGCGTCTATGCATCGCTGATTCAAATATTTTTGAAATGATTGGGACCAGTGCTATGGGTCTATAATTAATCCTTATGTAATAAGTCCTTAAGAAATATTTCACTGTTTATGTGATAATTTTATTTAATTATCGTTATTAACCGTCATCACGTGTCGAGATATCGTTGAGAGCTCGCAATCATAGTCACAATATTTTGATTAACACTTTAATAAACTAGCCAAAAGTCAAGAACAAAAAATAATCGCTGAAAGTTTTGCACAGAGTAATGGCCAGCCACTCAGTCCCGCGTCCAACCAAAAGTGCAACTTGGCTTGCCCGCCGAATCACAAATCATAAAACACCGAGCGCCTGGACCACGGCCGCCGTTAAAATATTTAAAAATAAAAAAGGAAAAACATAACTATGTGTCAAAAAATTCAACCGCTTCGTAAGCAGCGGTGATCGTGCCCAAAAGGCTGGTTGCATTGCCACACGGGGTGGCAATGTAATGGAAATTATTAATATAAAGTATAAAAAGGCAAGTGTATAAAAATAATCAATTTAATGAGTCTCCATTACTTACACGTATTTAGATAAAACATAACATTTATGTACTTAATTAACGAATACACAACGTATAAAGTTAGATGCACGAAACCACAGAAACCTGATAGATTTTTTAATGGATACAATTCTGAGAGAAAAAAACTTGTTTAAGTTCTACTGGCATTTCTTGCGTCTGTGGCGACAGGGCGACGCAACGCCTTTGCCATACAAGTGCGTGTGCGCAGAAATGTCTTCACCAATTAATAAATAGACAGGCCAATATTTTTGACAAAGATTTTTTTGTTTATCCTATATATGGAAGTGGTTGAATTGAGTCTGCTCAGTGTTACGAGCAAATCATTTTCGGTTTTGCGCATTTAACGTTACATGTTGTAAAGCAAAAACGCTAGTTTCATATACATATTTATAGTTAAAATAATATACTTACAATCAACAGGTAATGGAACTGAAAAAAATAGTAACAAAAAAGTGTACTTATTTTGTACCTACTTACACAAAACAGTACCTAATGATAATGATTTATTTACATAATTTTGTTTTTTTAGAATTTACATTTTTAATAACACTTATAAAGTTTTGGTTTTATAAAACTTGTAAGAAAAATATTTCAAAATTTTACCGTTTATGTACTTACTTATTTTACATTAGGTAGGTACTTATCTATAATTATTTTGAAAATAACAAGAATAGTTTTAATGGAAAACAGTGCAATAAATGTATCTCTCAGCTTAAAAACATGAAAAAGCAAGATATGATGATAATCTCTAAAAATAATATCTAATATTATGCATTGATTACGTTTTCAAATATACAAGAAATAAGGCACAAAAGAATCCTGACTAGTTGTGGCGTGTCCAGAAAAATCAATGCAAAGATCGTTAAAAAGGATAAAATTAAACTTTACAATAAAATTAAAAATATAACATACCTGCATAACCTATTCGCGAAATATTTACATCTGAACACGCCTTAATAACAATAAAAAAAAACGAAATTGACGAGAAAAAAATATTTGGGTAATATTAAGAATAACCGGTTGATGCTGACTATAGCCGGCAAAGTCTATAAATGAAAAAGATACACTTAACAAATATACAGATATACACACGACTAGACACCACATGTACAAAATTGTTGAAATATGTACTAAAAGATATTTTTTAATTTTTGTATTACGTGGTAGAACAGTAGGTATTCTGATGCCATAGCGATGTTTTTAAAAGTATTTTAACACAATCGGTGGGTTTCTTTTAATTAAAAATGTACACGTTGTTATGTTAAAGTTGAAAAATGCTTGGTGAAATGATTTCGGCATTGTTATACTGTACTTAAGATATTAATAACCTACTATAACTTCTAAAACATGAATCTAAGATATATGTATTTAAAGAAAAATCTAACATGATAAAATGATCTTCAAAATATAATTTTTCTGCAAAAGACAACACATTATTTTTCTTTGGCTTTTTTTCTTTTTTTTGCAATAAAATTACCCTTTTCATACAGTTAAATGCTGGGTTCCCATAAAATAAAAAATACAGTCCGCATACGAAACGAATCTTTTTTTTGTTTATAGGAACCAGGCATAAATAGAATAGAAGTAGCACCTTCACGGATTGACCGGTAATTATGTACAATTAGTAAAATATCAATAAAAAACATTTATAAAAATATGTTTAAACTTAGAATATTGAGCAGTTATGAACTTGTAAAACTAAGGTATGTTGCACACCAAAACTGATATACTATAAATTGAAATCGAATATAGACAAAGTATCAAAGTTATATTGTAGTCTAAAAACAGTAGTCTAGCTTTCTAAAAAGTGCTAAAGGTAGTATTAGAAATACGAATCAATTAACAAGTCTGCTGTGGAGTACATTTTCACAAAATAACGGTAAAGTTATTTGAAAACAAAAATATATTATTACATACTATGTATAAAACAGATATAGGTACATTTATTACCCTTATTTACACAACTTCGTTGTTCTTATTCATAAACAAAAACTATTTATAGTTTAACTGAATTATAACAAAATACAGAACTACTTAATTTTAGACAGAACTTGACACTTTGGATTTGCCATAATCAAAAGTTACAGTGACAAAATTACATCCTGGCCCCCTAAATGTTTCATTATCATGGTGCACTGTGGTAGAACTCTCTGTACCATCTAGCTAATCTACCTACTCATACTCAATGACTTTGGTTGCCATTATCTCTAAAAACGAAGTAGGTACGTAAGTCTTTTTGGCACATTAGATGAAGCCTTTCTTTACTATTTTTCGTATCTTTTGTGCATTTCTTCATTTTGATGCGAATCTAAAATAACTTACGGCTATCTTAAAATCTTTATGTAACAAATCAGCATTCTTACAATCTTCAATACCTTAATAAAAAAATCATATATTAATAATTCTTCAACCTTTGCCCATTTTGGGACAACACAGGCTAAATAATTCTTCAGATGCGAGACCTACCATTATTTGCAGCTGTCACAAAATCAAACTATGATTTTCATGACATTATTTTATATCAACCAATGATAATCATCTTACCAGAACACTTATTCCACAAAAATCCTCATATATTTTGCAATCACGACACTTCTAAGCTCCATATTTAATTAAACACGACATTCACGCCATCTGCCTCATTTAACAATAAACACGACGTTACTGTCCCTCTCGAGTTGTTCCTCGATCTGTAGCGCGGACAACCCGCTCTGGCAACACAGCTCGTCTAAACACACAAGCCCGTTGTACGTGCGCACGAGTGGCTGACTGTGGTCACTCATGATTGACGCCGTGTCGTCGTTGTGAAGGGTTATTGGGAACTGGAAAAAATTATAAAAATCATTTAATTCACTAGTTTTAACACCTAGGACTACTATCTATTGACAAAAAAAAAAAATATATGGAAGTATTTTTATGGACAAAAGCTGAAATGTTAACTAAACTGTATCCAGAATAAACGATTTCCTTGATTGGGACCATATTTTGCATAGGTCAAGAGACCAAACAATATCTTATCCAAAATAAATTATTTTTTCCATATTTAATAAATAAACAATAATTCATCGAAAAGTTTATACCTAGATTTTAAGTGTGAAATAAAGACACTGCTAGTAATTATTTGTAATCTGTGCTTACCTTATACACCCTTCTAATAAGACCTTCAAGCACTCCAAAGAGTACCAGCTTCCTCTCATTGATGGCCAGCTCCTGAGGCTTCATCCTTCTGCACAGGTCTCTGATGGTGCTACCGTATGACATGCCCGCGTACATGCGGAAGATGTCGCTCACTTTCGGCAGTTGACGGGCTGAAATTGATAGCGTACAATCTATACTAATAATAAAGCTGAAGAGTTTGTTTGTTTGTTTGTTTGAACGCGCTAATCTCAGGAACTACTGGTCCGATTTGAAAATTTCTTTCAGTGTTAGATAGCCCATTTATCGAGGAAGGCTATAGGCTACTTTTTACGGTACGGGAAGAAGTTCTCACGGGATGCGGGTGAAACCGCTGGCAGAAGCTAGTAGTTGATATGTAGGGAGCACGGGCTCAGTAGAATTTAATACCAGCCAGTCAATCCACTGGACATTTTTGCATGCTCTTAAAAGCTGAAGGAGTTTGTACGAGCGCTTTTATCGCAGGAACCACTAGGCCGATACGGAAATTCTTTCAATGGTCGAGTATCGAGGTTGGGTAACCCATGGAGTGTAGGACAACAGTCTTAAATGGTACTTACGAGATCTTGCACAGAAATCGACACATTGTCGTTGAAGTCCTGCGCAGCGAGTCAGCTGCCTCAGCTTAGGAGTAGCACTGTAAACCTGAAAATTTACATATTCTCATAATGATAAAGCTTTTACCTAGCAAATTATTTTGTCAGACATTTTCAAACAAGTAAGTCTGACAACCAGTCTTAGCAATGGGTCATGATAGTAAGTAGTATTAGTGAATAGAGTTGAACCAGTCTTATAAAAATACATTATCTACATTAGGTATACTCTGACTAGCAGTATGATATGACTAGACAGTAGCTACTTACAGCACAGTACTGGAAAATAGGCACGAGCGTGACGACTCCGTAGTAGACGAGGTTCTGCACGCACGCGCGCACCAGGCTGATCTCCACGTCTGTCAGCGCGGCTATCTTCGACACGTGGTTGAAACCGTCTATGTAGGGTAGGATCTGCAACAAGGGTACAAGGGTCTTTGAGTCTACAGAACTTATTAATGTTTTGGATAGAGTCTTTAAAGTTCAGTCAATCAATCATCAATTAAACTGATATTAAAATTCAATCTGAAGAGTTCAGTTGTTCGAATGCGTTAATCTCGGACCGTTAGATAACCCTATTTATCGAAGAAGGGTTTTAAGTTTTTGGGTAAGCGGGATAGATTCCACGGGACTCAGGTGAAAAAGCTGGCGGAAACTAAGTAGTTCCTTAGACGGTAGACAATTCCCAAATGATACTGCACCCGGATTTTCGCTATGTCAATCAAATAGGTTTTTATATTAGAGCGGTTCCCTACTGCAGCATTTTTCAATTCAACGCCTTTACTAATCATCGCCATCAATCCTTTCGCTCCAATTAAGAAACAGAGACTTACAAAATGCTACAATTTTGCTCTCGATACTAAAAATAATACGCTCCACCAGGAAGCGTGGATCACCCAAATTCCCAATTTAGCCGACTGTCAAATAAATCATGGGACATTACGCTACTATTTTAGTGTACCACCAAATGTAATGGTTTGAACTTGACCTTGGAAGTTTATTCCAATAAGAATAATGTTACAAACATTTTATTTGTACTATAGAATGACAAAGTATTGGAGCTGGAGTTGAAATATCAATTTAGTTTTGCCAATACCTATATGTAAATGTAGGAAGAACCACAAGTTCTGTATAGAATATAGGTAATCCGAGATGGATGGTAAAAACAAAACAATATCAGCTATGATTTGAGTTGTAATTGAAAGTTAATTTATGAACAGTAGGTAAGTATTCAATGAACGTCGCGGGCTATTTCAGGGTGACATTTTATTAGAACAATTTACTTGGTTCCACCAGATCCGTTTGGACAGCAAATAAATAATTTTGTAATAGATAAGGTATCCAGTCAGTAGTACTCTTTACTTCCTTCCTCAACCTTCTGGAAGGATTCCTAGTGTGGTTTTTATAGTAGTGTTACATAAGATTTAAGTGGATAAGATTAATCGTTGTTAATTTATACGAAGCCATAGCTCGTAACAGTATCTTTTTATGCCCTGCGGATAAAAGATCATCAATATTTTTACTCAATTGCCCAGAAAATCGAGTTTCCGTAATTTTGCAACGTCGTGTATATATGCCACCACGGAGGAAGGAAAGATAGCGGAGATGCCATAAGGAAGGTAGATCGGGCGCCTTCTTGTAAGTCCAAGTAACGTACGGTAGGCGTGATCAGTTGCAATTCGCGTTCGGGTTCTTTGTCAAATGAAAACCTTCTTGATTCAGAGATTTTATTTTGAAAGCAATAGGTGGGTTCTAAGGAAGGCTTGTAAGCGAAGTATAACTATTAAGGTAGTCTGTGGTGTAAGGGCGGATCTAGTAACGTTTCTCGACCCGCGAACACCTGCATTTTGGCGCGCTACTTTTTTAAGAGATTTTGCGTTATGACATCTCCTCTAGTCATTTTGTTCTCCATGGCCTTATCATTGTCATGCTCCGTTTTATATACGAGGGATTCCGCACTCTTGGCAATAGTCCAGCTTATAGGAGCTTTTATAACGAATACCTACGTGTATGTTTGTTTAACCCGCTTTTATACGAGTTGAGGTAAGAATATAGTTCTTCGTAGAACAATAGGTAGGTGAGTGGTTGGAAAAACAGTAAACTTTTTCGCTACCCATAAAAGATGGACTATATTTCTTTACTGTAGGTGACGCCCACTAGAGGTGGAATGTCTGTTCTGTTTTCTGAACTTGTACCTAATTTTGAAGTTGTTCCCTCATTGTGCAATAAGTAGAGACATTCCAAAGAAAAATCCTCACCCCTTTTATTAGCGTGCTTTTAAAGAATCATTGGTCTATTCGTCCACGGGAACAAAGCTCTTAAGATGATGATGAAACCACATGACACGTCTATTATTTAAAGTGCACCTAATTAGCATAATATGATCCTTATTATATCTGCACTCTCAGTTACTACTACACATACAAACAACATTGCAACATAAGACATATACCTAAGTATATCTATTCTTCCTAATCACGTGTACACAGGGGCCCGATTCTCCTAAGTTAATATTGTCAAAATCGAATAGAAATCGAATCGAATATGATCGCAATAGCAGTTTTAACCATATCGGGCATTCTGCTACTAATAAAAGACCAATCGTATTCGATTGACATTTGATTGGTGTGCGATTGGTCTGCTATTTTGGTGATTTTGGTCTATACGGTAGTTTGCTGTACAATCATTTTGCAATCGTAAATCATTTGCAGACAAAATGATTCATTATTGAATGACAGAAAAGGATAAAAATGTTTATTTCAAAGAAAAAATAGCGGAATGCCACATACGCTTCAATCGTAATCGAGTCGGGATTGGACCTCAGTCGAATCGAGTCGAACGTGAATCGTATGACGCCTAAGTAAAATTAGGAGAATCGGGGCCCAGTGCAGTTAGCAACAGTCTTACCGCGCGTATGGTAACGAGACTAATAGTGCATCTGATTACCAATCGGCCCAGATACAGCGTGGCAACCGGTGCGCTCGCGCATAGAGATAGGAACGACGATTTATCATCATTATCATTCGTCATAATTATTGGCCTAATTTACTTCAAGATTTTGTTGGAAAATTAATGATTTTGTTTTTTTTTTGGCTACTTCTTGGATTTCTCAAGTAACTACTACAAGGAACTACTAAATACTAGGTACTATCTGCCTTATTTAGCTATGTACGCCATTTTCTAACCTAACTTACTTAGAACAGTTGGTTTATTAATCGACTTTATAAAAAAGAAGGTTCTAAATTCGTCGGGATCTTTTTTTTTCGTCAAAAAAGTTTGGAAAATGTTAAATATTCATAGTTTTTCTAAACTTATCTATATCAAAAATAATGTAGGTATATGATTTAACTCTTCTCTAGTTCTCTATAAGCACACAACCCGCTTAAGAAGATGAACAGACAAACAAATGCAGTTGATGTCCTATTTAGTGCATAGCAACAGCGCATCCGTGCCATCCGTACGCGTGCGTCGTGAGTTATACCTCTGTTTACTTGTTAGATTTATTACGTTTGATTATTTGATTTGTTGTGGTGGATGGTGATTTATTTACTTAACGATGTGGATTTTGTATGCCTAAAAATAATATACGATAATTGTTGTTGCTAAGGTCAAGCAGAAGAGAGATGATAGTTCACTAAGTATACCTAAACATTACTATTTTCTTCCTCTCTTACAAACTCGAGCAATTCTTTTTTTTGGGAGGGGAAATCCTCATGGACTTCCTCCGCCTGGGCAGAGGCGGTTCATGTTTCAATCTTCTGTCAAAGGAAAAATATAAGTAAATCAATCATCTATCTGCTTACAAACTTACACCCAAAAACCCGCTCAAGTGCTCAGTTAGATACAACCTTCTTTGTAGTCAAAGTCTATCAAGCAAGTCTAATATATAAAACTTTTATTACCTCCCAAAGTCCCAACACGTATCGCTCAGGTTCCAAGGCCAAATGTTAAGTGAACCTAAGTGATTGAAAGGTATCGATCACTTAGACTCAAGCGAATCAATCATGAACCCGCCTCTTCGGTAATCATATAGGCAAAGAGTTTGTCTATGCCGCCTTCGTTTTTTATGAAGTCTGTGTTATTAGCTATGCAAATATTGACGGGCTTTTTGACAGATTGGGCAAAAGCTAGTGGAGTTTGCTTAGGCAAGTAGGGTTGGTAAATATCAGGGTTCAGGGCTTCAGTTCGTCAGCATTGACATATTTAAACAGTCGACTTCTGTAGGATAAGAAAGAGGGTTCAATTCGCAAAATAGGACAACACGTTAAAGTAATGCAAAACTTGAATGATGGTAACTCAGTTTCTTTGGCATTCTATAAATTAATCTATTAGACCTAACTTGGATTCCAGGAAAGATAAGTTTTTGCAGTAGCTTATTACTTAAAGGTTTAAGTAGTTTTGGACATATCCAATGGACGGTAAACCACTAAATAAACTCAATTAGGTTAATGCCTAGGGCGAACACGCTAACTGCAAATTATCGTACCTATCTATTTCTTCGGATGGGAAATCATCAAATGACCCCTCCCGCTTTTAACAGCGTGAGGGAGTGTCAGACTCTTACTGACTAAAACTCGACATATATATTCCTTCTTAAGCCCTTTATGTACCAGGGCCGCGGTAACTCTTTCGAACAATCCCGCAGCCCCAACTACCTATCTACTTAAAGTTCAAGAGAAATACCTATTACCAAGGATTAATAATCTTCCCAAGTTTGAGTAGTTATTTCAAACTACACAAAACACAATTAAAACAATCTTCCTCATAGCAAAAACAATATGCAAATTATGGATGTTTACTTAAATTTGACGTGGGGCCTTGACTCTGACCTATGGCTGGTCCAATAATAGCCTGACTTCACAATAGGCCGGCCTATTCGAATGAGTTGACAACAGGCGAACTCATCTTGTCATGTCAATTCAGTTCATTGTAAGGGATGAATCGTTGGACTGTGTGGGTGAATTATTTGGTGGACATTGACGTACATTTACATGTCATTGAAGATAACTATTTTATTGTTGTGGGATAAATAGGAGTTGGGAATGAATGCTGGTTATTTGGACTTGGGTTTAGAAGAACGAGATCTTCAGACCACTTTGAGACTGCTAGCGCGCCCGGGGCTGCGGGTTGTTCCGGGGCTACGAGTCGTTCGAAAGAGATACCGCGGCCCTGGTACATAAAGGGCCTATGTTGGAACACGACGGTTTTTAGTCAGTAGGAGTCTGACATTCCCTCACCGCTGCCAACCCACAACGGGAGGGGTCATTTGATGATTTTTGATGTCGTTAAAAACAAAAAAAAAAAGACTGCTAGCGCGTAAGGTATTTTAAGAAGTTTAGACAAAAACATTTAAATCGGAAATAGCTACTCTACTTAAAAATATTTCCGACACTTAAAATTGTATGTATCTATGGTAGAGTTAAATGATGTTTGAGCAGTCTTTAAAAATGAGTGACGTTTCAGTATGATTTACTATAATCTACATTAATTTGCAAAATGTACCCCATTTACTATTTATACGTACCAATATTTCATAATAATCGGCTTCCGTCTGGCAGTAGCAACTAGCAAGAGAAATATTCTCTGATCAAAGAAAACTATAAATAATCATACAATGAACAAAGTAAGAATGATCGCGTCAAAACATTACACATATCCAATTCCCTGCTGTTTACGTGTGGTCCATGTAATACGCGATCATTTCAGAAATTACTGGTCCAATTTGAAATATTCTTTCAATAAAGAAATAGCCTACTACTAGCAGTTCCCCACGGTTTCACTCGCGACCCGTGGAAACTACTCCTCGTACCTGGATAAAATATAGCCATGTCATCCGTGGACAGTGTAGCTTCCCAACAGATGGCAGATTTTTTGAAGTCGGCTTAGAAGTAAAAATATATTTCCTCTTTGTTATACTAGTACATATAGTATTCATTTATCGGAGAAGGTTGTTGGATATGTTTTATACGCGAAAATAGTTTCCACAAGATGAGGATGAAAATGCCGTCAGAAACTAACTAACAATCCACGTGCTATACCCGCTTCCGCTTATGACAAGGACCATACGCCATACACGTGGAGCGGTTCTCTTGCCATAACAACTGCGCGTGCGTCGAATGCAATTAACGGCTTTATTTGTTTATTAATCTTATTGTTGCAATCGACATTATTTATCTATTTATATTTGTCTGTCTGTATTAGACATTGGGGAATCGCTGCTAATAGTTTTTTAAATTGATTGGCACTAATGGTGAACAACACATAATATGTATATCTATTGGAGACGAATGTTGCGATCGCGCCGCGTCTACCGTTTCCAATATTCAATCTTTTGCCTATCAGAGATAGAAATTTGTCATGAGTTTTATGAGTCTAAATCGGATCGAATGAGTCTATATTGGAATCGACCGTTACCTACTATGTTGTCTTTGGCCACAGCTAGAGTAAATTCTAGTCCTGATTATAGCGTGATCTTGAATAGGCATGATGACAAATTTTTAAATTCCTTTGTATGATGTAGGTATACGTCTATTTTATATGAAAAATTATTAATTTTAAGAAAATGCGAAGTTTTTTTATCAAATAATTGCATTTTTCTCTGTCCACTTTAAATCCGGCGCGAAAACGCTTGTCAGTGTCATGTCGTCACTTGTGACGTCACAACTGAAATTACAAGACGCAAGTGAACAACGCTCGTGCAATAATTAAGTTTTTTGTGTTATTAAATATGAATTCGAAAGGGCATAGGTGTTGTGGGGTCCCCCAGTGTAAGAACACATCCAAAACAACTCCTGATAAGTTATTTGTGTACGTTCCTCACAATAAAAAAATACGAAACAAGTGGCTTAAACTTGCAAAGCGAGATTCAAAAGCAATATTGCCCAGGGTACAACTTTATTTTTGTGAAGATCACTTTGATGTAAGTTATTACATAGTTCTCTAGATTCTAGCATAGTTTATAATGTAAATAACTATTTCGAGGTTAGGTTTCATCTCTCATTGTTTTTTAATTAAACTAGTATACTTACATGGAAGTTTTAACATTTCTAAATTCAGCTGAACAAAAATCTTTATTTGATGCCAAAAACTTTCCCAGCATTATGATATCAATTCTAGGCAAATTAGCGCTGTTTGCCTTGATAAATCCGGGCTCCATAACTCGTGTTATAAACAATTAATTAATTAAAAACAAAGATCGCAGTGGAAGTTCACAGTAACGAAATGTGACGTTCGCGCGCTTTCGCGCGAGTTGTTTTCAGAGATGACGTCACGAGCTCTGATTGGTGTTCAAGATATCATGGCGGATTGCCTTATTTCGTAATTTTATTTTATAAAAATACATATTAATCACATTATTAATAAAGAAAACAATGCGCGTTTTATATTCCAAGCTTCAAGTTTAATTTAATAAATATATTATTTTAATGATTTTTGATTACTGTCATCATGCCTATTGTAAATTAATGGAACTTTAGTACTGTATGATTAAATTAAATAAACATTATCTTGCATGTAAATAAAGATTATTTATTTATGCACATATGACATCATGTAAACCATAAACCAGTACCTAAGTAATAATGTAAATATCTTAAGATTTATTTAAATGAAATTACAGTGACCTAAGTATCCGTTAAGACCCTTTAAAGTCATCCATCAGTTGACCAACATTGTTGACGAGCAACAAGAATGTTGCTGGAAACAAATTCTTTGCAACAGGCTGTGTTGCCAGCAACTAAGCAACATGTTGATGCAACTTTGTTTATAAACAAAACTTCACAAATGTAGATTACCTTCTCAGTTTTCAAAGCTCTATTACCAATGACGACACTAAATGTGAAATTAGCAATAAGTATCAAAACACATACTAACAGCTGTTGGTCACGCCACGCTACTCGGAAACGAAATTTAACACCAAATTCCATTGCTGAACATTACACTGCCAACTAAGTACAATATTATTGCAATATACATTGTTTGTGGATGCAGGCAGTGGATGCTTTCTGCCGTGGTACCAATGTTAGTCGGCGCAGCATGTTTTCTTCCATATTTCTCTGTTTGACGTCATTTCACGTGTAACATTCTTACCAGCCATATCGTCTTTCACACAATCCTTAAGTTTCTTTGGTCATCGCTTTTCCCTACATCTATGTACCTATCTCCGTTCATGTTCAAGGGTAGTGGATGATTGAAAAGAATTCAGATGTAGGTACTTAATTGCAATTTACGCTCACGTTGATGTTCACTTGTTTTTAACCCCCGACGCAAAAACGACGGGGTGTTATAAGTTTGACGTGTCTGTGTGTGTGTGTGTGTGTGTATGTGGCATCGTAGCTCCCAAACGGATGATCCGATTGTAATGCGGTTTTTTTTGTTTAAAAGGAGTGTCATTCGGGAGTGTTCTTAGCTATGTTTGGTGGAAATCGGTTCAGGTCTTCAAGGTCATCAGCTCGTTTGTTAGGTGTGAGAAGAATGTTACACGCTCAGTTTACTTGCAAGCATGTGTGGGATCTGAAATTTGAAACACTAATGTCTTCTGGAACCACCGAGCTGGTCTGCTGTTAGGGCACGAAGGTAGGAGACGTAACCCTGAACTGCCTTTTAGTAAACCCATCGAGTTTGGGCTCGTTGAATTTGTCTTGACTAGTTCTCTTCAATTGACGAGAACCTGATACTGGAAATGGGATGTGGCGGATGAAACCCTGGAATGCCGGAATGAAACGGATAAACCGATTTATATCTTCGCTGAAAATCTAGAATGACCAAAGGTTTATGTTTCCTCAATCTGTGCAATTCTCCCAGAGCCAGTATGTTATGAGGATTGTTAAACAGCATCCTTTGTCCGAGATCGCATAGAGCGACCCCATCTTAAAATAAAAGAAATTAACTGAAAGAAGAAAAAATTAAGGAGCTCCTTCAAAAAGCATGAAATAAAATTAAATTATAAATTTAAAAAAAACCCCGACCCAAAAAAAGTACGCAATTAGTATGACAAAAGGTTAAAAATGCTAAACCCTATAAAAAGCAAAAAATAACTTTTAACACTACGTAAGTACCCAACTAAAGCATGTCAGACTAAACTAAATTTTGACGTGTCGGGGGACCGCTCTAATTTATTAGCCTAACGTTAGAAGTAATTAAGTATATACTACTTATAACTGTGTATATAATTGGGTTAATATGGTGGTAAAATATAATATTATATATTAATATATAATATTATATATTATATTTTACCACCAAGGTTATTTAATAACCGTGCAAACCGCAGCGTAAAGTAAAGCTTATCTTAAACACAGATATGATATACAATTGTTTATGAAAACAGTTATCATATTATATTTCAGTGGCCTTGTGGATCCACGTGTAAGCCAGTGCATCTACATGCAGACCACGGAAGAAGGAAAGATAGCGGAGATGCCATTAGGAAGGTAGGAGCCTTCTTGTAGGTCAAAAAACATACGGTAGGCGTGATCAGTTAATAGAACTAACGAAGCGTCCCGGTTCTATGTCAAATTAGAACTAATCTGTCAAAGATTGTTCATATTTGATTGGTGATTTCGAAAATAATGAGCGGTTTCCATAGAAGGCGTGTAAGGACGGACCTAGTAACGTTCCTCGTTCCCCGAACACCCGCATTTCGGGGCGCTGCTTTCTTAGGAGATTTTACGTTATGACATCTCCGTTAATCATTTTGTTCTCCATGATGCAGACTGTATCGCTTACCTATTCATTGGTGTTCAGAGAATCGTGATGGTAAAACCAATTAGTTTAGCATTTTAAATTAATTTACTATGTGGTTGGATTAACAAGTTTCTAGTTTATTTACGCGTGATTTGTAGCGGATTAATAGTTAATTGAATTAAAATATTAAGACGATTGATTGGATAAATAGAAGGCAATAGATATATATATATACAACATGTAACGTAATTAACGCACACCCTCAAACACCCCAATTAGAATATTATGTTATAATCATAATACATACACTGAATTTTTAATTTAACATGTATATGCATTGTTATTTACTAAATTAGTTATACCAATTCTTGGAGAACTTTTTGGTCATACTACTACGCACGCAAATATCGCGCCGCGCGCCGTTCGACTCGACACAACATAACGAAACTACGGAAAAAGCCGACAATACACGAAGTCTTATTACTTTGAGTTACGGTCTATTTGAATTTGTTTTGACTGTACAGGGTTAATATGACAATAATTTCCGTATTTTTAATTATTTTTGGGATAAAAAATTACCTATATTAAAAATGATATAAATCGATTCAGTAAACGATTCTGAACAAACTAATTTCAGGATGTGCGTTAATTAAGTTACATGTTGTATATATAGGATGAATAAATTAATGGGTGTATATCTAGGTATTGCAGTTATTATAGAGTGCAGCAGAGAGAAGTTAAGACAGATAATTAGTAAGACGAGTTACCGTTTTGTTGGAAGCTAGACCAACGAGTTGCTTACATACCTAGGTACATATTAAATTATCAGTACTTATTACTGAATCTTCCAGTCCTGCATTAACAAGATTAACTTGAGACTTATGTAGGTGTTTAACTTATATGTAGATGTAGGCGAAATTGAAAACTCCTATCTGGGTGTGATTATTTACGAAATTCGTTACGAGATTCACTCTGCAAATAGCTTTGAAAATGTCAACCGAGCCATTCCAACCCTCATTTTATTCAAAAGATAGTCTTTTTCAGTCGAAACTCTAAGGAGGTGTCAAAGTATAGAGATATATAGAAGAACCTTCTCCGTTGTCTTAGGCCGTAATTTCAATGGTACAATGCGGTGCGGTGACACGTGTATCACATTGGACTTCAGAAATGGATCTCGTATCGTATCATAATAACATGCTAGTTTGAACTTCGCAGTTCATTCTGTAAATACGAATTATCTATACTAGGTAATATTTTAAAGCTGAAGAGTTTGTTTGTTTGTTTGAACGCGCTAATCTCAAGAACTACTGGACCGATTTGAAAAATTCTTTCAGTGTTAGATAGCCCATTTATCGAGGAAGGCTATAGGCTATTTATCCGGGTTCGTGCCGTGGTTCCTACGGGATGCGGGTGAAACCGCTGACAGAAGCTAGTGTTACATAAACACTGTTGGTAGGTAACTGCGGAGTTTATTTATTTAATAAAAAACAGGGAAAAGGTATCAAACTGAAATACTATTTCTCTCAGAGCTAAAATTAAATCGTAAAGATAAGACATTTTTCAACAAAACATTCATCTTTTTTCGGTTTTCTTCCAGTCTAACGGGAGGCATCTGAGTACCAGTGGTTTACAAAACCTGTCTGAATTCCTTTCACCTGGGCAACCCGATATTTCTCAACAAGGCCTTATTCTCTTTAAAACCTTCTTCGCCATCATTTCAATCTCTATCTTCCTATTACGTCACAATTCAGATAACCACGTTCCTTCCACCTTCACGTAACCAGTTAATGTAGGCGGACTCGTAACGTCCTGCATGTTGACTCGTTACTATCTGTTACACAATGACCCTGACTTTTAACCGTCCGTAGGTACCGTCACCCACGTGGGGGACTTAAAAATAAACAAAATTGTAGCTGTTTTGTACGGTGAGATAACAGATTTTTATTGAATTTGCTCTACGACAATTTTTATTTCGTTTTTAACATCATTTTCAGCAAATGACTTTTCCGCGTTGAAGCTGTGAGAAACGCAGTGTGAACCAATTCTATGCCTATGACCATGCACAAGACATCAAGAGGCTGACTTATACATATAGAACTGAAGTTCTTCTTATATAGAATTGAAGTTCATTCTTATCGAGTGAGCTGCGGTTTTAATCACCTAACAAGCCCTAGTGTCACAGGTTTCTAAAACCCGCCTCTTGACGGCCTCTAACGTTTTGAAGAGTCAATAAGATGTGAAAAAAATATATCGTTCAATTTAAGCAAAATATAGACGAAGCTGAGAGTGTCAGTGGTTATCTAATATAGTAACGGTTACAAGTGGTGGGCGTTTGTATTGAAACTACGTGATAATTGGAGATACGACACCGCGTTACATGATACTACGGAACACAGGATATTGTTATTTGGTGTTAATTTAGATACTGGACTCTAGTTGGTGTGAAAGCCATACCTCCTACCTTTATAAAGAGGTTTTGTGAGTTTATTTTGTGACGCTGTTAGGCCTAATCTCAGGATCCACAGATGATAGTTCTTTCCAAACATTTTGAAACTATTAACCATTCTTAATCGTGATATTATTAAACGGTAAGATGGGTGGATAGACGTTTGTAAGTCTTTCAGGCAAATCAATTGAATGGATTTTGATAAAACATTCTAGTATAAGGTACCTGTAGATTTAACACGATGAGTACGTAGGTACTATTAATATACAGTTTGCTTTACGATTTAAAAGGTATTTTCATCATCACAACTACTACTGCTCTCCAACACTTGGCCCTTCGGTCAAAATTCACTTATCAGGTTTAAATCGGATAAACCGAATTCGTTAAACAAACATAACTAAGCAATCCTAAAAACAAGTTATACCATCCAAAAGGCCCAATAATAAAGAGAAGGGCAAGCAATTGGGACAAGCGGCGATTGACATTCAGAAAGCCATACGGCATACAGGCTCCGCCAGTTTTACCGGTTGCACTGTAAACAAGGATCGCCAAGCTTTCTGATGGTAATCGATGGTTTGGGCTGTGTGATGGCAGGGAGCGGGAGCGATTCATCTATTAGTGTTATGAAGAGGGATCAGGGAATATTATTTTGTTCGTTTGTAAAGGCTCCGAAACTGCTGAACGTATTAGAAAAACTATATATATTTTGTCCGGGTACGGAAAGAAGTTGTCCCGGGACGCGGGTAGAAGTGCGTAATAAAAGTGGTATCCTCCAGATACGCCCAGGGCCCAGATGCGGAGACGCCACACAATTTTAAAGGCAGCTCAAACATCATTCTATGTTTGTGTCACTTAAGCGTAACTTGAAGTTTAGTAAGTAACGTTTGAGTATTTCGAGGTAAATTACCAAAAAGTTGCTCTCACTCTCTTACCTATACCTATACCTTCACAGTGACGAAGATAAAAGGGTTTCTTTTTTGTTTTGCCGAAGCTCCTAATACGAGCTAAAAATCTTTCAGTGGCATGCATTTGTCGAATTAACCTTCACGGCACTGATAGCATAGCATAAGACAATCAGGAAAGCAGCTTAAAATTGAGTGACGTGGACCGACAATCTACTGATAACAATTAGATGTAGACTGATGTAGATAATGGTTTGAAAGATTACTTTTTCCTAAAATATCGAACACGGGACAGTATTTTTTTTTATAGTTTATGATTATTGGCAGACAAGATATTATCCTCATATCGATATGTACCTATATAATATCGGTATTCGTACAAGTTTTCATGAAAATACAAGAGAAATACAAATCATTCAGTCTATCATTGAACATCATTGGCAGTCGTTACTATACGTTATAGTCAGAAGCCAGTAACTCTCACAACCAGTCTAACCTAGGGGTATTGGGTTGCCCGGGTAACTGGGCTGAGGATATCAGATAGGCAGTCGCTCCTTGTAAAACACTGGTACTCAGCTGCATCTGGTTAGACTTTAAGCCGATCCCAACGTAGCTGGGAAAAGGCTAGGCAGATGATTATTCTCACATTTGTACATGTTTTCATAAAAATACAAGAAGTAAAAAATAAAAATGCGAATATTTATTTGAAGCGCTCACACGTGTGTGAACACTTAACTATTTAACGACATACTAAAATATATGACTCATGTGTTTTTATCATTTTCTTTGCACGATTTTTTGCATAGTCATTTGTATTTAAGTAGCTAGTTTATTTTATTGTCCTTGACCATTGAAACACTTTTGCCTTCGACCGTGAAAAAACAAAAGCATTTTTTAAATTACAATACTCATAAATAAAATGATATTGCACAAATATGTACAAAGGTAATCTTAATTTCCTCTTTAATCGACTTCCGTAGAAAATGGAGGTTCTCAATTCGTCGGAATTTATTTTTATTGTAAAGATTTTGAGCCAAAAACATCAATTTTGAAACCCTGTAACATGGACTTCAAAATGATAAGTCACATCCCATTTCCCGAACAGTATAACTAATTCCATTTACTAACCGCATTATTTTGCATAAATTATGATTCAAAATGGACATTACACTTTCAGCAAGGAGCAAAAGGTACAGACGACACTAATGGGGATTTCATGTTGTTTAACGTCAGCTTTCTATAACTTAACTATGCTCTATTTTGCCATTAGAGAATTAATTTTGACATACGCCCCATACAGTCATGTCAAGAAGAAGGAAAAGAACAGGTAAGCATATAAAATATTGACAACGGCCTTAAATAAATCGCGCAGGGACTTATCCAAATATCCAAAGGGGATAAAATATCCATCGATATTAACAGATGGTGCCAAATATGCTTATCAGATGTGACATTTAAGGGATAAAGTGTCGGGGGAAATTTCCGCCTCCCTCAAGTGATACCTCACCTCACTCATGACTGAACATTTATTTCCTGATTTATAACGATGGATCAGTGTTTGAAATACATTGTTTCTTTATATCGAAGATAAAATGAGTTTTGCAGTTTATTATTCGGTATGTTTTTACTCGTGCAGCTATTTTAAGACTCTTAAAAAAGAAAGTCCCTCATGGTGGGTCCACGCGATACCAACTTCAGTTTTAGAATTTTGTCTGCGCAACGAATAGGTGCATCCAAGAGTCTGTGTATAAAGTCTGAGCTATTGACAAGTCTGTACAAACATCGTGTCATAATATTTCGACTCAGACTTTAGATTTTTACTCTTAGATTTTTACTCTGACTTTAAGTTCGTACAGATATTTGTACAAACTTAGTCTCTATCGTGTGGACCCACCATCACCGACACGAAATGTTTGACAACCTAATTGATGCACAAGAAACAGCCATCACCATTTGTGGTAAGTGCGGTGCGTGGGTCTATACACACAGTTACTTCACACACAATATACTTAGATCCCCAAAAGACGTGCTTCCGTATACGAAAAAAAAATTAAGCCAAGTTCCATGTGTAATGTAACAAAAAAAAACGTGACTGACCATAACAAAACATTGAAAAAAATAACGCAAGTTTTTTGTCCATTAATTATAAATTTTATTTATAGCGATATTTATGACGCAAAGTATATCTAAAGCCTTGAAAAAATATTTTTAAACTAATATAAAGGTTGAATTTTATTTGTGCCCACTTCCCACGTTTTTAATCTGTGGCCGCATTGTAGCGGGAAAAGGCTTGCTCTAAAAAGCCCTTTGGTTATTACTGTAACTAAAAAACTCAACTAGGTACTTAAATGATTATTTTTTTCTCTAACAAATCTTGATAGAGCTTGACGGAACTAAAATACCGTACTGAAGGTCATTTGAGCGTGAAATTGACCTTCTTGATAATGTGCATCGTGACATTGATTATAGTGTTGGGCAATGATGTTTTGATTTAAGTCTATTTTTTGTGCTGGCAATACGAAATTAAGTGACTGACCCCTGTGTAGTCGTGTCGTAATCTTTATTGTTTGATTGGGTAAATTACAGGTGTGGACTCAATTGTATTCAATGACAACTAATTTAAACAAGTAAACGATTCATTTAAGGCCACCGTAAACTCCGTTTATAAATTGTTGATTGTTGTTAAGTGCCATTGATATGGGATCATTCACTACGTAAATCTACCTATTTAGAAAATATCTCTTCACACCTTTTTACCACATTTTTATTGAAAATCTACCGCCTGCGAAGTCCATTTCTTTCTAGTTTCGAGAATTAAACCGTTAATAACGCCATTATCGATACATATCGGATAGAATTGAATTCCGGAGCGGAACAATAAAGCTTGACCTTCGCTCGGCTAATATAATTATGCATATACATTGTTTATTAGTTCCACGAGAGAATATCGCGATGCAGAGATTCTCAACCTTTTTTTGACAGAATGGAAATGTTGCAATTTCTTTAATATTTGTTTAGTGTTCCTGAGCATTTGTAAACACGCAGAAATATTTATATGCATTTATTTTTCATGTTTTGTAGGTTTATTAACGCTAACTTCACTGTGTGTGTAAGATACCTGTGTCTAGCAGTGGGACATTAAAAAGGCCGATGATGAAGATGAAAATAAAAAAACCTACATGAACTAATAAGGTTCATTTGTTTTGAAGAAACCGCCTCATTTCGTGTAGATTTACCGTGTTATTTGATGTGTTCACATAAAGGGACTCCCGTTTCGAAAGATTCAAAGCGAAACGATTGAAACAGGAGCCCTTTCATCTTTTATTACACAATTTAGAATTAAACACCTATTTATCTCTCTAGAATTAATGACCTAAATTGCTTTCTTCAATAAGAGATAATTATAATTTCATTTCATACCTTAATTGCTAATTTTAGAGATTGAAAATTATTTTCGGTTCCGACCAGTCTTACCAGGGATATTGGGTTGTCCGGGTAGCTGCGTTGAGGAGGTCAGATGGGCAATCGCTTCTTGTAAAACACTAGTACTCATCTACATCCGGTTGGACTAGAAGCCGATCCCAACATAGTTGGGAAAAGGCAGATGATGAAAATGATACTCGTTCAAATTTATTTATTTATTTAGGATCTCCAACGTAGAATACGCAATTACATTTTGTTACCTTTACAACAAGTACATTTCTGTGTGCTTCTCCAATTATGGAAGATCACAGCATTTGCAGGATAAACTAGATTTCAAACAAGTTTGACATAGATTTACACGGACAACAACAACAAATTCGGAGAGGTGTTACTACAAAATATATGCTATAAATAATAGTTTAGGCTATTTTATCTAGGGAGGAGCAGTATCGTCAACCACGGGGTCCCTGGTAAATTATGGAGCTTGAAATTCGATGGGGATCGCGGGAAATGTGATGTACTCAAATGGAAATATGGGGCATTTGGGGCATTGGGGTAAAATGGTGTGCTCAAATAAATAGGTCCAAACATGCTATGTGATTGGGTCTCTTATCGATTACGGACTTTCGATTTTTGGCATACCTAGAGATTTAACACCGCTTTGCTTCAAAAATAGTGCTGAACAAAGTTTCAGAAAAGTTTATAACATTACTGAACTGTGTTGTGAAATTGCATTTATTTAAAAAGGACTGCAAATCAGCAATTTTTGAAGGTCAACTTGCAAAAGACAGCACTCAAGAACGCTGCCCTTCAGTAATTACATGTTTTCTTCTCTCAATTTATCTTTATGATTTTTAAACCTTTAGTTCGTTAGCGTCATCAGTCTGCGTGTAAATGAACGGTGCAGTGACGTCACGCGTGAAGATTGTAACCATGACAAACGGTGGGCAGTCAGCTTGATCATGAATTACGATATTTTAAGTACACAGGATGCGCGTAAATTGGAACGGAGAGGGTTTGTTGTTTCACAGTTTTTTTTGTGACAATTAAATGGCCCGGTAATTAGGTTAGCAGAGTTTCTAGTTTTATGTACTTTGTATTTATAGAGGTAATTCGAGCAGCTGTCGTTTAGGTATCATGAACATTATATTTTTTAAGAGGTTATATGAAGAAATTCCCGGTAGAGAAGTTATAATAGTTATATTTTCACAAAATATCGATATTTTAGAAACTAATTTATTTCACCACAAACAATTATATTTTTCTTTGAATTCAATTTACTCTATTATGGTTTTTCTTTTGTTCTTTGATTCGAAATAAACTGTTTCTGAATAAAATAATATGAAACAAAAGAAGTAGCAGACAGTATTGTTTATTTCTTTGCTTAGTTGTTTTGTACTTAGCTCAAACACGCAGAAAGAGAAAATACTTAAGTAAGTGAAAAATAAGTAGCAAAGTGTTCGAAGGAGATTTTCAAACATTAAGTATGTTTTTTTGCTTCTAAAAAGCAAATCACATTATGTACAGTTGAGAAACTTTGATAGGGCACAGATGATAAGTTTATTTCTTTATATCTTATTTTGCGGGCCATGTGTAGGTGTGGATAAATTAACTTTTGAATAGAAATATACTTACATAGATACATACATGTACATGCGACTAAAGTATTTATTTTATGTCTTATTAGAGTCTTATGGTGAAGAACTGGTAACCAACCCTGAGAAGAACCGGCAAAGGACTCCAATGGTAGCTACAATAACGAAAAGTAACTAGATTTGAAAATAAGCATTTTCGCACGATATGTACACACGCACTAATGTAATCAATTGTTGTTTTCAAGTTTTCCAACACGAACACCTAGTTGGATAGGTCAGTAACATCACATTTTACAAATTGGCAAAAAGAAATATTGTTTACCGATCTCATGACTTGCTATAAATAGTTTTTCGTAAACAGGATGTAAATGTGTTTAGTCACGCACGTATGTATGTATGTATGTATGTGTGTGTGTGTGTGTGTCAGTGTGTGTTTACTTCAAAATATTATTATAATCTTATAATAGGTATACACGGAAAAGTATAACCGTGAAAACACGTGTTATTTCACAATATGTAAGTACATACGTTGTTTTTCGTTTTCCTTATCATTCCTTTTGCTTTATTAAGAAGAGACATACATAAGTTATTATTCTGATATAACTGGGTATAAGAGAAAAACTTTGAACATGATTTGATACTTAAGAACATATTGTTATATGCCCGAAAAATGCAGACATGTTGTTACTTTCTATTTATTGAATTCGGGGTTTTTATCCACACGGATATGACAACCCCACCATTCCCTCAAAATTCTAATGACATCACATAAAATAATTATTGCTAAGTGATAGAGAATGATCAATTAGTTAACTTTGCAAAGCTACTTAAACTTTTTGTCAGAAAAATAAGTACCTATTGTATCTTATTAAACGACACATCTTGAGGCAATCAGGCACAAAACCAGATTCGTGGCAGCGATGAACGTATTTACTCACAACGGAAATTTCCTCATCCTTACATTATTATTCTTAACCATGAATATGTATTACAAAACAATAACACCCACGAATTTATTATATTAACGACGCGACAGGAAGATCTCGATAAAATAATAAAATAGGTAACGAGCGGTGATTTTATCATCGAGGTTGAGCGCCCCTGTAGCGTCGTCAACCAAAGTTTACACGGATATATTTACAAGTCCGTTGATCCCACTACCGAAGTGTACTTTTAGATACTTCTTAATTTACCAGGGTTATACTATACGGTAGCAACTAGATTGTTTTGATTCAAGCCGAGTTAGTCTCTGGTCGAGTTTTTGTGTGTTTGTAACTTAGCAGTAGATATAGTGGTATAGTAACCTACTTATTCTTAAGTGTAGCGGAAAAAATAAGATTATTTTGCGAATTATAATAAAAAGATATTGATTTATTGGAAAAGGGGCAACATGTCGTTGTCGTTGAGCAGGACTGCGTCGAAATATAGCCTGATGATTATTTTGGTCTATTTAAACCTGCTGTTATGCTATCTAAAGAGTCATCAAAATTTCGACTATCAGACTAAAAACTCAAAACGTTTAATTTACTTCCTAAGGGAGGTATATCACAGATATTCTAACTTTTCAGCCGTTGCAAATATGAGAGCTTACAATATAATATGCTTATTACAATTTGAATTTAGACTATTCAATTCGTGTTGACACAACATTTCCGTGGTTCCCCTTTTGGAGTTAAATCCTATTTGCTTTAAAACTTCACGGTAAGGAACCCTGCTTGCACTCGGTTGATTTTTACGCTCGATATGCTAAACAACTGAATGAAAACTGGGTTAACTGAAATGTTATAATTCCACACGTGTTTTGCTTCACGTGTAATATTATATATGTATAATATGCTTTGTTAATTACCCTTCGCATGATAACAGTCAATGGGGGAATTGAGTTGGAATGTGTGGACTAAACTGCTCTTTATCCATGTTTTGTTTGTGGGTTAGGAAGTTCGTTTTACAACTGTTTTTAACCGATTAAAAAAAGAAGTGCTCAGTGTATGTGCACCTCTGTGTTTGTGGGCGATTATCTCACTGATGCGGTTGCCAGCATAGTATTTGTCTTAGGAGATCATTTTAGGTTGATTAAATAAGTCAGTTTTATTGTTTATGCAAAAGTTTTTTTATTAAACATGTCAAGCAGGTACCTAAAGGAGCTTTTATTTCACCGAATCATCTCTCGCTGGGTCTTTCGCGATGTCTCCTAATGTATTCCTATTAAATATGTAAGTACCTACCAACATTTAAGGGCCAAACTGACATGATATTCTACATTCCAAATTCTCAAAAAACAACGGACTACAACGGAAAAATCCCGCAGACAGTATGGCGATCCAGTTTTACAATAAAAACATTTATTATTTGATATGCTTATCAAAATTGTATGCCATTCGGTACCTTGGTATAATACTTATTCAATTTAATCTAATCGCTAGAAGGCTGCCAAGATAAAGATTTTTGGTGCTAAATAAACATTAAGCGTACTTGCAGACTGAAGACTAAATAGTCGGGCGACAGTTGACCCGAGGGCTGCTTTTTTTAAAAGTAAATTGTGAATTCAACCATCTTTTAGTCTGTCTGAAACCGGCCAAAAACCTGATCGTTGTAATGTGCGTACTATTCAACTTCATACTGGTTTATGAGCGTTAACAAACTATCGGCCGACTAAAAGTTTGCAGTGTGGTCGTACTCTAAATGTTATCTGCGCGATACAGATTTTTTTAACAGGGGTAATGACCTTTTGACATGTAACGGTTTAGTTTAGATGTTACGAAGGCGTAAAGTTGTTGCTAGGCGGGTTTTGTTTGTCTTAATAATATGTTCTTAGTAGGTGTATATAAAAACATGTATATGTCTATCTGGCTATCTCATTTGCTTTTAAAACGATGAATTCATGAATAATAAAATTGAAAAAATAACATAAAATCTGTCAACATTCGGTGCAGAAAAAAAATCATTTTGTCTATTATTATTGTGAACCGCGATCACATTCTTTTTTTGAAATGCTTACTAAAAAGAGTTTTTGTCTCGTTCTTTCTTTCCTTTTGTCTATAGCTAAGTAGCGTTACTATCATTCATCGTGTTTTTAATGTTCCGGTTCGTAGACATGATTGACAGCTTAATTAAATGAATTTTTAATTTATTAAACATGTAATTCGTAGGTGCGTTGATAACTGTTCAGACCCCGTGACTAATGAAGTCAGCACTATACTTTTGTGGTAGTAAAAAGTGTCAAGTCGACGCGTTTGAACAAGGGCTGTCATGCAACGATGCAACTGCACACTTCATTCTTCAGTCACGATACTTCGTTGGTTATTTATTAGATAATCGTCACGAACTATGTACAAAAATGTAGGTTCTAACTATTTTTTGAAGTTTGTTTGAGCTTGGTCACGACCTTATTGGATGTTCAATACCATTTATTTATTTATTCCTTTACATCAGGCAACTAAGGCCCATAGCAAATACGATACATAAATAGTTAACATTACAATACTTATAGGTAAACTAATACATATGAAAAATAAAAACAATACATAAATAATGAAACAAAATAATAACTATAAACTAATACATAAAAAAATAACACAATTTAGTCTATGCTTATAATTTAGTTATTTAGTCTATGTTAGGTGTGGGTCATGCTTAAGGGCGAATGAAAATAGCAAAAAGAGATAGGTATTCAAATTGGTCCAGTAGTTTCTATAATGCAAACAATGAAACAAACTTCCGAGCGTTTAATTAAATTATATTGAGATACTTTAGTTTTCGTTTTATAGTAGTACTAGCTTTTGCCCGCGACTTCGTTTGCGTGGAATAGTGACTTCCGGCAGATTTGTGTGTAATGACACCATTGCGCGATTAACGCCATCTATCTACGGAGCATAGGAACAGCTCGACATTTGACCAATAGATGGCACTGTATGTCCGTAATAAATTTTATTTTTTATTTTTATTTTTTGTAATAAAAACTATCCTATGTCCTTTCTCAAGTTTCAAACTATGTCTGTACCAAATTTCACACAAATCGGTTCAGTAGTTTAGGCGTGAAGAAAAGACAGACAGACAGACAGAAAGACAGACAGACAGACAGAGTTACTTTCGCATTTATAATATTAGTTTGGATAAAAGACCCTGTTCATGGACATCAATACCTAAGCATAATTTTCACCCAACTTTCTTCTTTTGGGATAATAAAATATGACTATTTCCCGCTACGAGTCTAGACAGGAACCCAACCAACCAGCATTACTAGTTTCCTGAAGACTCATACATAATTGATATAACAGCATACACGAGCATGAAGTTCCTATTGGTCGCCATTTATAATAATAAATCTGTCACTTCTGTCAGTTAGTCTGAGTCAGTGAGATAGGACCCATTGACACGTGCTTGCGGTCTTGCAATTTGAATATTTAAATAGAAATGCTTCTTGCTTGGGCTATAATTATTTCAAAAATAGATAAAGTGTGAATTGGCTAGTCAAGTGGATAGAGAACTTTCTTTGGCGAGTTTCGACTGCCTCTTCAAAACACAGGTCAATGGTCGTCAGAATTTGACCAAAACCACCGATTCACATTTGGCTATTTGTACATGTCTTCATGTATAGAAATTAGCCGAGATTTATTTACTTGATAATCCAGCACTTTCAATTTCAATGAGTTTTAAATAAGCCATTATGTATATTGCTGTTATATCCCAAATTCCCGGACCCATTGGAGGAGTCAAATCTGTAAAAAGCAAAGTTCTCATGTCTATATTTCCACAAAGACATTATGCCCTCTTAAATTAATATCATATCATAACCCTTCGCGATCCAACCAATCAATTTAAGACATTTCCTTCTAAACAGTGGTACACAGACGTAGTTACATTAGTAACGAGTACCGACCTTCGATAACTGGTAGGGCTCCGGCGGCCATCATTGTAAGCTCGACCTTGTAAAGGGACTGGCAATGGGCTAAACGAGATATTTTGTTGGTACTTACCTTTCATAATATCGTAGATATAAATGATTATTAGGAGCGGAGCTATTAGCAGGAATGCAGGGTTTGAAACTTGCCATAACCAAAACCAGTCAGGTTTTGAGGGCACAGACAATTTTAAAATGCGTGCAGATCTTATACCAACGAGTCTTGAATATTCAATTTTAAAGTGGCAGCTTATTATGATCATCGTAGACAAAGAGATTACTTATACCTATATTTAATTAATTTCTTTGTTCCTAGAGCGCTAAGAGGTTATTTATTTATTTTTTTATATTAGCTAGGTATTTATTAGTAATGTATTTATTGTTCACTTAAGTTTTTTTTATAACCCTTATATTTTATCTAAAGATTGTGTTGTCAGTCTTAAATATCAAAAAATGTAAACAAGACTTTTTTTAAGAAAATCTAAAAGCATGTCCGCCATCTTTGAATTTTACGAGCTCGTAAAATTTTCACGCAGTGATAAGCCAATGGCTACTAAATAGAGTTAAGAAATAAAAAAGATATAAAACATTTCCGTGTTAAAAATATTTATAACTCACATAGATATTTGTCATCTCATATTTCTAAGTTGGTATGAATATAAAAATACATCACAACATAACATCTAATAGTAATAAACAGCTTTTTTAAACGATGTATTTTAAAACTCCCGTTCTCAAGCGATCTAAATGACTATAAAAAGCCATAAAATTTAATTGGACTAAGAATGTTCTTTAATTGCTAAAATTATTTATTAGTTTAAGTGAAAAACTTGACCAAAGTTCGTCTCGGTACATAAAGGACAATGGGCAGATTGGTATACCCCACCAATAGCAATGTCATATATATCATTGGATAGGCCTTTTTATGTAGAACAATATTTACTATGACAGCTTTGCTGAAATGTTTGTCCGTTCTGAGATATAGATCAAAAACTGTGCAAAAGTTAGAACTAAGTAATCTATTGATAACTCAAGTTTTTAAAGGAAAATCTAAGAACTACTAAGTCTAAGTCTTGTATATGAAAGAAAATCAGATTACAGTATTGATTAGCATCAGTTTTAAGATTGTTTGTTATCTATATCTCAGAACGGACAAACAATAGAACAAAGCTGTCATAGTAAATGTTGTTCCAGTTAAAAAGACCTATCCAATGATATGTATGACTTTCCTATTGGTGCGGTTTCTCACTACGCCCAACATCCAGTTGGTACAATAAAAGGTTGAAATGCTACATAATAGTAACAATTATGGATCCTAACGGGCACAGTAGTACTTACAAGACTTAAAGTTATTAGTACTTAGATTTTCCTTTAAAAACTTGAGGTATCAATAGATTACTTAGTTCTAACTTTAGCACAGTTTTTGATCTATATCTCAGAACGGACAAACATTTCAGCAAAGCTGTCATAGTAAATCTTGTCCTACATAAAAAGGCCTATCCAATGATATATATGACATTCCTATTGGTGGGGTATACCAGGTCCCATATATTTGTGCCCATTGTCCTTTGGACTTTATTTTGTATTTACTTACGTCATAAACCTTGTGTGTTAGATAAAACGATTGTTTTAAAAAAGGCTAAGTATATTTATTTCTAGTTATTTAAAACATGTAATAATGCTCTTTTCCAGACGTTCTCAATGTTCTATCAATCTGTTAATTTGCTTACTAGAGAAGAGATATAATTTTAACATTAGTCGCATACAAGTAATGACCAATGTCTAGTAAGCAAAAGAACACATACAAAGAATATTGGGAACGGACGTTAATTAATGAGTAATAGGCCGAGTTATGGAATCAACGAATTCAAAAAACAATTTCAATTTTCGAATCTCATCGAAAAGCGCGGTAAAGGCCGGCGCTAGTGATGGCCAGCACCATTTACATAATCGACTAAATTACTCGCTGCCGTTTTTATTCGACTAAGTAATTAAAACAACGAATCGTAACCACAGGTTAGGTGATTATTGTTCTATTAATAGATTTCCTTTTAATTGAGTTACCGATGCTTTATTGCGTGTGAAATTGATATGTTTGAAGGTCTTTGAATTTGTCAAGGTCAGATATCTTTAGTGTTGATTCCTTTTGTTATTTGGGCCTCACAGGACTTGACAACCGGCGTCTCCTAAAGACATTAAGGAGATTGTACGTCGCGACGTATAATAATAATAATTTTGTACGTAGGAAGTGTTTATCAAGATTTTTCAGAAGTGGAGCAAACGCATTTGAATAGGTGACATTTACGATTTGCGCGGCAATGCATGACTATCGGTATTTATTTCGCGACAAGTTTAACGTTTTGCAACACATCACTGTCCGTTATTTTGGTTATTTTCGTGCTGTTCTTGAAATAAAAGTTTTTTGGCGGTCGTTGATCTCATAAAGATGTGTTCTTTGTTTTCATTATTTCGAAAGTATTCTAGCTTGTCTAGAAGTTTTTTATATTTTCGAAAGTTCAAAAAAAACTCCGTCCATTATTATTTTCCTGTAACAACAACTGAATCTGGTTTATTTTATTCTCGAACATGTTGTAGACTTTGCAAGTATAGGTATATTAAATTGTTATTCTTGTTTTATCGAGCATAATAATCTATAACAAGTATGAAAACGTGTATTTTAATACTAAAGACGTGACTGGCTTGAAGGTAGTTAGAAAAAAAACTAGCATCTAACTAACCAATTATTATGAAGTGCGTTTGTAATCAATAACAAACCGATTATTTTAAATCAAAATTGCGATTTCAAATCCTTTGCTGTTTTTTTGTTAAGATTTTAATATTGCTATTTTTTTAAGTGAAGAATCCTTAACATATTCAAGACAAACATGTTATGATTTTTAAAAATTACATCCCAAATGTAGTTTTGCCTTGAATTACAATGCAAATTTTGATGTTACACGGTATCTTTATTATGATTTATTACACATGTCTAGACTTGTTATCTCTTAAATCTGTATATCTCAAACTACAACTAAAATTGATGAGTGGTATTAGAAAAATACTTCTTTAAGTCTGGCCTTCCGAAGATTATGTCAGATTAGGAATATCATCATCGATCACTAGTACAATTACATAGTAAATAGTAGTGGGGTCAGCTTTCCTAAGTTTTCTTCTGAACTTAGCTCTATCTACGACATCGCTCTCGGATGCCTGGCACACCTTCATATCTTTCGCCACTACATCCCGCCATTTATGTAGTTATGGGGTGAAACTATGAAACAGTTATTATTAATTCTCTTTGTGTGATCGCTTTGTACTACCATATAACAAAAGTTCGATTCATCAACATTTTATTATAAAACTAATCAGAATACAGCCATCTAAAGCGCTTTATTGTACCTCATTGCGTAGGTTGCATTAAAACTGGAACAACTTGAGAATAGTAAGGAAACTGTCATTGCTTACATATCTACATATCGGCCTATCAGCTACATCGAGCTCCTATCGAGCACGTATCGTGATGTCACACATAGAGTAGAACTTCCTAAAACGGCAAGGTACAGACGAGCAACTTGAAGGCAGTAGTTGCACCACTTAAACTCTGTCCATCTTATTATAAAACGTGGTTTTAAGTACCCGCTTTAGTAATAGCTTTAGTCCACTGATTTTGTTCGGGACGGTGGTTTATAGGTGGTACAAAAGCTGGTACTCTTTTACACCACGTTTTATAATAACGTGGAGTCTGTGCTCGTAAATCTGCATAAAAAGCACTGAGGAAGGACGTAGCTTCAAGAATTGAAGCTAGTCTTTCTACGAAGAATTGAAAGAACAAGAATAATTCAAGAATTTGGGAAATTCAGGCAATATTGCCTAAGACTTTTTTGTGTTTAGATTCAAAATTAATAATTGGAAAGTAATAAACAAAGCCGGTACGAGCTTATCATACATACAAAACTTATCAGCCCTAGCAACAACTACATTATTCAAATTAGCTCTATATCGCTGACGAAACAATTATGAACAAAAACCTTTCAGGCACCTTATTTCATATTGATAAGATAGTAGATATCAATGCAGTCTAGACTGTAAATCGAGATATAATACGAAGGTCGAGCTAATGTTTGGTGCATGAGAATTGAATATATACATAAATATGACACGGATTTGTAAAATAACTATTTTTATATTTCTGCCAAAATTGGCTGATTGAGGTCGCCTTATATTGAATCGGCCAAATTTCTGACTAGCCATTTTCACGTGGTTTCAGTCACGTCTCGTACCAAAACGTCACAAACAAACAAAATAGATAATATTTCTTCTTTATTAAATTAGTATATAGATTTTCAAAAGAATGTAGTTACAAAATCTCACACGAAAACAACTAAAACAAGTTTTAGACAAGTATTTAGTCACTGTTGTAGTCCAAAAGTGGCTCGTCTGCAACTGTGCATCGCTAAATTTAGGTTAAGCACGAGCAACGGCTCATTACAACACATAGCAACAGCCATATTTATCTCAAGCGACACGCTTGACGTACAAATTATCTTTTTATATCTCACATTATAAAATGGCTGAGTTGAGATTAGAACATTTTGTAGCGTTACAACTTTGCGTCGTTTTGTTTTGAAAATATGAGATATCATAACCACGGTAAACTGTGTCATAACTCTGTATTTAGTTATAATATATGACTTGGAAATTACGTCTGTTCAAATTATTTTTATTCCAATTTGGTAATAAAGGAGTTTTACAGTTTCATAACGTCATTTGTGTTCAGCGTTCGAAAATCAAGCATCAATCAGCATAATATTTTATGACAAAACGAAATCGACAGCTTTACAACACACATCCTTAAAATCTTTTCTATCTAAAACCTACCAAAATTAACAAATAAAGGTTGCATGACGATGATGATGCAAATCGGTACAGAAATAAACAAAAATATTTTGTTTTTCTTTTTATATCTGGGCGTGGGCGATAAAAATGATCTGTGCCGTCATCGACACATCTCGATTTAGATACTGATGCTACATCACTATTATGATATTTGTGTAAGTCCGAGCCAAAGATGTTTACAGGCAAATAAGTGTATCTACCTACTTGAAAAAAGTTTAGGAATGCGCTATTTGTTATGCAGTCCATAGAACAACAGATGGAAATAGGTTTAGAAAAAAAAAACAATTAATGCTTTAGATATTTTGGATCGTCTCTCATAAACACTCGCAACGATCGCACGGAGTGACATAGTGCGTAGTGAAGTGTTACTAACATAGATTTAAGTTTTTTATATACTAACAATGTGTGTATAATATATTATGTATGTTAGTCTTTAAGGTATATATTTATGGGCCTATGCAGCCTGAAAATAAAGAGATTTGATTTGATTTGATTTGATAAATATACAAGAAAAAATAACCGTAGGGATGTCCAACAACCTACTTTTAGTCGATTCTTATTTTAATCGAACAAAACAAACTAAATAGCACTCGGACTCGGTTGCCATAACAAGAAGAACTACTTCCAAACAGCAGACAGTAGACACCATTTAATTTAGTTGTGTATACGTGCGCCGGCGCCTACTGGCCTCGATTTGGGTACAGGGCCATTAATTTGACGAGATATGGCCCCAGGCCGTATGGAGTGGGAACTACAGTTTATTAGGTACCCGTCTCATTTACTACAAGAATTGTAAACAGTGTATGTACTTCAAGAATTGTTAGTGAATGATACTGTTGATTGTACTTTTTTATAAAGGAATTTGTCGTTTTCCCGCGAATTTTCCCGGGAATTATTGTCCGTGTCGGGATAAAATGTAGCTTATGATTACTCGGAAACAGCAGCTTTCCATAAGTGAAAGAATTTTTCAAATCGGTTCAAACAAAAAAAAACTCTTATTTTGTTAGTAAAGATCTTTGAATTCTTTGGATCTTGAATCTTTATTAATAGATTGAAGAGTTATTTGTAAGCATTATCTTTTTCTCTCGAATTAATAAAAACAAAAAAACATTATCTGATCGTTGCATATTCAGCGAATCAAAAGGTATAATAAAAAATATAATTTATAATAATTGGGTTAATATTCGTATACAAATTAGGCTATTCAAAACCAGTTACTCCACTTTGCTTTGCAAGCAAACCATATTTATATGATAACCAGTTTGAAACTCATCAATATTCGAATCAAACCTCAATACTAATACAACAAATTATTACTTTATAGTAAACAGCCGGTGTTTTGTTGTTTAAGATAAATAAGACCATTATCATAACCGCGAGTCACTTAATTACACCTATGTGCAATTATTTTTTCTAATAAAACACTAATTAGGAGCCCTGCTGTGAGGCATTTTACTGTTTATAACATAAAATTTAGTTCTTACTATTTTTTTAAACAGTCACCTGAATTAATTCACTTGGCTAACTGCCTAAGTTTATACTCCGTAAACAAATCCGAATTAGCCACTTTTCCCGTTTTATTGTAGCTGGCAACATTGAATGGCTATAAAACAGAAATATCGATGAAATCACTGCACTAGTTGGTAACAAATTGTGTTTTCATCGGCTTTATTCGGTAACATATAGGTGTATAAATCAGCTGTCTGTTCGTAGATTCTGAAGACTTGTTGGATTTCGAAACGAACTGAAAATAAAACGCGTTGACTGTAAACTTGTTAGTTTTGTTTCCTCAAAGTTTAGTAGGGTTGCCAAACTTCTACCAATATCTCTACATCTACAAGTTTATTTATGCAAACTTGCAAAGTCATTCTCACTTGGTTTTTGAGAAATAATATCATGAATAATAAACATCAAATTTTGAAATATGTAGGTCCCTACACGTTTGGTCTTAATGGGTTCTGCGGATTACCCGTGAAAGCAAAACAATGCTGGGAACTTTTACATTTACAATTTTAGTCTAGCCGCAGATATGCAGGATGTAGGAAAAGAAACTCCGACAAAACTTAATGACCAATACGTATAATTCCACTTGAAAACGTCAGGATACAAATAATAATAAATTTAGAACAACCATTCGTCTCCGAAAACATTGCCGCGCTCCAATGACATCTGTCAAAGACAATGCCTTAAATCTAAACTTGAACAAAATAGTTTGACAATAGTAAATATGTTTAGAAACACATTTTAAAAATATCTCTAAATAATAAATACATAACAACTCTGCTTGCTTTTTATAATTAACTTTCTATTTTAATTAGTACAATGTCATAGACAATTTACAATAGTTTATTTAGGTAAGCTGTACAATAATGGTTAAAATGACAACTAAGCTTACAGCTCGGCCTTCCTGCTAGCGCGAGTCCCTTCGCGAATTGTTTTAACATATTGTAAATGATCAGATTACCTACCTAATAAGTTTAAAGTTAAATTATGAATGAAATGAAATAAATGAAAGATTTCCTTAGATCCGAAATAAAATGTAACAACAATATAATTCTTTCAAACGTAAAATAAAGTAAGTATTCAATACAATAAGTGTTAATTAATCTTATCATAATTTACACGCCATACAATTCTCGAATTCGTTAAGTCTTACGTTATTTTCACAAACCAGCACATTGTATCGGTTTATAATACGATATAATACTACATAATTGTTAAGTGACAATAAATTATCTAAATAACTGTTTTGTGACTCACTGAACATTACCTAGTTTCTAGTTAATCATTTTCAGAATTGTCTTCTTCACCACTGCTAAAATCTCTATTAAAATTTAACCAAGGCTGCATTTTATCGACCGCTACTACAGCTTCGTAACGACGATTATTTTTGCGTGAAAGTGGAGTGTCTTCAATGATGTACCTGTCATTGGGTAGTACTTTTAATACTCTGTAGGGACCCTGGTACTTGACTACTAACTTTTGTGATTGCCCATCGCTGGGCACCTGCCTCTCGACCCTCACTAAATCACCTTCGGAATAACTTTTTGCGGTTTTCCTACGGCTATTAAATCTGTCCCGATCGTCGTTTTGCTTTTCTTTGATTTTATCACACGCGTCCTGTCTCACATCGACTAATGCCTCCGGAGAGGTTATGTTAACCGTTTCTTCTAAGACCTCGCTCAAAATACCTTCGCTCCTGCATTTAATGTTAAACCCAAACAGGAGTTCCGATGGTGATTTTTGAGTAGTTTTGTGTGTCGTTGTATTTAAACCTAATTGAATGTCTGGGATTTGTTCGTCCCAAGTTTTATCGTCTTTACCGTGCGTGGACGTTGAAAGCGCATCTAAGATTGTCCTATTAAATCGTTCGACCTGGCCGTTTGCCCTAGGTGTTGATACCGCATTCATAATGTGTTTTATCCCGGTCTGCACAACAAATTCTTTAAAAGTTGAGCTAGAGAAACTTGTGCCTCTGTCAGTAACGAGACGCGTAGGCACTCCGAAGTAACTAATGTGATCCTTCAATACCTTTAATGTAGTTGCCGTTTTTGTATCCCTAACTGGCCTAATATTTACATATTTTGTGAAACCGTCTACCAACACAAGTAAATAACAGTTACCCTTTTTACTTTTTATGAAAGGACCTAAGTGGTCTGCATGAACCGTATGGAACGGTACGCTAGGTTTATCAATAGGGTGTAATTCTCCCTCGCGTTTACCACCAGGGGTTTTGTGATGCAAACATTCGAGACACGAAGCAACGTATTTTTTTACGAATTTTCGCATCTTATTAAACCAGTAATTTTTACGGATACGTTGCAGAGTTTTATCATAGCCACAATGACCTACGTCGTCGTGGTTCATTTTTAAAATCTGCCAACGAACGCCTTTAGGTACGAGCCATTTAATTTCATCACCCACTATCCTATATACCCGGTTATTTTTCAATTTATAATTACGATGAATGTCTAAGAGTTGTTCAGAGTTAGGGTCTGATAGTATTTCTTTAATTTTCTTGATTTCCTCATCGGCAGACTGCACAGTGGAAATCCAGTCCTGTTCGCCCTTTTCGACAGCTAGAACGTCTAAGCGTGTCGAACAATCGCTTTCTACTGTATCTACGGGATTGCGACTCAATGCGTCGACATGCGACATCCGTAACCCAGGTCGATATTCAATGGTACAATCATACTCTTGTAATTGCACCCACCAACGGGCGATGCGTGGGATTAAATCACGCTTCACTAATGTCGATCGCAATGCGTTGCAGTCCGTAAATATTTTAAAAGGAATACCTATTAGATAAACGCGGAAACGGTTCAGTGATGCTATTACCGCCAATGTCTCGAGGTCATACGAGTGAAATTTCTGCTCTTCTGCATTTGTCTTTCGACTAAAATACGAAACAGGTTGGAATATGCCTTCAGAGTTGGCTTGTAGTAAGATACCAGCTAACCCATCTTTGCTAGCATCCGTGTGTAGTTGGGTTTCCGCAGTATAATTATAAAGTGCCAAAACCGGTCTATCAACCAACAAAGATTTGATTTTTCCGAAAGCTCTCTCATGGTTTTCGCCCCATGACCATTTTACATCCTTTTTAAGTAAGTCTGTCAGTGGAGCTGCTGTTAACGCGTAGTTTGCGATAAACCTTCTAAAGTACCCCGAAAGGCCTAGAAATTGTCTCAATTCATGTAGGTTCCTAGGTTTTGGAAATCTTGACACCGCATCAGTTTTCCGTTGTCCAGGTCTAATACCGTCAGAGCTAACCTCAAATCCCAGAAAATCTATAGAGTCAAGGAAAAAATGACATTTACTTAATCTGAGTGTAAGGCCACCCTTTTTTAGGAGGACTAGGACCTCTTCTAATCGCTGCAAACCCTCGTTAATATCTTTAGCCGGTATAAGGACGTCGTCCATATACACTATAGCGTACTTGATTTTAGCCTCGAGAAGTACCTTATTGATAGTGCGCTGGAACACAGAAGGTGCATTGACCAGCCCAAACGGCATCCTATTATACTCGTACTGGCCATCTGGTGTCACGAAAGAAGTTCTATGTCGCGACTCTTCTGCAACCGGTATCTGGTAATACCCAGAAGCTAAGTCAAGCGATGTAAAAACTTTATTCCCAGCCAGTTGGTCTAATTGATCCTCAATTCGAGGGAGAGGATAATGCTCCTTTTTGGTTTTGCGATTTAGAGCACGGTAGTCTACGCATAACCGCTTTTCGCCAGTCTTTTTCTGTACTAAAACTATTGGGCTTGCAAATGCCGAGGTTGATTCCCTAATTATACCATGATCGGCCATTTCTTGTATCATATTTCTCACAAGTACGCGATCTGCATAAGACATACGGTAGGGACGATAAACAATAGGTACTTCATCTTCGAGTTCAATTGTCATCTCCGTCAGATTAGTGAAATCTAAATCGTGAAGCCCGGTTGAAAAACAAGTATTATATTTTTCTATCAATTCTCGTAGACTTGACCGTTCTTCCGGACTTAGTTTATCACTACAGTTTAAAGTATCTTTACTTTGCGACTCAGAGATTGTGACATTGTATGAATCTAAGGTATATTCAGAGTCAATTACACCTTTACATTGTACTCGCGTCAGAAGTGTACCCTTCTGTAAAGTGATTGAATTAGGGGAAACATTATGTATTAAAAGTGCGCTAAAACCGCCTTTCACTTCGTACTCGCCAGGAAGAAGGTAATATTCTTCCCCTGGCGAACCTCTCACGGACCCGTTTACATAAACATGTGTATCCATGTACGGGTTTGCGGAAACTCGGACTGCTCGTAAATTATTTGAGGGAATCTCAATATCCTTAGTTGTAACAAGGTGCATTTTTACACTAGGAATTCTACGGAAAATTACTGCGGTTGGTGTTTTAGTGATTACAATGTCTGGTTTCTCAGTGAATGATTGACCTAAGAGAACTGATTGCTTTATTACATAATCCTCTACCACGTACAAATTTATGCTGTCCTCTAAGCCTTGGACCTCAATGGAAACAATAGTCATACCTACTGGTGAAATCAAATTAGCGCCTATGCCCCTGAGTACAGGTAAGTCCTCCGGCGTGACTATGTCTAAATTTAATTCTTTGGCTTTGGATAACTTGATAAGGGAACATTGGCTTCCTAAATCTAAGTGACAGTCTACTACGTGGCTGTTCACTTTAATATCAATCAAATATTTAGCAGTAAGCTCCTGGACCAAATTCAACTGAGCCACTTGCTGTTCATTTTTGTTTGTACTTTGATTGCTATCCTTCTGATCTTTATTTGGGCGCTTATTTCTAAAACAGTGAATGGCTAGGTGACCTGATTTTTCACAATTCGTACACTTAGCGGCCGGTTTTTCGCATTTGTAACTAGGATGACCAGCTTGGTCACAATTATAGCACGTAATTTTTAATGAACTTCCCGATTTTGATGTAGAAGCCAGATTTTTACGATCAGTTCGAAAACCCGAATTTAAATCACGATTTTCTCGGCTATTACCTACCTTGACAGTTCTAAAATATTTAAGCACCTGCTCTGGTTCTGAGAACTGTGCAGCTTGTGCACCCACTTTAATAGCCCTGTCTTCAACTCCATACAAAATACAATCAACAGCTTGACGTCCATAAATCCTACACCTATTCAGCAAGTTTATTTTCGCGTAATAGTAATGTTCAAGTGATTCACCGTATTTGACTCTTTTAGCTAGCATTTCACTCAAAAGCTCAGCGTAATCTTCGCGTACCGGGAAGGATTCAATTAATTTCTTTTTCCACTCCGTCCATTTAAACATCATAGTTGGCAGATTCTGGTACCAAGACTTTGCTACCCCAGTTAATTTTGGCAAAGCGTAATGGATGGTCTCCCTATCATCCCACCCATATATTTCAGCACACTCCTCTACTTTTGTCAACCAAGTTAAAACGGTTTGCTCTTTAGACATCGGGTCGAATTCCGGTACAATGTTGGTGTTAAAAGATAATTTTGGTTTATCTGAGCTTTTGATTGATTTCAAAACTGTCAAAAAACTATTTAAAATATTATCTGTTGGATCTGAACGCTTAAATCTCTTAGAATTAGAAAATGGTGATTGCTCACCATCTCTTCTCGTTGAACTCCGACTTCTTTTCCTTTCACGCCTAGGAGTCGGACGCGAATGTGCTTGGCCTTCAAGTCGTAGCCTGTTCCAGCTCGAACTCCTTTCTCGAAGATCCTCATGGGCATCTGACTCAGCACTCTGAGACCGATGACGTATTGACCTCGCAGGTGTATGAAGAGCTCTCTCTTCTGTCCTTTGGACCATTCTTCGATCTCGGCGCTCTTCGCCAAGATCCTCACGATATTCAACCTCAGTATCACGCACCCGTGATACCCCTGGTTGCTCTGAACATTGTCTCCAAGCACGCCTCTCGCGTGAGGAGCCTCTCGGCCAAGTCTCATGACTGGACTCTCGGTGTCTCAATTCCAGTGCTCCTCGACCCTTGTCCTGAACTCTGGACATCCCTGGGTCTGAACCAGAATCATCATGACCTTTGTTTCTCATCTCCTCACGATCCATTTTACTGAAACTGACAGATTAAAGCTTAGTTTCGGCTTTGAGGAAAATATCTCACATAACATACACAACACATCAACTCACATAACATAAAACTTTTAACCCTATGTTTTAAACTCATAACTCTCTCAACATTTTAATAATTCTACATTCAGTTAAATAATTTTACATGTTATCGGCAACATGTTTATTTTAATTCACCTGAATATGCTGTGGGTTAAAATTGCAGTTCATTCAACAATGTAAAAACAGTGTATTCAAGCTATTTATAATGTGGATAATTTGACATCATGCAAACCGCTTTTCAAAAAGCTAAAAATCCTAACACTTGCTTGCATTTATATAGAGGAAGTTTGCAAATTTACTAAATCATATGAAGATATTTTAGATTAGATTTAGATTAGATTAGATTACTCGGGCTGGTTTCCGCAACTCCACGACAAAGCGCGTATTTTGCGTGTGAGGGTGATAATGGGTGTTTATTCACTCGATCCACCCCAACTCCTCGAGAAAAGCCAGCAGAGGTTTAATTCTGCTGACTATCTCTTGGATAGTACCTGGGTTACCGAAGTACTTAGCCCTGTATATGGCGGTTTCAGGGCAGTCTAGTAGCACGTGTGCCGCTGTTTCTTCTTCCCCCATGCAGGCTCTGCATAAGGGACTGTCTGTAACTCCTATAACATAGAGGTGTTTATTGAAGGAGCCGTGTCCAGTTAGAACTGCCGTAAACTTACGTAAATTCTGCTTTGATAGGCCCATCAGCTGTTTAGTGAGGCGATCGTTGATGGTCGGGAGGGCCATCTTCGCCTGCCTGCACGCGCTGTGGTTAGTCCAGAGGTGGTTGTGTTTGTGCCTAGTACGCTGTCTTACCAGTGTTCGTAGGTGGCCGAAGGGGAGTGGCAGTATGGGTTCTGGTCCTACTGCTGTTTGGTCTGATCCCCTTCTCGCCAGCTCATCCGCTGCATCGTTGCCTCGGGAGCCACTGTGTCCTTTTATCCATTGAATGGTTATGTTATTTAAACTGCCTACCTTGTTTAACCGTTGGTGGCACTCGTGTATAAGGCCGGAGTTTGCGCAGTGTTTGCTTAGGGCCTGTATTACTGCCATGCTATCTGAGAGTATTCGGATAGAGTGACCGGTTACTTCCCGCTTTATGACTGCTTCGGCCGCTAGGGAGATGCCTATACATTCAGCTTGGAATACTGTATTATGTACTCCTAGGGGTGTGAATATGTGTATGTTTAGGTCTTCTGAGAAGATGCCTGAACCTGTGCCGGTGCTTGTTTTGGATCCGTCGGTGAAAATTCTTAGTTCTTTGGGATTATGTCCCTCGTAACGATGATCCTCAAAAAGTTGGATCCTGTATTTCTTATCGAATATAAAGACTTTGGGTATGCGGTCGTTTATAGCCTGCATAATGGGAAAGTCTGCATAAAGATTGTTTAGTATAGTTGTGTGTTTTGTAGGCAACTTGCTCCAGAGATTAAGGGTTTTGAGTCTTAGAGCCGTCATTGCTGCTTCTTGCTGTGCAAAGAGGTTCAGCGGCGGCAGACCTAGCATGGCTTCCAACGCTGCCGTTGGTGTTGTCCTCATGCCACCTGTGGCTGCCATGCAGGCTTGTCTTTGGACTCGCGCCAGTTTATTTGCGACTGTAGTTTGGTCAGTTTTGGGCCACCAGACTAAGGCGCCGTAAGTGATCATGGGGCGGATCACTGTTTTGTATAGCCATAGTATTATCTTAGGGGATAAGCCCCATTTCTTCCCTATCATTTTCTTACATTGCCAAAAGGTAATGCTGGCTCTGTTTACTTTATTGTCTATATGATTACTCCATTTCAGCTTACTGTCCAGAGTGACGCCAAGGTATTTGACTTCGTTGGATAGTTTGAGTTCTGTATTGAAGAGTTTAGGTAGTTTGTACGGTCCCAACGTTCGTTTGTTTGTGAACATGACTAACTCAGTCTTGGTGGGGTTTACTGAAAGGTCAAATTCCCTGCACCACTGTTCTACGATTCGTAGGGCCTGTTGAGTAAGGTTGCAGATAGTGTCAGTTACCTTGCCTGAGATGAGGATGGCAAGGTCATCCGCATAACCTATTGTGTAGTCGTGGTTTGCGTTTAGTTTTGTGATGAGATCATTAATCACTAGATTCCACAGGAGCGGGGACAGTACCCCTCCCTGTGGACATCCTCTGGCTATTAGTGCTGATTTGTCATCATCTTCAAAGCGTACCACGCGTTTGCTGAGCATGTTTGTGATCCAATCAGTTAGCATCGGGTTAACTCTGTGTCTGAGTAAGCTCGTTGTTATGCTAACGAAGTTTGTTTTATCAAAGGCTCCCTCAATGTCTATAAAGGTGCCAAGGCAGATGCCTTTTTGTTCTATTGCCTCCTCTATCCGGCTTACTACCAGATGAAGCGCTGATTCTGTTGATTTCCCCGAGCTATATGCGTGCTGATTCGGATGCAGGGGGTTGTTTCTTAGCGCACCGTCCCTCAGCTCTCGCTCACATAACCTTTCCAGGGTTTTTAGAGCAAAGGATGTCAGGCTGATTGGTCTGTAAGATTTTGCGCTTGTGTAGTCTCCTTTACCTGGCTTTGGGATAAAGACTACTTTGACCTCCCTCCATTTTTTGGGGACATATCGAAAAGCCAGGCATGCTCTCATTAGTCTTAATAGTCTATATGAGATGTATGGTCCTCCCCATTGCAGGAGCGCTGGGAAGATTCCGTCCGGACCTGCTGCTTTGTATGGGTGGAAGCTTTGAATTGCCCAATGGAGTTTTTCCATTGTGACGATTTTTTGTGCGTATGACCAATCTTCTTCAGTTGGTGTTTGTGTTACCTCATGCCATTCTACATTTTGCGTGAAAACGCATCCTGGGAAGTGGGTCTCAATTAGGACGCGCTTCGTTTCTTCCGGCGATGTGGTATGTGTGTTGTCTGGTTTTCGGAGAGTGCCCAGACCAGGTGTGTTTTGTTGTGCTAGGATTTTCCTTACCCTGTTTGCTTGTTGACAGGACTCGATGTTACCACAGAACTTGCGCCATCCCCTGGTACTTCGGAATCTGATGCATTTCTTGTACCTTGATTTGGCCGCCTTATAGTCGTCCCAATCCTCGTCGGCACATGTATTCATTGCTCTGTTTAGAGTTTTTCTCACTTGTTTACGCCTGCGTTCTAGTTCCGCACCCCACCATGGTTGTTTCCCTGGTGTTTTCTGGTATGCAGTTTCGGGGCAGGCTGTTTGATAGCTGTCTATCATTGACTGTGTGAGGTAGCTTACCTGTTCGTCAATTTGTTCTGTGTCCACGTAATTTGTAGGGTCCCCGAGTTGCGCAAGTTTGGTGCTGAGCGTACGGGTGTACGTCGCGCGGTCCGTATTGCGTGGGTTCCGTTTCGGTGGTGTTTCTTGTATACAGACCTGTAGGTCAAAGCGGATCCATCTGTGGTCTGAGCAAGATGCCTCCTTAGAGACATGCCATCCTGTGATTAGCTCCGCTACGCTCTCTGATGCGAGAGTCAGGTCTATAATTGTTTGACTTCGTCTAGTGACGAAAGTTGGTTCTGATCCAGTGTTTATTAGTGATAGGTTGGTTGTGAATAAGTAATCAAATAAGGTCTTACCCCTATCGTTGTGTGTATCCATTCCCCACAAAGGGTGGTGTGCGTTGGAGTCAGTACCGATAATCACTTCCTTCCCTTCTCTCTCGCAGTGATTCACCAGGCGGGCGAGGTCGTAGGGAGGAGGCTCCTCTGCTTCGGGCATGTATACCGAGGCGAGGGTGATCTCCATGTTTAAAGCAGGTTGCTGTATTGAGATGGCAGATTGGTCTCTGCAACAGAAATCTGATAAAAACTGTGTTTTTATGTTTTTTGTTGTATAGATGCACGCCCTGGGATGGTCGTGATGTATGTCTACGTGAATCTTACCTCCAAGATTGGAGAGTCCTCTGATTTGGCCGGCCCTGACCCACGGCTCCTGGATTAGGGCAATGGCCGTGTGTTGAACCTCCAACCATTTGCGCAGCTGAGCCGTCGCGGTTTGGCTGTGGTGGAGGTTTGCTTGGAGGATTTTAATTGTCGACGAAGAAGGGGACGCCATCGCAGATTGCGCCCTCCTCGTCTCCTCCAAGCTGTAGCCCGGCCAGCAGGTCCCCGGACTCGACTTCGTCCCCCTCCAGGTCTGAACCCGTCAGAAGGGCTTCTTCCGGGTCGTCGTCCTGTGAGGGGACGGTTGCGGGTACGGGCACCGCAGGGCCCTCGGTGGGGCCAGCGCCCTCGCTGGTCGTGGTACTTGTGCCAGGCTGTTTCTGGATGGTGAAAGTGGCGGGGTCCCATCCCGGCGGAGTATCGGCAAACTTGCCGTTGTGACCCTGGAATTTCACGTACACCGCACCCAGCCCGAAGGCGAGGCGGCGCCCGGACTTCATCAGGGTCGCGATTTGTTCCTCCGGGATTCCCACCACCACAAAGCTGGCGCCTTGCTGCTTCTCCTGTCTTTGGAGCACCCACCTGTCGACCGCGATCTGCGGGTTCTGGTATGCCAGAATCCGCCCGATGTCTCGCGAGTCGGTGATGGCCCCCTGTTCATTAGGGATCAGGATGCCACACCTGATCCTTCGTGTAATTTCCGACTGGCTCTTGATGATCAGCTGGTGGCCGGTTGAAAGGGCCAAGTCGGCGATGGTTTTTTGAAGCCATGTCAAAGTGTGGTCGTTGGAGCACCACAGCTTCAGGACGCCTTCTGTGTAAACCGGCTTACCACTAAAAGCTGGCCCCGGTTGTTTGTTGTTCGGGGACCATGCCTCCTTTAGGATGGTCTTCTGTATCCCCGTCAGTATCGTGTCCGCTACGTCCTTTGTTAGGATCCCGGTGTGGCCGCATGTAACTGCGATGCACAGGGACTCCTTGGTTGCTTGAGCGTAGCTTACCCGAGGAGTGGCCCGCTTGGACGGGTCCAGGCACTGTCGTTTGCGCTTCCCACGGGGCGAAAGTGTCTCGTTCAGAGCGCGTTTGGCAGCTGTCTGTACCTCACCTGCAGGGCTTATTGTTTCGTCCCCTTCCTTCACCGGCCTGCCGGCCCCCGCGCCCGGCGGACGACCACTCGGTCCAGGTCGGCTTTCGCCTGCCTGGGCCTGTGTACGCCCACCGGCACAGAAGCATGGCTGGCCGGAGGTTGGGGCAGCGGGTAGAGCTGGTGTGTCGGGCGCGGCGTTCGCGTTCATGCGCGCTCGCCTGCGCTGGCGTGGGTTGATCTTCCTCTTCTTGGAGCTCACGCCATGTTGGTTTTGGTTAGGGCGTTGGGGTTGTGGAGTTTGTTTCCCCTTGCCCTTGCGTTTTTGCACCTGCCATGCGGAGGAGAAGTAGTCCTCAGTCCGGGTTACCGTATCCGCGTTGACGGAGGCAGATGGCCCGGAGGTGCCGGCATGTGGAGCAATTTGCTCGGTGTGCTGTGTTATGTGAGGACCGCCGAGGGGGTGAGCCGCCGACGGAACCGTCACGGGGGTGCTTGGGTCGGTACTGGTTTTACCCGTACCTATAACCCTCGCCCTGTTTGTGGAGTCGGTACCAGCTTTACCTGGTCCCTTCCTCCTGCTTTGACGTTTGGTCTTCGGCACGGTTCTCGCCATGCCTGGACCTTTGTCGCATTTGCCCACGGGGGCAGAATGCGCGGTGTTCGCGCAGGTCGTAGGAGTGTCGTCGGCTTTCGCTGACTCCACCCTTACGCCGGTAAAATTTATTTTATTGTTATCCATATTTTTGATTATTTTAGTTTCATCTACCGAGCTCCCACCCTCCATGGAGCCCGCAACTGGGAGCGCCCTACTGAAGGTAGGCACGCTAGGACTACCCGGTAGATATAGGAACGCGAGGCTGGCTTACAGTGCGACATCGGGCACTCGATCAGGCTGGAGTCTGGAGCAGAAAGTCCCGACTTCCAACCTTCACTTGCACCGTCAGCATGACCTTCACCACCGCTACGGCCGCCCAAGGACGGCTTTCGCGGACCCCACGTCCCTCGCCTGTGGCCCTCTGACGGGACACGATTGGCCATTTCCCTAACCCATGGCTCTAAGGTAGGGTAACCGTTTCGCGTGAAATCCAGACCAAAGGGGGCGTGTTGCCGCACGGACGCATTACCGCCAGCGCCGCTTGGCTCAACCCCCCAGGATTCCTTCATCCCCACTTACGGCGCTCGACTGCGCAGGTCCTAGCGCAGGTGACTGTTTACTCCTACCCGCCATCATCAGAGAATAAGTGATGGACGGGCCCGCAACCACTTAGTCACAAGGATCACGGTAAGGAGTGGAGTTGGATTGTGGAGGGGTTGGGGGAAAAACTGGGAAAGGGTTAGGAGTTTGACTGGGGTTGGAAGTGACTGTATGTGCGAGGGATGGGTATGTGCGCTGTGCACACGACAGGACTTTGAAGGGGTGGGATGGGGGAGAAGCAGCTCTTAGCATAGGCAGGAGGGCGAGACCGAAGTCTTCCCTGCGACCTAAGGTCCCGGGTGACGCCGGTGTTACAGGCTCGAACTGTACCACGCACTTGGAGGCGGCTGGGGAGAACGTCACCCTCATATGAAGATATGATGTTTAAGAAATTTGGTGATGAATGCACATTTAACTGTAGATTCCCAAATAAATTAAATTTACCATTCATGAGAACCGAATTGTACCATAGAAATTGTTACCCAATGTGCATTCGAATATACAATAAGATAACATCTCACATTACAGAACTACCTATGAGTAAATTTAAGAAGTCCCTCAGAAATTGGCTTATTGACAAATGTTTTTATACAGTTAAAGAATACCTAGAGGAGAAACAGAATTATAATAGAAATTTAGCTATTAGATTATAGGAAAACTTAAATATTTGCATGACTAATTTATAAGTTGAATATAGTGAAACCATTTTTTGTTACTGTATTTACCATCATATTTTCGCTGAATGACTTAGTAATTATGAGAGTAGATCATTTTAAAATAAACAAAATCAAATAAAAAGTTGTTTACTTTCACAGGTCTCAGTAACCGCATATTATGGCAATCCAATCTTATTTCACAAAATACGGTCCTCAGTTTTTCGTATTTTCATTACAGAAAAAAAAATATCACGACATTTTTATCAACTAAATCGCATTAAATCTCGTTAAGTGTCTCTGCCCCTAAGACGACCCACTGACCGTGTATTACTAAATTGAAATATTATTTGATGAACCGGTCACTATCGCTGCATAATACCCGGCCGCAGGCTTACTTTCAAATGGAATCAGTACTTACGTTTATTTTTGTCTTCCACAGGCGTAGATGGAGAAGAATAAATCTTCTCGTCGATCCCACTTCTGAACTTTAGTCTAGCCGCAGATATGCAGGATGTAGGAAAAGAAACTCCGACAAAACTTAATGACCAATACGTATAATTCCACTTGAAAACGTCAGGATACAAATAATAATAAATTTAGAACAACCATTCGTCTCCGAAAACATTGCCGCGCTCCAATGACATCTGTCAAAGACAATGCCTTAAATCTAAACTTGAACAAAATAGTTTGACAATAGTAAATATGTTTAGAAACACATTTTAAAAATATCTCTAAATAATAAATACATAACAACTCTGCTTGCTTTTTATAATTAACTTTCTATTTTAATTAGTACAATGTCATAGACAATTTACAATAGTTTATTTAGGTAAGCTGTACAATAATGGTTAAAATGACAACTAAGCTTACACAATTTTGTAGGTAAGGATAAAAGGATTCACTTGTTACGATATTTTGCTAAAAAAAACTTTTATTTTAAAGCTTAGTTCATTAAAATTGTATTGTTTAAAACTGCAAGAATCATTTATCTTCGATACCGACACATTACGTGCAGCCAGAAAGCACTGTAAATAAGTTTTCATGTAAACAAAAAAAAATTGGCATCCCTGGGCAGTCGGCGCGCGCGTCCGAAAATATTCTATACAATATCAGCAGGGTTCAATGCACTCTTTATCTGCACGCTACATTTATACCTAACACATTTACACCGACTTTGTATTGTACTAGCCGTTTTCCTGCAGTTTCACCCGCGTCCCGTGGGAACTACTGCCCGTACTAGGATAAAATATAGCCTATGTCACTCGGAAAGAGTGTAGCTTTCCATCAGAGGAAGAATTTTTCAAATCGGTTCAGTAGTTTTGGAGTCTTTAGGGTTCAAACACAGAAAAACATGTTTGTCTTTATTATATTACTAGCTTCTGCCAGCGGTTTCACCCGCATCCCGTGGGAACTACTTCCCGTACCGGAATAAAAAGTAGCCTATAGCCTTCCTCGATAAATGGGCTATCTAACACTGAAAGAAATTTTCAAATCGGACCAGTAGTTCCTGAGATTAGCGCGTTCAAACAAACAAACAAACAAACTCTTCAGCTTTATAATATTAGTATAGATTTACACCGTCTTTATATTGTAAAGTTACCGTGTTATATCATACTATTTAATGGCCTGTCGCATCTGCATAATTAATTGTACTGTTAAATCTGTGACTTTAATGCTTACACTGAGGTTAAAGATAAATTGTAAACGCACCCAATTTATGGAAGCGCCAACGATATTAATAAGGTTTTGTTGAAATACAGATTACTTTGTTTTCTACACATATTTATGACGGGAATTGTGACAATGAAGTCTTTGAATATGATTATGAGCTATTTTGCACCTTATTTCATAGCATTTGGCATATACCTAGCACTGCAATAAATACAAACGGTAAGTTTATACATTAAAATTATTATAAGCAAAAAACTCTGAAACTGCTAGTTTACAAAAATTTATTTACAAAAAAGAAATGTATTAAAAGTAAACTCCAATAAATTTTATTCGATTTGTAAATATTTGATTTAATAATCGACTAAAATGTAAATAACAGCGGTACCGTTAAATTGCCATGACCAAAAAAGAAATTCGAAACCGGCTTATTCAAAATGTCACGTGTCTTGATACGAGTACAGTTTATTACATGTATCGAATTTACGATCATCTGTACTTTATCGGGTAACATAAACCCAACGTGCTTACAAGAACACACTTTGGAATTGATACTTATAATATTTTAGACTTAAGACAAGCGCCCACGGAATTCGAAAGTAATAAGAATAAATGTAGTGGAATAACAAACAAAACTATTAATATAAAAACGAACAAGCAAAAAATAGAGCTGTTAATTTATTTTCACTTTCAATTGAGTTTGCGGTTAACCGTTTTAATAGCAGGTTATAACCTAGCCACTGTTTGAACCACCTCAAGCATCACTAATAGACAGGTACTAGTGTTACTCAATAATTATTTTCCATATGAAATGAATCAGGAATGTATAGACAAGTGCATTGACCTCGCAACATATTGGCACAAGTGTACTGACATAACTTTGTATCGCTTTGTTCCACGACACTAAAATTAAACTGTGTTGCGATAGCCGCGAATAATGGCCGAATGATAACAATTATTATAACGTGAACAACATAAATGGGACACATCTGTTTTGCTGCGTAGAATTTGAAATGATTGTGTTTTGTTTTAATTAAAATAACATACCTACTTTGCTTAATACAGATTGAATTTTGACATAAGCTACATAGAAGCGCATAGATTACTTCTTGACATTAGTCAAATTCCTATCTCTAGTAATCAAATCGACAAATAAATATGTTATTGAAATGCGCGGACAGAGTGTTAGAGTTGATCGTAGATAAAATTATAACGCTGGGTTCGTAGCGTTTATAACTACGTTAATTAGTTAACAATTAATGAAACGGTTGATGTTATCTTGTTATGAAATAGCCTTAAGTTGTTAACCCGTGTTCAAAACACACGTATTATTGTCTGATATAGAGCAAAGTTTGTTTGTGTTCATACTTTAAAAAAAATAAAATGACCGGCGCGGCGGAAAATGCGGAAGAGGAATGTGAAAAAAAACCGTGTATCGATTTACGCATTGAAAATCGAAACAATACTGGCAAAATAAAGAAGTATCTTAGTCATTAATGAGGTTTTTTTTGGAGAAATAATTTAAAATGTTTGCCAAGTTCACATGTGTTTGTCAGTCGTGTAGCAGTTAACACAATTATTCAAGAATTTTAATAGTACGCAAATGTTGACGGCTCTTATGGAGTCAAACAAAATTAGTCAACTCGAATAATCGACTAAAATTGATAAAAAAGTTTGTTATAGAATAAACTGGATAAAGACTTAAAGACTGGAATATCACTTAAATAAAACCTTTTTATAACTGTTATAACATGTTTGCTGTTGTTTAAAAAATATTTAAAAAAAACAAGAACCTGTCTAAAAAAAATGATGGAGGAAACCGGAATTCGTGTTCACAAGTAAATAATTTCTGCTGTGTAATGAGATATTCCCAAGGGAAATTAAGGAAAAATCTGGAAGCTTCCATTAAAAAAGAACAAATTACCTCATTAGTTAATGAGCAATAGATATTTACAGTTAGGAAAATAACATTAATTTTCTCTTCATCGTTAAAAGCTAACTAATTGGGACAAGATAAACCATCTTGTTTATTGTTTTGATTACTTAAAATTTAGTTTGATCCGGTTTTAGTTTCCACAGTAATTTCTTCCGTCCCCTAGCCTAGGAGACAACAGGCCCGTGTCGGCGGCGCGCGTTGTTCCACGCGCTCCTCAAAGAGACGCCAGCAACCCCCAGTGAGGCTCGCCAGGGCCAAAGCCTGCCGGTGCTGGATTGTTCGAAAGAGTTACCGCGGCCCTGGTACATACAGGGTTTTAGAAGGAACATGGTGGGTTCTAGTCAGTAGGTAAGACTCTGAGAGTTACCGTGACCCTAGTACATAAAGGGTTTTAGAAGGAACATGGTGGGTTCTAGGATTGTAGTCAGTAAGACTGACACTCCCTCACGCTGCAGCCACAAGGTACTAATTGGGACAAGATAATCAATTCTACTTCTTTATTGTTTTGTTTACTCAAAATTTAGTTGGATCTATTTTATTTTCCGCAGTAATTTTAAATGAAAACACGTATTAAGTAGATATTTACGTTATTCTTGCACAATTTTTGTACAACTGCGCAGATATTTACCTACCTACTAAAAATACTTCAGTTGCTCAACGTATCATTTATTACGATTACACGCTTAATTGACTACAAGATTCCCTACGGTTGTACATGTGTTCTATCAATAAATATCCTACGCAAGTACTTTACCGACCTACATCAATTACTGACCTATAAAAATTAGAATAGGTACGTCATGTCTATTTCAAACTAATGGGATTTTATTCGATTCTAGTTCTGCTATATTTAAAAGAACGATATTTTTCTCTCCTAAGCAGTTATTTCTTTCCTTGTCGTCGCGACAACGACGTAAACGAAAAAGTCGTGGTGACCTAGTGGGTAAAGGACCAACCTCTCAAGTATGAGGGCGCGGGTTCGATCCCAGGTCAGGCAAGTACCAATGCAACTTTTCTAAGTTTGTATGTACTTTCTAAGTATATCTTAGACACCATTGGCTGTGTTTCGGATGGCACGTTAAACTGTGGGTCCCGGCTGTCATTGAATATCCTTGGCAGTCGTTACGGGTAGTCAGAAGCCAGTAAGTCTGACACCAGTCTAACCAAGGGGTATCGGGTTGCCCGGGTAACTGGGTTGAGGAGGTCAGATAGGCGGTCGCTTCTTGTAAAGCACTGGTACTCAGCTGAATCCGGTTAGACTGGAAGCCGATCCCAACATGATTGGGAAAAAGGCTCGGAGGATGAAAAAGTTATACATTCGCAAAGTTTTTTTTTATTCGATCAGTCAGCATCGAATAATATTCAATCGATTATTCCTAAAATTAAAATCGACTATTTCGCTCTTCACCTTCAAAATGCAAACTAAGTACAAATCTTAGCTTAGCTTGCAATCGATCAGTAATTAACACGTAGGAATTCAATCGATTATTTATTCCTAAAATTAAAATCGAATATTTCACACTCCCCCTTTAAAATGCACACTCAGATGTAGCTTGTAATCGACTAATAAAGACTAAAATCTTACCTGATTAGTAGTCAAGTCCCACTGGTCAGCCACGAAGGAGTGCCTACTGTACAGGAACACGGGAACTTGGTGGTCTTTCACGGGAGTCGGGTCACTGTTCACCCTGACGACGGTCAAGTGGGTGGTTGTGGTGCCAACTGAGGACAAGAGAGAGGTGGTTACAGTTAAAAGAGTCGTGGGATAAGGATTTTAGAGTTTTTTCATGAGCTTTATTAAGAGGACGAATTGGAATTTTTGGCGCCAAGGATCTCAATTTTTCTCAGTAAATACAAAACGGATCAAAATACAACTTGGTTACCTGAAAGTTCATGATATAAACCTTATTTTGTTAGACGTCAATACATGATTAGGTAACTTTTATAACAGAGAAAAATATATCAAATATACCTCTTTTTAAAAAGAGATTCACATATTATGGGCAAACGGGACCGATTTAAGCCTCTTAACTTTTTTAGTAGTTGAGTATATACATACTCTTTAAAATTGTAGAAGGAATTTTTATCAAATTATCATTTCTAAATAATAAAATTACAAAACCATTTTGTCGCTTACGACTTTTAGTTATAAGCTAGCGCGCGTATTGTTATCCTCGCCCCGCTCAGACGCTCCGACCCCTTTTGGCGCCTTAGATGCGCGTGCCGGTTATGGAATTATTGTTGACCAATTCCTCGCCTTAACTATCGACTGCCTTGCTTGGAGTCTTTATCAAAAACAAAACTCGAGTTTAAAGTATTAACTTTATGGCCTTTTAATGAAAGTGCATTAAAATTGGTACTTTGTAATATACATACAATACAAGCTCTATCTTTATTTCATGACCTGAAAATTCACAAATTTCTAACTACATAAATCATTTCAGGATACCTAATGGTCTTCGTAGAGCTTTATTTTAGTTGGAGTACAAAAACACTAAAGAAAACTTCGTTGTTGCTATGCTATCATTCCATTAATTATTTGCAAATGAAATCAGTATAAAAGTGCATTTCTTTGCGCATTGTAACTGCAAGCGTGCGTGAAGTATGCACGGAACAATGAGGGGGGGACATGCGCACGAGACGCAAAAACGTGCAAAAACTAATGCTATACAACAGTTGTTGCTAAGCAGGCGCATTAGTGATGGGAAGAAGTTATTAACTTATCGATAAATTATTGTCGATAAGATCAATGGGTCTTAAAAACATTTCCAGATCTTTTTACCACATTTTTAGAAATATTTAAATACAAATTAAATAGGTAAAAATTCCCAATAATCTTAATTAAGTGCTTCAACAATACTGTCAATTTAATCGTATATCCGAATGTATCGATAAAATGAAATAGTCAGGGCTAATCAAAGCAATATAGGAGGACATCATCATTAGATTTCATTAGATGATACCATTTCTCTAAGTGCACTTATCAATTAGTGGCTGAGTGCACTCATTGAAGTGTGCGTAAAAGCCGTCAAATGGAGCTAATTCAACTAATAAAACTTTACTATAAAATATTATTTTCAGACTGAAATACTTGGAAAAGTTTTGTTTCAGTTATAATTACTTAATTTATAAACAGACCGTAAACTCAAGGTATTTTCTGTAATACTAAAATCAAAATATTATTAGGTACCAGGTAGAGTAGCTAAATGTGATCAGTAGCGTAGTAAATGCGCGTGTTAATCGATTCAAATACCGATTTTCCTAATCGATTATAATGAAAAGAACAATACTTATTATTACTGATTATATTAGTTGGAATAAATAGGATTTCTTTGTCAGCAACACCATAGAGAATTCGTCGTAATATGTTATTTATAAAATGTGGTCACAGCTGTAGTCCAGTTAGTGTAAATAAAGGAAAAATTAAAGAAATATTGCATCTGTGTAAACTTTGTATGAGTCATATACACTTAGACACAGAACTTAAAATGACGATGGTTTTTTATTTCGGAATTTAATCGAAAGGAATTCGGAAAACCATATCTATGCAACTATACTTTCATCAAAAATGTGTACAAATAAAGTTCGATATTATTTATAAATTTTTCAGTCAGTAAGAAATCAGATTAATCGATCATTTTATGTAATCAGAAGTATCTTTAAGGAGAAAAAAAAAACGCAAAATTAAAAATTAAATAATTAAAAATAAATTTTAGTACTAAATTAGGATTTCCTAAATTAAAAAGAACGCTAAATTCAAAACTGCATATTCAAGGCCCACGAAAAATATTCCTCTATATTTTTAAATTAAAATTATCAGAAATTAACCTTGCTTAACAGGCATAAAATGCTAAATTCTGAGCAGTAAAACTAAGGTTATCATGATAACGTAGTCGCTAAGTGCACGCACTGAAGAGAATGGCTGTAACGAATTGGATTTCTTTGTTCGTAATAATATAGACATTGAAGGAAAACATATTTAACTATGTAGTCCAATTATTTGTATTAAAAATCACTTTTGGCATCTTTCAATGTTGTCACTTATCTGTTCGAATACTTAATTTTATTGAAATAGTTTTTTATGGTAGTATAATCAAGGGGTATCGATTATTTTGTGTATAACTATCAATTTTCAAGGGAATATTCTCAGATGAACTGAGGGAATATTATAATATTTTTTGTAATGTCTGGCAGAACTGACAACTGCATCAAAAAACGGTCAGACAGATTTATTGACTAAATCAGTGTCATGTCGTCATGCTATTAATTACACCATAATAAACTTGTCTTTTTTTTAAACTACAAAACTATTTATAAGTAAATTACATTCAGATCAAAACATCGATAAGCAAGCGTAATTCGCTTACATCTGCCCCATCACTATGATAATCAAATAGATAGTAAAAAACGGACATTCTAACAGCACAAGTGTATTGAGAAACTCTCGCATTACAATAATGCGTCTAGACAATTTGCTCGCTTTTCACACAGTAAATAGATCGCCCATTGTTTGTTATTAACTCTTCTATTTATATAAGTTCACTAGCTTTGTCCCGTGGTTCCTAGATCCTACCAAGTTTTTTTTTCCATGCTTTTCACGGTTTTATTCGCATCCTTTTTTCCTTTGTTACTAAAGTACTACCTGTACAGTTTCTGGTACCAGTAGATCAATTAAGACGTGAATAAAAACACATACTTACATAACACACATAAAAATGTTGAAATTAACAATATTCTACCGTAATAAATCGTTTTAATACCCGATAGAAGCTAAATTATGTAATTTTTAACAACGTCGTAAATAATAGCCTACATAAACACAGACAGTAAAACATTACACATAGCGACTAGTGGATTATCCATGAAACAGTGTAACTACCTACTACGTCTACATAAATCACTTCTAATCCTATTGAATTCGCATTACAAGCTGGGAAAAGAATGCGATTGTCAGTGTTATTTTTATCACGCTTTTCCTCACTAATAACGTTTATTTGTAAGCTTGTTTCATCCCACTTAAAATCGAGAAAATCTCCTTCTATTACTTCACTTCCTTCTAAGGCTATTACAAAACTGTAAGGAAGCAAATTCGAGTTTGCACATCGCAAGAAATTTGCGACGCTATCACTTTTGCGCGTCTACTTAATGACGTAGAAATAAGGACATTTATGCATGAAAATGCATCGCATTACTAGTGATGCAGTTTCGCCAGGGACTAGACGCAAGAGTACCTAGTTCAATGTCCCTTTAATAAACAAACAGTTTCATGAAAAACAGTGAAGATATTTACGGCTAAACTGTAGTTGTTGGAAGATGTGACTTCCTAAACATGATAGTGGTGGTTGAAAACCTAGCGACTACCAATGTGACATTTTCATCAACCTCATGATCTTCTACCGTTGGAAAGAAACTGGAATCGCGAATTTTACTTTTAGTAATAAGAATGATAAAATAGGTAGGTAACCAGACCTCATTATTTTTTAAGCCTAAAATACAATCAGTAGGCCTTGTAGCACAGGGATTACACGGAGAGATTAATTCATGAAATCATTTAGAAACCAGGCTCTGATAAAGCTATTTATAACAAGAGTGTTATCTACTAGCTTGAATATTTAATAGATAAGTATTCTAATATTCGTTGATGGATATTGAAGCTCATAATTTTCGGAGCAAAAGTGGGACAGGAGTTTGAAAATTATCGAACATAGTTTTGAAGTTATTTTCTAGTTAGATTGAACAATTTCATAAGTGGTGATTGAAACTTGAGAAACACAATTTATAGTTTTGTAATAATTGAAGTTTTAATCCTCATGATTATGACAGTTACTGAAGTTGTTATTAAGTATTATAACAATTTAATGATGCCCGTTTAACAGAGAATATATTGCTTTGAATGCTAAACAGAACATATTGATTCAGCAGCTTACACTCAAGCAGTCTTCAGTCTGCTATTGCAATTGTGTCAAAATGATTTATCATTGACTCATCACTATGCATCGTTTACATTATAATTTTATTGTTTACTTCGCGGTATGTACTTCTACCCACAGTGGCAGTGGATATCGCTCAGGTCGCTCTAGCCGCGGTATAGTTATCGGCACGGATATTGAGCCCTGACCTTCACCTGCGCAGAAGCTATTTATTGGTTTATTGCCTTGTGTACAGTGCGCAAAGCGATCCCCACTCTTCCACCGAGAGCTCAATATCCGTGCCGGTAACTATACTTGATACTAAATACCTGAGCGAAACCGGCGCGGTATCTACCTCTACCCACAGCGGCAGCGAATATCGCTCAGGTTTGAATAGGCCTTAAATACCAAAACTGCAGTAGATACCAATGATTCGAAAATGGTGAATATGGAGGAGCCTATCTCCTAGGTGATAGGGGATACCCTCTGGAGGTAAGAAGTAGGCTAACATTGAACATAATAAAACAAAGATAGTAAACAAATATTTTAATATTAGTCCTCATATGATGTACCAAACATTATCATCATCCTCCTGCACCAATTCAATTTGAGGTGGGCTGGGCTCAGCATGTTTTTACACGTCTTTCCAATTTCTCGCACCACCTGAAACTAAATAAATATATAATTTTAACCCCATACTTAAATACATCAACTCATGGAGAACAAAAATACAATGAAGCCGACAGTAAAACAAGGAACACAGTTGTACGGCAATATCTTAATACACTATATTATTATACACAGATATTATTCACATTTACCTGTAAAGGGTTCCTGTCGCATTAAAACTATTTGTGACTGGATCCAAGCTTTGTTTTTGGCTTCGTTCGTGGTCCCATCCGTTTTTTGTTTAATATTGTGTCTCTATGAGACGTCAGCAATTTCCCTAGCTTGTCTTTTTCTTCTGTAAGAAAGGTTTATCCTCGTTTTCTCTTCTCTGCCAAAATAAACATATCTATTCAACAATAATAAACCCAAAATTAACCTCACTCTATGTACACATACACATCAGTCAATTTGACAAACGCGCGAATGACATAGGTAAAAATTCACCTATAGAAAACCTCTTTATTGTTTTATTGCATAAAACATAGCGTAATGTAGTTTAAGTTAAATTAAAATAACATCACAAGAAAAAAAACTCACAGGCTTTAGTAATATATACTCGATAGACGTTTATTTCTTAAGAAGTACAGAAAAATCATTTTATCGATAAAATATCGACTTTGCATTATCGTTTGTAGAACTAGTAATCTGTCACTTACTTAAGACTGCGTCGTGCAAAATAATACAAAACGGCCGTCACAGTTAAAGGGATATCACCAATACTATTATCAAAATTACCATAAAAAATATGTATTGAGCACCACAATGACTGTGTTTACAATTCATCGTTGGCAAAAATTATAATTATTGTCTAGTTAAAATAACAAAAATGTGTAAACATGGACAAAAATCTTAAAATAGCACGTTCGTATTTAGTTGAATTTTGATAGTAAACTGTTACATTTTTTCACAAACTTTAATGCATATCAATCTATAATAATCATACTACAATTTGTCGTTTTAAAATTTTCGAAAATGTAGCTTGGTTATTTTAGACATTATTTTGTTTAAAATTGGGCCGCTGTGCGCCCTGTTTTGAATCATACGCAACGTACACCGGCCGAAAGTTCAGTCGTCCACGAGAGCTCGGAGAGTGGTCACGTCTCATCGGGAAGCGACGCGCCGATAACGATACTTCGCGATCTATTGTGTACTTATACCTTGCCAAACGCAAACGCAAACTGTTGAATAAGGTAAGTCATATTTTTTGTTTTTTGAGTTGTTATTATATTGTGCATATCTATGTTTTATTTATACTATTCAAAGCATATTTTTGTAACATTTTTTAAAATGTTGTTTTAGTAAAATGGGAAAGCTTAAGGAAAAAAATTATAAGAAGAAAGTTGGCGCTAATTTACGAAAAAAAAAATGTTCTCGGAAAAAGTACGTATTTCTTTTTTTTTTATAACGGATATAATCTTTTCTTCATTTTTTGTCAAATATTCGATATGGGTATCGTGTAATAGGTTTTTGGGGGTGGCGATTGCAAATCTGACATCAATTTTAAAATTCAAGATGGCGGATGCTAGTTTTTGTCAAATATTCGATATGGGTATCGTGTAATAGGTTCTTGGGGGCGGCGATTGCAAATCTGACATCAATTTTGAAATTCAAGATGGCGGATGCTAGTTTTTGTCAAATATTCGATATGGGTATCGTGTAATAGGTTCTTGGGGGCGGCGATTGCAAATCTGACATCAATTTTAAAATTCAAGATGGCGGATGCTAGTTTTTGTCAAATATTCGATATGGGTATCATGTAATAGGTTCTTGGGGGCGGTGATTGCGAATCTGATATTAATTTTAAAATTCAAGATGGCGGATGCTAGTTTTTGTCAAATATTCGATATGGGTATCGTGTAATGGGTTCTTAGGGGCGGCGATTGCAAATCTGACATCAATTTTAAAATTCAAGATGGCGGATGCTAGTTTTTGTCAAACATTCGATATGGGTATCACGTCATAGGTTTTTGGGGGTCGCGATTGCGAATCTGACATAAGTTTTAAAATCTTTTACCATTTTTAGGAGCAAGTCCGGATGGTATTGTAGAAGAGGACAAATTTGTGGAAATTAACTGTCCTTATTCAGCCAGAGACATGAGTGTTGACGATGGCATAAGAGAAAAGAAAATTATTTTTTGGAAAAGAGACAAGGAAGGTAATATCAATCTAAATAAAAATCATGATTGGTACTTCCAAGCACAAGGACAACTTCACATTACACAAAGAAAAACATGTATATTTGCCGTTTGGACTGAAGTAGACATGAAGGTTGAACTAATTGAGGAAGATAAAGAATTTTGGTGTAAAATGGAAGAGAAATTGAAAGCTTTTTATTTTGATTGCTTACTGCCTGAAATTCTTGATTCTCGGTTAGATAGGCAAATGGATATCAGGGAACCTAAATATATTCTTGATGCAATCAATCAAAAAGATAAACGAAAATTATCGTCATAAATCACATGAACACATTCTTAAATTATGCACCAACATTCGTAAGTTAAGTTCAGTCTTCAGTCCGAGATGCAAATGTGCATTTTTTTTGTATAACCTATCTTTGTGGTTGGAAATAACTATTATATTTTTTGAATGAGGTTGATACATTCTTGTGTCTTTTACAGTTTCTTTTTATGTATTCTCACACAAATTTTGGTCAGCTGATGACAAATTTGGAAAATCAACATTATTTTTTCTGAAATTTATTAATGCCTTTGATTTCTCAATTTTTATTAAAAAAAACTACAACTCTTCGGTACAACCTGTATAATAAATTAACCACGTTTCTGCGCTTTAAGTATGTTTTTGTAAAATTCTTATCAAGTTGTTTTACGTCAGGTTAAATTAAAGATTTTTTTATTACAGATTGGTTTTATTACAACAACCTACCCATATATCTTACCTACTTACTCACCTACCAAACCGTTCGTTCGTACGTTCAGCGGTTAAAGATCTACCCTTTTAAACTTGAATATAGTTATCGGCACGGCACGGTTCTCGGCGGAAGAGTGGGGATCGCTTTGCGCACTGTACACATAAGGCAATAAACCAATAAATCGCTTCTGCGCAGGTGAAGGTCATAGCCCAATATCCGTGCCGATAACTGTATCCTATTACAGTAACTTGGGAGGTGATTTTCGAAAAATCCAAAAACTTCGTCTTTTTTTCATCATATCATTCAAATCCGTTCAGTAGTTTTCGTGTGAAAGAGTAACAAAAATTCATCCAAACAAACTTTCACGTTCATAATATTAACAGGATTAGTTTTATTAATCGGATTTATGTACCTACACAGAACCGTCAAAATATTCATTATTCGTCTTTTCAATTCACTCAATACACTCAAAATTTAAAAACTAAGTTACACTCAGTCACTCAAATTCTAAAAATTCTGACTTACTCACTTCTGCCATGCAACGCAAGCGGCCACCGAGCGAACTTGTCGTTGTGTGCGTAACGACGCACACAACTAGCGCGCCGCAGTAAATACCTATTTTCCGCGCGCTGTGTTCGCTCGGCGCAGTCTTAAGGGATCCATGTACAAGTGTGGTGAAAATGAATTTAGGTAGGTGTCAAATTGGGAGGGATCCTTACTAAAAGTAGCATTTAGATAGGGAAACGGTAAGAGGTTGTTGGTGAAAACGGGCATAAGTGTCTTTCCTATTTGGTAACCAGTTAAAAGCTGGGGAAAATTAATTTATTCACTAGCTAAGAAAGCAGGAAGACGATTCGATTAATCAAATCAAAAATTCTAATCTTTTTGTAAGACTTCTGTTTAAGAGGCTTACAATGATTGCAATGCAACTAAATTAATTGTTGTTTGTAAGGAAAGTCAACGTGGAAAATTCTATAAACGATGTTCTGTAGAAAAAAAAACCAGAAGTCTTTATGACTTACTTAAATAAATTTGATACATAAGTACAACCTCTTTAGCAAACTCTAGTGCCCGTTTTCACCAACGAATACCTAAATTTAGGGAGCATTTACGGAACACTTAATAAGAATTTCATTTTCACCAAAGCCTAGGTGTCAATTTTAACCTAAAAATTTCACTTAAACTTGGGAGCCCGATTGATGCCTGCTTAAACAACTCCTATCATTATCATTACAGAATACAAACATATTTTGAACCGTTTCTGGCGATGGATAGTGAAATGTACCTTTATATGTTATGTAACACCAAAAATACCATGTTTAAAAAGCAAAAAAAAAATGAAACGTAAACTTTTAGAAATTTTAGAAGCTGTGGACTGTGGAGGTTGTGGATATGTAAAATAATAATCATTAGAAGACCACGTACCTATCTTACGTGAAAGAGCAGATGTCTGAGAAAAAAGTACGATGATCATGACTTTTTTATAAGATTATAGGTTATCACTTGCTATGAATGCACTTGCTAGGTCGTGATGTCGCTGAATTATTCAAAAATAGGAAGTCCTGCATGTCCATAAATATACAGACCATAACAGATGCAAATCTGGTAATCACTGATGTAGTTTCGCGGTGGCCGGGACAACTATAGGCCTATTCAGACCTAAGCGGTATTCGCTACCGTCTACGGCAGAGAAAACCCTGTGGGTATGCGGCTATGCGGTAATATGACTGTTCAGACCTAAGCGGTATTCGCTACCACCTGCGACAGAGAAAACCCAGTGGGTATGCGTTAATATTACTGTTGATGTTCGGGATGCATGCCGCTGCTGCCGCACGGTATGTACTTCTACCCACAGCGGCAGTGGATATCGCTCAGGTCGCTCTAGCCGCGGTATAGTTATCGGCACGGATATTGAGCCCTGACCTTCACCTGCGCAGAAGCCATTTATTGGTTTATTGCCTTGTGTACAGTGCGCAAAGCGATCCCCACTCTTCCGCCGAGAGCTCAATATCCGTGCCGGTAACTATACTTGATACTAAATACCTGAGCGAAACCGGCGCGGTATCTACCTCTACCCACAGCGGCAGCGAATATCGCTCAGGTTTGAATAGGCCTTAAATACCAAAACTGCAGTAGATACCAATGATTCGAAAATGGTGAATATGGAGGAGCCTATCTCCTAGGTGATAGGGGATACCCTCTGGAGGTAAGAAGTAGGCTAACATTGAACATAATAAATTATGTAAATTAAAACAAAGATAGTAAACAAATATTTTAATATTAGTCCTCATATGATGTACCAAACATTATCATCATCCTCCTGCACCAATTCAATTTGAGGTGGGCTGGGCGCAGCATGTTTTTACACGTCTTTCCAATTTCTCGCACCACCTGAAACTAAATAAATATATAATTTTAAACCCATACTTAAATCCATCAACTCATGGAGAACAAAAATACAATGAAGCCGACAGTAAAACAAGGAACACAGTTGTACGGCAATATCTTAATACACTATATTATTATACACAGATATTATTCACATTTACCTGTAAAGGGTTCCTATCGCATTAAAACTATTTGTGACTGGATCCAAGCTTTGTTTTTGGCTTCGTTCGTGGTCCCATCCGTTTTTTATTTAATATTGTGTCTCTATGAGACGTCAGCAATTTCACTAGCTTGTCTTTTTCTTCTGCAAGAAAGGTTTATCCTCGTTTTCTCTTCTCTGCCAAAATAAACTTATCTATTCAACAATAATAAACCCAAAATTAACCTCACTCTATGTACACCATAGACATAATATTAGTAAACAGGACTGCGCATATAAACCCAAAAAACGAGCCGAGTGAAACAGTTAGTACGGAGGCTGTCTGTCCCTTTCTAATAGGGTGACTATGAGATTAAGCTATGTGAGACAAATCCGAATTTGCTAAGATTATTAAACACAGATTAGTATTGAAGTTTTAACTTACGCAGTTTGTGACCTTAAGATACTAATTATTATTTATTATTATTATTTTTAGCCCATACTGTCCCACTGCTGGGCAAAGGCCTCCCCATCTTGCTTCCACACTTCTCGATCTTTCGACCGAGCCCACCAGTCTCGACAATAGGCGTCAAGGTCGTCACGCCATCTCTTCCGGGGCCTACCCCGCCTGCGGTGTCCATCCTGAGGTGTCCACTGAGCGACGATAGTGGCCCATCTTTCCGGATGCATTCGGCTGACGTGTCCGGCCCAGTTCCACTTTAATATTGCCGACTTTCGGCCCACATCAGCGACTCCCGTTCTGGAACGTATGTCGGTATTTCGTACACGATCAGTTCGTCTAATACCTAAAAGGCTACGTTCCATCGCTCTTTGGCAAACCTTGAGCCTGGCCAGGCTCAGGCTCAAGATACTAATAAAGGCTTTTAATAATTAGCGGAAATTAGCAGTATAAAAGCAGGAAGATTCGAAGTGAAGACTGTTTTTTTTTGTATTTCTACTTCATATATAGACTGCTGAGCCATTTATGTCGCCTTTCTTCATTTTTTGGGAAGCTATAACAATAGTACAACAGTTTTAAAATCCATCACCCATATTTTGACTCGTTACAAGAATTCATGGGCACCCTAGTTGTTTGGTTTACGAAAATGTTATTATTAGCTAACCTGTGGAACGATATATTGCAACCACCATAGGATTCACTTTTGCAAGTAGAAACGCAACACTTTTTCACCATTTTAATAGTTTAAATTGATTTAATACAAAAAAATATAAACAAATTTTTTAAAGCTGATTACGCGCCAAGAATGTTCAGGGTTACCGCTAGAAAATAAAAAAAAGCAAAATAAAAATTTATGTTGTTTATGTTTTAATAATAAATACGAATAAATTAATGCGATTGTTATTAATTTGTTGACTTACAATTGTTAAAATAAGATAAAAATATAAGTGATTCAATTGTTTTTGGGAAGACAAAACTTTTGATCACAATATTTTTTTATGCTGGCAAGGTGTTAGAAAGAGACAAACAGCCTCCGTTCGAACTATCCCTCTCGGCTCGGATTTGCCTCTGTGTATTATGCAACCAATTTAGTACCTTATTGCGTTAGAATAGAGTTCATTTTCGTAAATATATATTTTGAGCGTGCGCAATCTTGTTTAGTAATATTATATCTATGATGTACACATACACATCAGTCAATTTGACAAACGCGCGAATGACATAGGTAAAAATTCACCTATAGAAAACCTCTTTACTGTTTTATTGCATAAAACATAGCGTAATGTAGTTTAAGTTAAATTAAAATAACATCACAAGAAAAAAAACTCACAGGCTTTAGTAATATATACTCGATAGACGTTTATTTCTTAAGAAGTACAGAAAAATCATTTTATCGATAAAATATCGACTTTGCATTATCGTTTGTAGAACTAGTAATCTGTCACTTACTTAAGGGATCCATGTACAAGTGTGGTGAAAATGAATTTAGGTAGGTGTCAAATTGGGAGGGATCCTTACTAAAAGTAGCATTTAGATAGGGAAACGGTAAGAGGTCGTTGGTGAAAACGGGCATAGGAGTCACATTTCAACTTTATCACACAAATAAATATTTATTCAGACTTCTAACAGTTATATAACGATATGTAAATACATACTTCAGAGTTATCTCTAGTAAATACACAATAACGTAAGTAGGTATCTATGTACTTTATTTATTGCGCTATGTATTTTTATATAAAACAGGAATTTTATTGTCTGTATCAAGGTTATGAGATAACACCTGGTTCTCATCAAAATTCCTATTCAAATTCAGTCCAAATTTATGTATTTTCATGTACTGGAGTGTGTTTTGAATATTAAACGTTCATGAATGACTGAAAAAAGAAACAGGTCAGCTGCGAGTCGGACCCACGCAACTAGGGTTCCGTCCATACAAACCTTCATCTACTTAAAATCGAATGTAGTTATGTACAGGATAATAACAATTGTCTACATATTACATTTTTGGCTATATTTACTGTCACGTCAAAAATAGCATGAGTGTCTGATAACGGATAACAGACTGCCAGACGACGGATTACACATTGTTATCACAAAATTAAATGGTTCAGAACATCTATCGAACATTGTATCGCAATGTTCGATAGATGTTTCGGAACATAAAGTTGAATAAAATTATTAAGTACCTGACTATCTACTTGTGATAGGATGAATTGAATACTTATGGATATAGTTTACTTAAGTTTACCCACGTGTAGGACACGGAGTAAGAAAAGATGAAGGCAAGTAGGTCAGGCACCTTCTTCTATGTCAAATACATACGGTGGGTATGACCAAAACGATCAGTTACAAGAGGAGGCGTTTGGGTTCTTTAAGACAACAGATCACCGATTTTTGATCTAACAATAAATAGGCAGGTCCCAAAAAGGCATATGAAGGCAGAGACAGTAAGGCCTCGGCATCGAATTTTGCGGGCAGCGGGGCGGCAGCGGTGGCGGCGCGGGAGCGGCAGGATCTTACGCGTATTTAATCAAATAGACCGGCCCTCGAATACAGCGCATTGCACAGCACAGAGCAACTTGAACATTGAAACTTGAGTTTACGTTTCCTATACTTACTTTACTAATAACACAGGTTGTAAGTGGCATACGGTAATCTAGGACTGCAGAACTGTATGAAAAACTTTTTTTACTTTTGCAAGGTCACGTCTGTTTAGTTTCAAAGGCTTTCTATCTTGATGGGGGATTAAGTACTGGTGCCAAGTAACTAATATCAATAGAGAGATTTTGTTTTTGAGCGATAAGACCGCCTATTGTACTCACACATTTGTTTGTAATTTCCTTGGCCATATTTGGTGTACAATACAGAATATTCCATCTATCTATTCTATCTAATATCGTTTTGAGCGACACCTTTGTGCTTCATCATCCTGTTCATTAATCTTGCTTAATTTAGTGTGTTTGTCCACAAGATCCGTCTTCAGTCCCACGTGTTAACCTGTCTTTGTTATCAAACACTTGAAGATAGGCACTTCATCTATATGTTTTGCGATTACGATACACAACATTATAAAATACTCGTTATCTCAGTAACAGATTACAGGTTATCGCAACACTGATTACGATGTTTCATTAGTAATTAACTCTGAAAGATTTCTTTCTGTTATCTTTTGTGGTAAAATGTTTATGATGGACTTCCTGTGCTCCATAGTTTCGTGGGTTTTTTTAATAATCTTTTTAACTAAAATATACAGGTTCAGATCTTTAATGATTGTTTCCTTGGTGTAGGTGTATGTTCCTTAAATCTGTGTACATTTGCCAGGAAATTTTCATCTAGATAAAGTTTCTCAGCCAAAAATTATTCTAGTCTTCAAGAAGCCTAGTGATTTATTTACCAACTGCATCTGTTTTACTAGAATCAATGTATTCTTGTCAAACAAGACTTTGCATAACACAGAAAAACTCTTGCATATACATAATCTCCTTTGTATTAATGTATGCAAATGCTGCGTTCAGAATTAATTTACATACATGTTTCTTGTTCAAACAATTAGCTTCTGAGCTCCCAACTGTGTTTGTAGAAAACATCATTTAAATATACGTTCTATATTTAAAATAGTGCTAGTATTGTCTTAGTCTATTTGTTAGAGATTTGAAACTGTGAAGGTCCAACAATAGTTCCCTGAGGTACACTATTGTGAGAATAATGTGACGTTAGTGGCGGGCGGTAGTCGCCCGTTGTTACAAAATCATGAAGGATCATTGCATTAACTACTGGGCCTTGTCTCCGGCGAAGATTTCAGGAACAAAGGAACGTCTTTGTGGAATAATAATTAATTCAATATTTGGCATGATACTCAAATGCCTTAGCACCTAAATACAAATATTTGGTACATTTAAATAATATATAGTTACCGAAACCAAGGCTCCATAAGAAACATACACATAGCTGAGAATGAAAAAATCTTTAGTTCGGAAAATGGCAAAACAATTTATTAATTCCATCACTATTCAATCTTATTAAAATTCATCGGTCCAGATTTCACCACAATATGAAAAAAATCATTACATACAATAATTAAATATTGTGTGAAATTAAGTAGAGTAGATTTTTATGGACAAGTGAGTAGTAGGTATAATTTATTGTTGTTTACAAACCCTATATAAGTAGTTAAGTAAAAACAGTCATATTTGTGTGTCACACTTTGTGGTAAGAAAAGTAAACGCGAAAACTATTAGTTGTATCTCACAGTTGACATTTCCTTATGAATGAAGCAATAACAGAAATACATTACATCATTTGGTAGAGAATTATCTATGAATGGATTAATTGTATTGAAGATCACGTAGGCATATCAATGTAATTCAGATATACGGTTATAATGTTATCATCTGCGGAATATTACTAGTATTGGTTAAAAGTTTCATCAGCCCCCTGTTGCCGACACAGACTAAGTATGCCTTTAATAAAGGAACCCATCGTTTTGTTAATAAAAAATCTTATGCCCAAACCTTCACAGTGGATATGGCCTGATCTATACTTATAATAAATCTGTAGAGAGGTCAATTCTGTACATTGAATATATTTCCAAAATAACTATTAGGGGGTGATTAGTGATCGATACTGATGCCAAAAATGCAATCAGTAAAATTTTTGTCTGTCTGTCTGTCTGTCTGTCTGTCTGTCTGTATGTTCGTTATGGAAACAAAAACTACTAGACGGATTTTAATGAAACTTGGCACAAATATTCTTCATACTCCTGGGCAGGTTATAGGATACTTTCCATCACGCTACGATCAATAGAAGCAGAGCAGTGAAGGTAAATGTTGGGAAAACGGGAGAAGTTACTCCATTTTTTAAGCTTCCGTCGAATGTGCAGCCTTAATGGTTACATCTACACAGAAACCATGTACGACGGAAATATTCTTCATAAAATTATGTAAAAAATATCCCATGGCAGCATATGTCTATCTTTTATGGTTGATTCACAATAACACGTAAAACTCTAGGTAGCTTAGCAGTTCGGAGCTTTCTGATTATATTTGTCTACTATTTCGTTTATAACACTCTCACTCACACTAATTAAACATAGTTAACAGTATTATCTATTAATTAAAAAAAATGATTTAAATCGGTAAAGAAACACCAAAGTTATACGTGAAAAACGGTAATAAGCCACCGCGCGTGAATACTGAATCACGCACGCTATAAGGATCATTTTTGTGCAACGGTCGCCGCGCTCGACGCGACTCGCGGCGCGGTGGCTGCGCGAGCTCATACAATATTTGGCTGTTGGTGCGATTGATGCGAATAGACGTTCAGAGCGTTCAACCTTATTGCGCGACTTTTAGGTTTTAAATAATTTATTTTTAACTTTCTTTTGTTGTTATTTTATAAAATAGGTTGGTACCTATTACTTATTTTTGTGTTTAAATATTCGTTCAAATTACAAATTATTAACAGTTTACATTTTATTACTTAAAGAAGCAGTAAGTACGCATAGATTTAGATAATTGGAGGGGTTGGTGTTTATTATTTCTTCCTCTCTTTGCACAAAGTCCGACTCTAACGCGGACGAAGTCGCTGGCAGAAGCTAGTATTAAATAACCTCGGCAAAATATTTGAAAAACCTTAGACTTATATTTTTTAAAATTATGAACAGCAAAGAGATTCCGTTTTTTTACTTTTAAGGTACAGAACCCTAAAAACTAAATAGGTCACCAACAAACAAATTATCCAGTTTTATAATAATAGCTTGTAGATTACATATAAATTAAATAATCGATCATAATCAGCACCCATAACTTTACCAAGAACAATTGACATAAACAAGGATAAAGTGAACATAAAATTAAAAACACGTGGATATCGTGAACCCGGAACATTTAACCATACTTAAAGTAAAATAGTTTCACATTTGTATGTAAATTAATACGTGTATGAGACATTGCGTGTCGCCGTTTATTTATTGTTATCACCTACAAATACGAAGTAGGTACTTTATTGTCAACTAGCTTTTGCCCGCGACTTCGTTCGCATGGAATAGTGACTTCCGGCATATTTTTGGTTTGACCAATAGATGGCGCTATATGTCCGGAATAATTTTTTTTTTTTTTTTGAAATAAAAACTATCCTATGTCCTTTCTCAAGTTCCAAACTATGTCTGAACCAAATTTCACACAAATCGGTTCAGTAGTTTAGGCGTGAAGAAAAGACAGACAGACAGACGGACAGACAGACAGACAGACAGACAGACAGAGTTACTTTCACATTTATAATATTAGTTAGGATTGCCATCGACACGTTATAAAATAAAATAGTTTTAATTTAAACTTTGGTATTGTTCCTATGTCTGCACCTAAGTTAATAATCTGCGGTTCTGCTATTGACTGATTGCTTCCCGACTATCTAACGGTGGATTTCTATAACCTACTATCCGTTGTTTTGTGATTACAGATTGAATTTTAACACTAGCCCCATACATGTCTCTTTGTGATCTCTAGCAAGCGATAAAACATTTAGATAGAATATTGAAACGGCGCGGCGGTAAGTGATACATCTACTCTTTGTCAAGTCAAACAAAGCCTGATATAGTAATTAAAAGTCATGTCTCCCCTTAGCAAATAGATGCATTTATATAATATACCCATCTATCCATACTACCCAACAGAAGCTTTTGACGTAGTCGTCATGTTTCATGTGTGAATAAATCCTTCAACTTATTGTATAATTAACTTGTTGAGCCTAGCATAGAAGATATCAACTATTAAGAAACTCACAAGGATTGGATACAACTTGGCACTCTATCTATCTACATCGTAATACCATCTAAGTACAGTAACATCAATAATTTCAAGTTTTCCTTGAGAACGGCACAAATACTTAGCAACAGCTATCGAACTCACGCTAATAAACGTTAATAAGCTAGAATCTATTATGAGTTTCGACACTTCTGTCAGAATCAACATTGAAATATTAGCACTCCTATGGAAACATGATATAAGCTTTATCGAGGATATGTTGGTAGCTAAGCGAATATTTGTTATCCTGAAAATAGATACAGTTGTCTTGGTAGTCTATTGGTGAATACCTAAGTGGTTTTAATTCAATATTCCACCTTGTAGGTACAATATGCCAGGAATTATTTTGTGAGGAAGATCAGCTTGGGCATACAGGCAGAGGACCACCAAATAAACTACGGAGGGGGTTATTGTAAGTTAACAGAAATATGAGTAGGCACCTATAGACGAAGACCATGATGCATCGATCCCAAATAATCAAGCCGAGGACGATGAAAGTCTAAATGAGGGACTAAATGTTACAAATAAAAAACACCATTAGCTTAATAGTGGATAGTTAACAATCACAGCAATAAACGTGTTGTTAATGATGTTCTTATATTTATTTACTAATTTCCTAGTAATTAATAATACGTATCTCTTTGCGACACAAAGGAAACAACAATCAAAGTTGAAAAACAAATCATACTCTTCAAAGGATCTCAAAGGAGGCCATTCTTCCCCATGTTAGGATGAATTCATAAACGATATAATATGTACCTATTATTTGATAGGAGTTGTGTTAGTGACAGGTGAAATTACATATAGAATTGGGGGAAAAACTGTAATATATTTCCTCGAAAACATCTTTTTAATCAAATATTTATTGTTTATCTAGCCTTAGTATGCACAATATGTTCCAACAGTAGGTACCAAATCTTAGTTCAATCGTAGGTATGTTCCATCTGACATTTATGACACCCTATTGTCTATTGACCACCACAATCGAAACCCTCATATGAACTTTATACTCATATTAATACGGATGAATTTAGAATAACGCCACATGTTTTAAACTGGTTATTGACTTGACATAGCAACAACAGTCAAAAGAGCCACGGATATGTCGTGTTTGAATTTTTATGTATTTATTTAAATATTCAATTGTCTAAACGGAATTTTCTATTTCTAGGCGTTGACTTGTGTGGGACTTAATTAATTTGCCCATACATATGTATGGTGGCGTCTATTTGCAGATATAAAACGATTTTAAATGAAATTGATGACTAACGAAATATAGAAAGTGAAAATGTTGTAAATTATTTTACCCTAATTCAGGGTAATAATGTTAATGGCAACTCTTGTTATTTTCACCAAATATATAAAAAGTTCTCAGTTTAAATTTTAAGTTCGTGTTAACTTTTTAATTTGTGTTCGAAGTTCGAAATTGATGAGCTGAAGCATAAGTTCTAATTAAAAAATTAAGTCTACGGATATTTTAATATTTTGCGTGTTAATTGTTTACCCATAAAATTCGAAGTAAGCAAATACCAAATCCTTCTAATAATATGTGCTGTTTTGATGTCTGGGGAATCTCTTGTATGTAAATATTTACTAAAGAGGTACCTATGTTATTATTTGGCATTAGTTCTCATTCAGTGATTTCTGAAAACAGATTTGCGCATGATATTTAAATTGTAATAGGTATAATTTAAATACCTATTATTGTGAGTAACAAAAACATATCTTCAGTCGCTTGGTTTTCAAAAACAACCGTGTCTGTTTTGATGAACCATATTAATGATAATTTGATTATCGCATATGATTTTGGCAAGTTCGCTTGTAGCTAGCATCTGCCAACCACGACATTCTACGGTTTCTATCTAATACAGCAAAGTTTGTTACTACCCAAAGTAACAAAGTTTGGGTTATCAAGGGTAGGTAGACCTTGAAAAGTAACTTTTTACAGTTTACGATTCGTCCTTATTAAACGTCTTATCAATGTGTCAATGAAACATCACCTGAGAGCTCTGAGGGAATCATCTTTTAATGTAAGAATCTCTTGAATTAAAATAATGAGTGTTCCTACCTATTTAATTAGAAATTTTGCTTACCAGTAAGCGTACACATTCTGCGACTGTTGATGTCCTGCATCACTTGCCGCATCAGCCCGCCAAGCGCCTTAGCTTCGCCAGAAATTGACTGTTTCGACAGCCATTCAGTCTCCAACTCCATTGATAACTAGACAACAAGGATTATGTAAATTATTTATTTGGAATAAGTAACATTGGTAATGGGTCATAGGCGTCAAAATGTTTGCTTGCCTAAAATGATTTCTGATTTGCCCCTTTGGGTAATTACCTATTCTTCTGATGATGTCAAATGAAAATAATTTGCAAGGATTCACAGGAAAACAAAACATTAAAATTAAATTCTAACTTCCACAAACTCCCCAAAAGTTTGGGACGGGTCGGTTTACTTGTTATAAATTTTAATATTTCCAAAACAGATCTTGTTTCTGTTGCTTTCCAATTTATTCATACTGCGCCCCCATTTCTAACTTTCCTACATTATATGGTAAAGCGTGTTGCAATAGAGAATGGATGAATAATGGAACTATCGATTCAAAATGCCTCTAAAAGGGTAAGTAGGTGAATATATTGTTACGGGAAATCTGAAACCACTCACTGCTATCGTACTGTGAGCTCATTTGAGGAAACCGAACCTTACCTGCGAATGCACATGCAATAGACTTTTCTCCTTTGAATAAAATCAGTGTAGCACGTGTATTTCTAGTACTTAACTAACTAGATAGATCATATCAATTGCTAGGAGAGGTCAATTAGTCTCTCGTAGGTAACAACTGGCGCCAGGTCCATTGTCAAACATGGTTGAAGTATGATATAATCTGTTATTGTCACTTGCCAAGTTTGAGTGACAGTAACTAGCTGGCCTTGTTTCACACTACTCAAGCCTTGGTAACTAACATTAATTATGTAGGTGTTAAGCAAATATTTATGTTTAGAAGACCAAACATGTGAAAAGCATTGTTTGATCGAATCGTTCACACAGAACATCGTCCTAAAAAAGTATCCTTCATTGGTCTATCGCCACCCTTTTTTATGAGAAATCATCAAATGACCCCTCTCGCTGTGGGTGCAGCCTGAGGGTGTGTTAGACTCTTACTGATTAAAACCCGCCTTGTTCCTCTTTCTGCCTTATATGAACAAGGGGGCCGCAATCCCGCAACCCCAGTTATCGTCACCTGGTATATTAAATCCAGACAGGGGATTCGATATTAAGGTTCTTTATATGTTATCAGCACTACTTACCAGGTATTCTGTAAGCTTCTTGACGAGCGGCTCGAGATGCACCGTCCTGGCCCAGGCGTCGCAGACGAAGCACAAGTTGAAGTAATAAGCGTTGCGAGCATACTTCTTGTTGTCTATCCGCACTGGGAAGCCCAGGATCTTCGAGCCGAGGAGGGTTCTGAAAAAATATTTTTAGTTTAACTTACGGAAAATGAAACAGGATCATATTTAACCTGTGCAAATTAGGGGGTTTATATCGTGGTGCAAAAAATCTTGATCAGTCTGTAATTGATCCGTAAATAACTTTCCAAGGTCTCTTTAGCGAAGATAAGAAATCCTTCTCCCACTCTTGTACAAAAACTCTTCTCAATATCTTTTCATGAGATTCAATTATTAATCAATATATATTACTGCATTCAATAATAGACGACTGCAATGCTGCTAATGACTCCGTGTGAACCTAATCAAAAATTTTGATTGGGACCACTTTTTTTTTCATTTTCATTACTAGCGTCCGGTACATAAAATAGACAAGACAATGAACTTGATGCTGTGGTGAATCGGTAATTTCTTGGTTGCAGCTGCAAGGTAGCGTCGGTAGCCGGTGAGTTGAGCGGAACGGCATCCGTGGCGCGAAAGTTATCGGCTCCGATCTTTAAGACTTTTTTAGTGGCTGTACGTGTGCGCGTGTTTTTTAATTGATTTCGTTCGAAGTTTTCAAGTAGTAAGAATATAATTGCTACCTAGTACCTATAAGTTTGAAATAAGTTGAGACGGTTTGCTGTGGTACTTACACAAATCATCGGAATTGAATAAATTATGGTAATTAATTTCTGATTGGTTAAAACGTCGGTTACCTGCGTGATTTTACTGTTTAATCGTCTTTAATTTCTAATTACCTACCAGCATTTTGTTCAAACGGAACTGAAGTCGGCAACCCTTTTTGTATTTGAGAATTAGGTATGGATAATTTATTGTTAAATGATTATAATTAGGTAGGTAGGTATATTTATTGGTCAGAGTACCTAAAGGTAGATCTAATTATTAAATAATAATTAGAACAAAAATTATAGACGATGGAATTCTAAAAACGGCTGTAGGTAATTCGCAATTTTGCATCAGTAACAATTCAATAAAAAATCATTGAACCAGTAACTATTTGAGGTGCGCCAAACTAAAATAAACCAGTCAAAACACAAGTTTTATTTACAAACAAACAAAAATGTGAAATGATCAGTGGGCCGTCTTAATGGAAATCTTTCAGCAGATTTCAATTACTTTTTAACAAAAAATCCAATGTTTATGTCATAAAAGAATTTTGCGACTAGGTACCCGCAATCATACTTACACTGTTAACGTGCATCTTTGAAGTTGTACTTTCGGTATGATATAATGACTGACTGTATCAAAAATATCTTTCGATATATAATTTTCTGGCACTTGGCATGTTATCTTAGGACCAGCAGTCGGATGGAATTCACACAAAAATATACAACGAATTGGCCCTTCCTGTCCACAACCTTCGTAATACTTCACTTTGCCATCCATTGTAAACAAATAAATTTCAATAACACATCACTCACATATTTCTATTTACACCCAGTAAATTCACAAACAAACAACAAGAACACTAAAGCATTTAACAGAAATAGTAACACACGAACACTATTTTCATTAACGTAAATAAAACTGTTTTCGACGCACTAATTGATACACCCACTCCTTACGCGATTTTTAACAGACTGACGTAATTTTATTACGACGAGTATTTTGTTGATAATAAAATGATGACGTTTCAGTCCAGTATCGCCAGTATAGGTGTTTCGAATTACCCCTGTTACTTTAAATATTTGTAGTAAGTCAATTGAATATGCTATTAGGCAAGGCATTATAACTTTCTTATATTTCAAGTTATTATTTTCAAAAAATATAAAAAGCAAAGTGTTAAAAAGTTTTATATAATTAAAATGCATATCTTTCAACTCTTCATTCAGTCGTGTGTCCATAGGGTATATATGTTCTGTGCGTGTGTCAGACAGACTTCGTGAACGTACTCGCGAATGTCATTGCGTTATTGTAAATATTTAGATGTTAATTGTTAAAAAATAATTTCAAAATGGACAAACGATCTTGCAAGTTATTGATAGCAGCAACAGGTAGCGTAGCAGCGCTAAAAATCCCGATTCTAATAAAAACTCTGTTAGATATACCTGAGGACGAAATGACTTATGTGTTTGAGGTTATGTTTACATAGAGCAATTAGCTTTGTGAAGAAAATCAAGGTAAAAGTAAGTTAAAATGCTTTATATAATTGTAGGTGCACCTAATAGTGACGGAGCATGCAAAGCATTTCTTCAAGATGTCGGATTTGCCCGCGCACGTGAAGGTGTACGATGATAGCTTGGAATGGCAAGCCTGGAAGCAGAGGGGAGATCCTGTGCTGCATATAGAGCTTGGCAAGCTCGCTGACATCATGCTAATAGCTCCACTAGACGCTAATACGCTGGCGAAAATGGCACAAGTAAGTGGAACATTCATTTTTGACTTGTGAACTACTAGAAATGAGTTTCATTCGGTTCAATCCAGTCTTTATTTCGTTCCCATGTTTTGTTGTGAAATTTCTCTTAAGAAATGTCATTAAATGTCAATGTTGCAATTACAAGAGACATTCTCTTTTTCTCTCTCTCTCTTATTCTCAACAAACATCACTTTCCAGGGCATATGCGACAACCTCCTTACCTGCACAACTCGTGCATGGGACATGTCAAAGCCACTAGTCTTCTGTCCAGCAATGAACACTAGGATGTGGGAGCACCCGATCACTGCACAGCAGATTGACACACTGAAGCATTGGGGACACATTGAAATACCACCGATCAGTAAGAAACTCATGTGTGGGGACACAGGTATTGGTGCCATGGCAGAAGTAGAAACTATAGTAGAAAAGATTAAAAGCATCGCTGACTTAAAATTCAATGTTTCTTTTGACTAAATGCTAAGATTCAACGCTTAAGGTTTTTTTAGTAGTTTGTAAGATAGTTGTGGATGTAAACTGCCACTGTTTTTGTCGCTTTTAGGGCTTTAAGCCAGTGCTAGTTTGGGTTGATATGGGCTAAGAATATAAAATATTTTATTATTTAGTTGCTCTTTTAACCTGTTGGATATAGAGTGCGAGGTCACCATGATCACATCATTCAACTCTTTAATCTATTCATTGGGTTAAGAGTAATGTTTTCTTTTTTATATATTTTTGGCTCATTATTTAAAAATCATGCTCAGTTATTTTATTCTTTTAAGCATAAGTATTTTCAAAAAATAAGCCCAGTTGTCAGACTGTCCACTATATGTTCCTTGTACAGTGGTTGACAAATATGTATTCCATTTTTTATTATTATTAAGTTCTACATATTTATTTTTGATTGTTTTTTTATGTGAATATTATATTTTTTACATTACATTGTACTGACAAAATTATAATCTATGGGTTCCTTTTATGTACCTCAAAGGGTGAGTATAGACTACAACATGTACTTGTTGTACTAAAACGTCGAGCACGCTCGCCTGTTTGTTACAAACCAACAAGCATATTGGTGTAACATCTTGTCGAGCGTATTGGTGTAACATTTCGTCGAGCCAAGTGCGGGCGATGCGCGGTTGCGGGGTGACGCGGAAGGAGGGACGAAAGACTAGCTCGCTGTGAGCATTTACCCGTAACATAACGCCGAACGTTACATTACATGGAAATGCTTTGGAGACTGAGCTTTTGCCTGTATAGTACCATTTGCTAAAATGTTTCATTACACAGAAATGCTCGAGAAAATGTTGTAGTCTATACTCACCCAAAGAAAATTAATTTTGTTTCGACTAATTTGCTTTACTCTTTCTTAGTCTCTCTTTACTGTAGAATTTTCCATACTCATAAAAAAACTAATTTAGTTTTTAAATTAAAGGACCAAAGAAAATTGATCAAATTAGTAAATACTATTTACATTCTTACTTTGTTATCTTAAGGTATAATTAATTATTGGCAATGGAGAGATAATATATATGTTATTGTATTAATTCGTTTTTAATCTTGCTTATCACAAAGGCTTTATTCTACAGATTTTGTTGTATACTTGCAACCAAATGTGCTACTTATCAATTACTATGTACTGTCGACTGCATGTACTGTCGAAGGAGATATTTCCAATGTAATTTGGATGTATATGGAATAAATAATTGGATGCATAAGCACTTACTAATCCAAGTCATGTTAACATATTTGTATGTAAGAATTTTAATAGAACATTATGTGAGTATTATTGCACTAAAGGAGTCCATATTAGGGCTCAGAACTTATATTTTAATAGCACTGCACTCCAATAAATCTGTTGTAAGCAATACTTAATAGCATGTACCATTAAGATACAAGTATTTTTAAGGTGCTAAATGACACAAATTAATATAAAAATTAAAATAAAATACCTGTTAATTAAGTGTATGTTTTATTTATTGCATCCGAATACTGTTACTAATGCTAGCGTACATGCGATACTAACAAAATCGAATACAAACATACCATAACTAAATATAACTATACACAAAACGTTTCTATAAATTTCTACTAAACTTAAACAATTCCCGAATACACATGAAAGTTTATAAATACGAGATTACGATAAAAATATTCAGTTTCAAAAATATACATTTCCAAAAAGGGTTTCGTATAAATGGTAGTTATTTAGTGTAAAATTATTATCATTATTATATGTTTATAGCACTTGGAATATTTAAAACAAGTTATGATACTGTTATTATTATAACTTATAGATAAATTACATATATCGTGAATAGGCACAAACTGTTACATTAGTCTAGATTACTGTCATAAATACACCTTATCATACGTAATGCGAGACAAACGAATATCTATAATATTTATTTCACATAGATCGCTGAATTATCGCTAGAATTGTTAAAAATAATTTGTGCAAACAAAACGTATAACTAACATACATTAATATTTATTCCCACCTATCTTAAAGGCATATAAAATTAGGAATAATTTTAATGGAGCATAAAAATGTAATTCTGGCAACACTTGAGCGGTCTATGGTCTATTACTCCCATTATTAACCGCTATGGTGGGGCGAGATGGTGGGTAAAGTTGTCTATTAATAACACCCTCATGTGTATGCGGGAAGAAAAAATATTCAAAATGTATAACTTGAGAAACCCCAATTTAAAACTGCAATGGCATACTTTCACGGTCATTTTCTCATTATAAACTTTTGATCAACTTTTGTATGTAGTAAAATCTTGGAAGTATTTTGTGGCATTTTAAGAAGTCTTCCATTATGAACGCAAGAAAAATAAATGACCGTTAAAATAAGCCAGAGCTAGATTTGTGCATGTATACTTGTTACTTAACATAACCCTGTATATTTTATACAACTCCCGCCCGAATACTAATCATTTTGTCATGACTTAGCGAAACGAATATCATAGAGCTAACGTGCGTATAAGCACCTCTATTGAAAACGAAAGCCCGAGTGCGTAGCTATCAAAACATACTTATATAATAATAATTCTAAAACAAAACAAATCAATTTGAGAATCATTCATAGCAAAATAATTAGATAATTAATTGGATAAATACGGAATAATCTTAAACATTTTATTAAAATGTTGCCAATGTTTTTATTTTATTGTTTACGCGCCCAGGTAAGTGCTAAAGCATTAATATATTAAATATTCACTGGATCAATTAAATAATTAAACTTATTTATTCGACATTACAATGTAAAAGTACCGATTTCAGGCAAAATATAATATAAACATATAGGTTCTACGTTCCTACAAATTATATTGCCCGCCTACATTCTCAAGTAACTTGAGTTTAACACATATATTATAAAAAATACAATATTTACATTTTCTATTTTTCGCAAATTCAATTCTGAAATTGGAACTTTCACAGACAGCAAAAAAAACATATTTACAACGTTAAAATAACTTATTCGAAATTTCAGATTATTACCAGATCAAAAAAAGATATTTAATTGGGAGAAAGAGTTTGTATACAAAACTTAGTCTAGATGGAATAGAATTGTATAAATAATTATAACTATAGTGTCATGTTAGGATGAATACCAGGATACAATATAATTAACAAAGATATTGTGTTGCTTCAATAATATAGAATACACATACATAGTTTTATTATTCTGATACGACATTTTTCGACAGTTATGAGAGCTAGAAAGAACTTAAAAAATTAAAATAGAGCTGTAGCATGAAAGGAGGAGAATTTAAAACTATAATTCATTAATTATAGAGTTAATTTATCCTTAAAATAGACATGCATCATAATAAAAATACTTTCAAAAGACTATTTAGACATTATATTTTGTGGGTAATAATAGTAATAAACGCCACTTATTAATATTAGGGAAAGTCGAAAATGTCGTATCGAGGCGTTAAAAAAATTTGCACTATCACAAGTAGGTAAAAATGCTATATTATAAATGCGTATGTTTCATACTATAATATTAAATATTACTAAAAATCGTTTATTGGTTCGTAATCATGTATACGTGTACATATATAAGGACACTGTTATTTAATACCTATGCTATATTTAAATCGAAAAAATCGCGGTAGAAAACTGTGCGTCTATTTAAAAGGCCATTTTTGTTCTAGCGGGACTAACTGCCCATAGCATTGTAAACTATTTCACTATGGTATTCTCATCATTTTGGTCCTTATTCAATTTGTGCTGAGATTCGTATTTTTTTCATAAGTTTAGGAGTATGCTATGGGCCTATAAACAATACTAAAAGCTAAGCTTTCGTATAGAAATAAACCACTCGTGTAAATGGTATCGTAGCAAAATACTGGTTATGGCTGTCGCGTGTGGAATGGAATGAATTGTAGGCGTATCAAAGTTAGTATACTCTTACATATATTGCACCCAGTTATCGGGGTAATTATTTTTAATGGCAACACTTGCAACGGCTTCGAAATTCGAATGTCTGTTTTTTTTGGACGTTTATAACTCCGCACCTTTTAGGCCAATTTTAACGCTACAAGCCAATAACATTGAATATATTTAAAAACATTATAGTTTAATGAGTGCAATATACGCGCAATACAAAATAGGCACATCGTTCATACGACGGTTTCGTTTTGTTTGTCGAACATGGCTCGCGTGTACTTCGAAATTACTTCGTAAGTAGACTTGATGAGTTCGCAGCGCTCCTCGATCTCGCAGTCCGGCGGCGCAGGCGCCACTCTGTACGTCGACTTCTTCCTAGCACTCTCGTTAACGGGAAACTCTGTGACATTGTCTTCAATATTATAGATAGCAATGGAGTGTTTTTTGTGGACCATTTCCAGATCTTTGCGGCGTTTCTTTTTGTCACCATTGCCGTTGCAGCGTGCGTTGATGTTTTTGACGGCGTTCTGTACGGGTGATTCCAGTGCGGGACTGGAGTCGAGCTCGTATCATACGTCCAGTTCCTCGAGCCCCTTGGAGAGTCGGTGTGAGTTGATGCGGCGTCTGTGGGAGCGTCGGACGGCGTCAGCGCGGCGATAGGGCTCGCTCCGCAAGCCGTGCAAGATGTCCTCCAACGCACCGTTGTATACCTCGTCTTGGTGAAGCAACTTCTTTTCGCCGACGGCCTGAGATTTCGTTTTTAGTTCGTTGATTACAGCCTCCTGTTGAGAAAGGGACTATTAACAAAATGATAATTATTAATGTATTTGTAATGGATAATGGGCTTAATACTGATTCTAATAAGTCTAAATATACCGCTACTGACACGTGGTAGATTGGTAGAAAATGAAGCATGCTTACGGCTATACATTTCAATAGAAATACAGGTTATATTCTACGAACAAATAAGCTAGAGGATAATAAGGACTTGCTATAATACTTAATGTTTTTTTATGGCGTTAGTTCATCTATTAACTTAAATCATACTTTAAAATTATAGCAATAAAATATAATATTGCTTATCTGAATAAGTTAAATGAAAATGCAAGTTTTACCGTTCAAGAAGCGAATATAAGTAGCTCTAAAGAAGAATTACTTAAAAAAGTTAATAAAAGCGTATTTTATAATAATAAAAATAGCAGTAATAAGTAAACACATTCCCTGTTAAGTCCATGCAAGTGCAGCGTTAAGACAAAATACATATTTACACTCAGTTTGGAAAAGTTAACTGTTGCCAGCGTTTTGGCACATTCAAATTATAATATAACTAGCTTCTGCCAGCGGTTTCACCCGCATCCCGTGGGAACTACTTCCCGTACCCGGATAAAAAGTAGCCTATCTATAGCCCTCCTCGATAAATGGGCTATCTAACACTGAAAGAAATTTTCAAATCGGACCAGCAATTCCTGAGATTAGCGCGTTCAAACAAACAAACAAACTCTTCAGCTTTATAATATTAGTATAGATATAGATAATATTATAAATTTCTTAATGGTATGATGTTATGCATGTTTAACTTAATAAAAACAAAATTATATGTAAATAAATAATTAAATTATATTTTAAGTAGTACTGGCTAGTGAATGAGTAAAAACGTCCTATATTTAATTTGTTTCATTGAATATTCTGCTCAGCGTTGCAAGAACATCAAACATTTTGATATATTACTAATTAAAACATATTTCCCTGAGCCTGTACAATATTTTTGACATCTTATGGAATAAAGGGGGGCAAACCTACACCTACAGGCAATAATTTACCCATTCTTCAGTTCTATGCGTCTTACGTGACAATGTCCTAACTTTAAAATACCGCTCATTCCATGCTGTGTACCACCAACCGACATAAACATAACCTATTTCGAAATAATGCATGCATTTGACCTATAGATGTGACCCTTTTACCTGTGAATTTCTAGTGCAATGTGTTAATACCAAGTACCGTACAAAACAACCAGTTTGTGAAACCACTCCGTCTGATACCACACTTCTATCTTGCCCTCTCTATTGGTCTTTAAGGATCAAAATGAACACAGCCCTTATTAAAAACTCTCGATTTAGACCACTGAAAATAAACAAGCGACTTTAAAAAATAAAATAAAATGTTGTCTTGATAAAAACTGTCTATACACAAACACCACAAAAGCGGAGCGGGGAAGATTTGAAACAACCAATTGTATTTTGTTTATCGATCACCTCGTCTCTGCCTACTCCCTGATTGGAGAAATTCTATTGGTTGGTCAAATACTTACCCGCTCCGTTTTGGCGGATTCTGGGCTTTAGTAGTATTTTTTGTTTAGCAGTTTTGTGTGCTAGAAAGGATCGCTTGCCAATTTCAAAGGATACTAAAGAGTCCCCATAACAAACTATACTAAACAAAACCGTCGAGATTCTTTTGATCCTCAAAAACATACCCGTAACCAAACAACCGCTAACCTATCCCAATCTAGACCTAACCAAGACCTACACCTAGAAGTGAGGGTTACTATATCGTGTGCATGCTAGGCGCGTGAGGGTTAACAACCAGTCCAGACTTATGGCCCCGGAACATGCTCTCTTTCTCATGGGAATTAGTCACTCGAGCCCTGTGTCGGTGTGTTCAGGATTTGGGGTTACTTTAGATGTTTAATTGTAAAAGTTCTTTGTAGTGAAAATGGTAATTATTGAAAGTGATTTAGTTACTTTGTGGTGTATGTTATTTAGTCCAGTAACTTAGGTATTTGAATTTATGTTAAAAATATTTTCAAGATCAACATTACTTGCATCAAATATTTTAGTAGATTTATCTTGATCTTTTTTTTAAACAAAAATACAGTCTTTTTTTCAAAATTTCAGCACTGTTTGGTATGTTTTAGCAAGGCTGGATTTATGTACTTGAACTTATTTATGAACACTTTTTAAATCCGTTTCATAAAAAAAACATTTTTAGCCCCTTGATCCACGACACACCAACGGCACCCTCCCAACAGTGGTTAGTACACACGCACACTCAAGTGTTTCCCCGTCAGTGTGAACTGGACTTACTCCTATAAGTTAGGCCTTATTCAGAGGCCGCGGAGGCCTACACGGGCTCTAGACTGTGCCTCAACTGAGACAAGTGTTGCTGCAATAGGCCTGCGCTGACGGCCGCGTAGTTAAACCTCTGTGAGAAAGTTTACGGTGTTACCATCACCTACTACGGAACTGTTTTGGTAGTTTTTTGTTGTTGGTTGTAATGGCAACACTGGTTACTACGAAATTGCGTCAAATTCTACTAAAATTAAGGTAACTTTTTGCACATTATTAAAATATTATAGACAAAATAAGTATGTTAGAACAGTGTTGCCATATGAACCGTTAAATGAAATACACCACCACCACTAAATAGCATGTTATATCATGTGTTTCAATGTAAATGTTGTCTACCTGTCACCTCAAATCACAGTATTAATGCACATACTCACTCACAACTTTTCGTAATAGATTGTAAGTGAAATCAAATCAAACCTCTTTTCATAATCACCTTTCAAAATAAAAATAAAAAATAATTTCCACAGATTAAATAATAAGAATGACGTAATAAAAATGTATTGGTAAAGGTGATTATGAAAAATTAAAGTGAAAAATCATAGTAAAAAAAAAATACAAAATTAGTGGAAAATGTGAGTACATTATGTAGAAAGTCGAGTCACTGGCTAAAGTAGACAGAATGCATCAATTCAAGTCGAAACACTTTGATTAATGCAACTTGAATATTTTAACTTTTAAGTTTGTATTTTTTATTTCTTAATCATTCTTTTTTAATTTCAAGTTTTGTAAATAGAAGAAGCGATAGTTGAAAATAAGAAACTGACCAATTCAGGGTCAAAAAATACAGGGGGTTCTTTTCACTATGATGTATTTAGAAATACTTTTGATTTTCAATTTCGTGCATTTTGAAATTGGATTATAACAAGTACTTGCTTCGAATCCACATAGAAATATACAAACAACCGAATTAAGTACCCCCTTTGTTAAAATTCGGTTAAAAATATACGTGAACCATTACAATAATCAAAGTGTTTGACTTGTAACTCTACATCATTACGTCCATTCACCTCGGAAGCGTTATGTAGAGCCATCGAAGCGACTACCAGTATGCAACATCGAATTTAAGGGTATTAAGCGCTGTTTAGTTATTAAATAATATACCAAGCTATGTACAGCAGGTAAGTAGTAGTTATTGGTTTTACAATAGAATACAAAAGGAATATCTATTCCCCAAGCCTTTGTTGAACTATAATGTTAAATTTTACTATGATATCAATATTTTTTTAAAATTACAAAATAAGTACTCCAACTCCACCTAAACAACGCTTAACCCACTTACATCTCCACAGAACAACAGTCCTTATTTTGTCCACATAAGGTCTACAGTCGCATACTAGATGTTCAATTTGCATGACTGACCAACTTTCAACCTTATCTAATAGACATAAGGTTGAGTTCCTGTTGTTCAATGTGCAAGTCTAAGTGACACGTTGTGCACTGAACAAATGAACCTTCTCTCGTGAAAATAAAGTATATTCTGAGTAACTGTTGTCCAATGTGCAAATCCAAGTGACACATCGTCCACAGAACCAACAAAGATTCTTATGTAGATGACATAAAGTATACTTTAGTATAATCTTTGTTAAATGTGACACATCCTCCACTAAACAACAATGAACCTTATCTCGTGGACATAAGGTGCAATTTGTCATACCTGTTGTTTCTTCTGCATGATCTTAGTCTTGTTTGGGTCGACGTGGTCGGCTTGCTGCGCCGCTTGCTCCAGTCTGCGACGTTGCTCGTTCTCTGCGTCCGCTTGCTGGAAGTTTTGCGACGGAATTAGTGGTTTTTTAGGGGAAATTGATTTTATTGTACTTTGTTGAGGGGTTTTATGTCAGTATGAGTCATCCTGATTGTTTTGCAATTAGCATAATTTTTGTGCGCCAAAAAGTAACATTACTACTGTATCATTTTTCAGAAGTGTTTGTCTCCAAGGGAATCTTCTAAGTATTCTAAAAAAACTATTCGAAAGTTTTATATTTTAGATGGATGGTTTACGAAGTTTCATACAGATGTTATTTTTTTATTTATAGTTTTCGTAATAATATCGTTATTTTTCACTGACTTTGTCATGTTATTTTTTCTTTAGAAATTGATGGCAGTAGATAACTGAAAGTAACCTATATATTACCTTGAACGCCCTCGTGAACCTGACGAGCAGCGAGAAGAAAGCGTTGGCGTCACATCCCCGCGGCGCCTCGCCGAAGTACTCCACGCACGACGCGAACGAGTCCTGGGGGGAAACAATGTGTTGTTCATATTGGACTTTATTGTCAGGGGAATAAGGTAATAAAGGTAAATAATGTAAATAAGGTAACATGGAAAACTTTCGAATTCCAGTCTTCAGTGTGGTACGAAAGAAATTCCCGATACCAATACGTATTAATTTCATGTTGGTATCGGTGTTGAGAGATGGCTCCCGGCCACCGTAGGCGTGGGTCTGCGGGCGGTGAGTTCGGGTGGCTCATCGCTCATGTCTGGATAGACGACAGACCCGTGTCGGCGCGTGCCACGCGCTCCTCAACGAGAGTCAGCAAAACCCCAGCAAGGCCCAGCCTAGCTAAGGCTTGAGAGAGCTGCGATATTGTTCGAAAGAAGCAAAAACACATAGGAAGTGGTGAAGAGCGGGCGTTTTGGTTGTCTTTTGACGTTCGAAAATTGCCGATTACACAATAATAAGACAGATATCAACCTAATTTAAATAAACGTTTTTGAGTTTGAGAGTTACCGTGGCCCTAAACGGTGATGATAACGTAGTTACCTGTGCATGCTTAGTCTCGGCTCTGAGGCGGCGCAGCTTGTCGGCGGCGTTGGCGAGGAAGTCCCGCAGCACGTGCGGCGCCGCGCGCAGCCCCTCGCGCTCCGCCTCGCGCCGCACGGCCTCCATGCCGCGCTCCAGCTCACACACGTCGCCCGCCACGTTCTCCAGGGACACTGGGGATATGGACACAAACTTACAGAGTTCTGTTGCTGACGAAAGTACAGATGAGAGGTCAGAAGTGTATCTTATTTATTAGAACGTTGACAACGTGTGAGTCTACTACGGTCACTACCGGCTACGCACGTTCACCACGTACGACTAAAGGCAAGGTTCGATAGGGAGTAAATCAAAGGAACGTCAGCACTGGTGTCGTCGTACGTAATCCGGTTAGAACTGTTGCGCCGTTCTGCGCGTCGTGCTCAATCCACGAGCCACACTTGCCGTATGGACTCCATAAACATGTGAGCCGGGGACATAACTGTCCACATCAACAGCAAAAAGGGTTGTTTCTCGCGCAATAAGAGTTTCACAAAGTTTTTGAAATGGAAGGCGAATTAAAATAAAACATACATTGATTTAAGTAGTTGACTATAAAAAAATAAAATTATACCTCATAAGTCATCAATGACCAATATCAAACAAAAATAAATCAAACTCACCTTGCGCTGCCTTATCGATGTATAGCAACTCTGTATCAAAGTTCATGAGCTCAGGGAAGTTCTGTCTAATAGTCGCCACGATATAATGCAACAAGGATATCCTCTTATCCGTCGATTTAGTATCCATTAGGGTATCCAAAGACTGCAACTTGAACCCGTAAGCTGGCCCACGCTTACTACTGTTTAAATAGTTCCCAAACGCAAGAATAATTTCCAATACATTGCGCAGTTTCGTCGAAGATTTAACAGAGGACGACCCAGAAATAATAGCATGGATTTGCGGAGTTATTAAGTGTATGTTATCGAAGAAATTGCCCATGTAACTCATAATGGATAGTTTAGCTGATATCCTTTCTACTTTAGTCAGTTGCATCAAAAATTTATCTTCCTCTGTGAGTTGGTTGACTGGTTTCTTTTCTGCGACGTATTCCTTGTAAGCCTTTTGCTCGGCTTCGGTAGGCACCATGCGTTGAAGGATCTCGACGCTTTCTAGAGGCAATTGTTTGAGGTCTAAATTGTTGACGGCAGCCATCACTTTTTCGACGGGCGTGTCGAGTTTTCTTCTTGATATTGCTGGAAAAGGAAACGGACAAAGGCATCAGAATTTGACAAATATTCATAAAGGTGTCAGTTTTGGGAGAATCTTTGGATATATATCTTCTAGAGTACCTATGTTCCTGAGCCGGGTGTGTTCCAACAGCGACACAGTGTCGGGCTTGCGGAAGCGCTTGCTGGGGAACGAGGCGAGCGTGTCGGTGTCCGTGTCGAGCGGCGTGGAGCCCACGGTGCCGCCGATGCGGAACTTCTCCTCGAACTCTGTGAAGTTTATCCTCCGTCGGGGACGTTCCTCGTCTAGCTCGTTGAAGATTGTCCCTCGGACCTGGAAAAGGGACGAGGTCAAGTGTTAAAAAATCTCAAATGTTTGTTCTCATGAAACCAGGCTGTGTGATTTGGGCTAAATAGACTCTTCTCAAAGACTGAAAAAGAAATAACTGCTTCTCCTTACCTGATTAGGTTTGAGCGCGATCCAATTGAGCGTGGGCAGCTTATACTTCGTATCCACTTTCCTCTTGATGGTCATCGCGTCTGTGTGCATCGGCGGCGGCATGAGGCCGGGAGCAGGCGGGGCGGGCGGCGCGGGGGGAGGGGGCGCCGGAGCCAATAGCGGAGGGGGAGGAGGTGGAGGGGGGCAGGGCGCTGGTGCCGGCGGGGGTGTGGCGGCCGCGGGAGGCGCGGGGGGAGGAGGAGGAGGCGGGCATTTGAATGTGGGCGTGTCCCCATTGGGTAGGGGTGGAGGAGGGAGGTGGCCGTTCGCTGTGCCGTTGCAGAGAGCGTGTGTCGATATAGCACCCACTGGAAATAAAGTTTCATGTGAGTATTGGAATCCAACAGTGATATGACTATTTTTTCAGGCATTGAAATAAATCTTTAATGGTTTTTGCTACACAATGCGAAATTAACACTGATTTTTGTATCTTAAAACTAAAATAAGTTACAATACTTTGTAAAAATTTTACTTATACATTCCTCCGAGATTACCTAAATTCAAGGGTTCTAGAAGTAACTAAGTTACTTACTGGAAGCTCCTCTGGGCAGGGACTTGGTGAGTGACTCGAGTTCCTGCACCTTGGACTCCAGCATCGACTGACGGTTGCGCGAGTCCTGCTGCGCGCGACGTAACGTCGACACCTGAGGAGTTTATAGTGTTAGAAGATGTAGACAAATAATTTGTTAGTTTCTTTAAAGGACTGAATGAAGTAAGTACTTTAGAAGGCTTATAAGTCATTCCCTCCCTAAGATAACTGCGAACAACTGCAAAATCAGCAAGTCAATTTAGGTCGCAAATAAGTTTTAATTTACTATTGTAAGGTTCTGTTAATTATTAAACATTAAACAGAACCTTAGTCATTCAAATCCTGTGTCAACAGTCCCCTGTTATAACTGACCTCCTCCACTACTTGTCTCCGTGCTTCAGCCAGCTGATCGCGCTCGGCTCGCACGGCGGCTAACTCTGACTCCAATGTTGCTAACTTCGCTATGGCTTCTCTTTCTAATGCCGCCATCCTTTCGTGAGCCTGCAAGAATAAAATATTTGCGTAAGTTTTTTAATTCACTTATTTTCATTGTATTATTTTTTGTCCTGTGCTTGTGTACTAAATACCTACATGATACATTTTTCTGTATTGATAAGTACATATGTGTAATTTAATTGTTTAAAGATTCTTCATATACACAAATATATAACCCATAGGCAGACATGTAGTCCTGGGGACTTTGTGGCCACTTCTTCTTTCTAACAAAATACACAGGAAGTGGTGAAAAATAGTGAGCGTTTTGGGGGCTATCTTTTGTAAAGACGTGTTTTGCAGCCAAGTTTGAATAAATAAATTTAAGTTTGACTTTATAGGCATTTACCGCTCATCAAGACTGAATAACATGAAACCTGGCGTCACTTACATGTCCTAACTCATCTTCGAGTTCGTTGACCTTCTCCAACGCGGCGGTTTTAGTCTCACTGTCCTCCATCAAGGCGGCCACGTCGAACACGTTGTCCAAGTACGCTGAGATTTGAACCTGGAAACAATTGGGAAAGTTTCAGTAATACATATTATATAGCCTTGTAGAAGAATAGTCTATTGACATTTTCTTAAGGTCCGGAGAATAAAGGCAGGACTCAGATAAGTTCTAATTTTAAAGACTTCGTGATCAAAACCATTTTTTTTAATTGATTAAGTCTTTTATTTGTCGTCGTCCTCTGACAACGTAAGTTCATTACTTATCCGTAAGGAACAGCCCTTCCAATACACATAATATGCTAAGCCTAGGTACACGACATTCAATTTTTTTCAAAGCACAAAATAGGGCCTATCTAACTGCCAAAAGCTGTAGGCCTGCGTATTGATTGAACATATTATTTCTGTTTACCTGTAAATCATCACTCTCACACAACCGCAGCCTCTCGAGGTAGTCATCCAACTTGAGCGCAGTGAACTCGTACTGTAGATGCACCCTGAAGTTCATGTCTTCTACTGAATGCACTATTATATTCACGAATTGCATGCACGCCACCTGGAAAATAAACAAGAACGATTAGTTTTTAGAGCACGAATGTAAAATATTTTTTTGTGTTTGCGCAAAACAAAAGCTTTTGCGCAAAGTTAGCGCAAACGTTACATGGGATTGTGCAAAATTACTTTTGTTTTAATTGTCGTTTTTTCGGTTACAATAATAGTCTTATTTTTACATTCTGTTAACCAATAAAGAGACACTGCGAAATAATGTAAGATCTATTTAGTTACGAAAATATCTAAGTTCGCACTCACCATAAACTCAATATGAAAATTATCATAATTCATAAAGTATTCCATGAGCGTGTGAAACCGCCTCGGTTCGCCGACCACCTCCTTAAAGTTATCGAAGGCAGACAGTATGATCTGATGGCCACCCTTCACGAGGCATATGGCAGCTAGCAGTTCTAAGACCAGGGCCTTTGTGCGGAGCGAGTGGTGGACTAGGGATAGAGCAATGCTGTTGATTGCTTCCCGATGCTGAATCACCATGTTGAAGCCATACTGGAAAAACGATAATACATAAGGTAAATTATCATTCTTTGCAAACACAAAAGTTCAGACATGTCCAATTTGCAAGGTATTGAAACGTATTTATTCTCAGTCCTCGTTGCAGCCTGAGTGCAGTTACTCGTCAGGTAAGTATCGCATACTATTCTTGGGACTCGAATATGAATCAATATAATCTGTGCCTATAATTTGTATATACGTGTGATTGTCTAGTGGTCTTGCTTAATTAATACAATTTTAGTTCATTCCCAGCAACCGGTCGTTCGATTTCTAACAATAACTTTCCTCAAGTAACTAAATTGCAATAATGAACCAAACCAATTCAACTTCTCCAAATTACCTTGTTATTCATGATAGCCCGCATACACATGATGCACACATGTATATCATCGGTGGACGCTCCCATATTCAATCTCGCCGCGTGTCTCGTCCGTCTCCGAGCGACAGCCGGGCTGGCTGCACCCTCGCACTCGGCCTCCGCACTTCTCGCCCTTCGTCGCCATGAAGCCGACATGGTAGACCCCGTCTCGGTGGGTCCGCTGCATTCTGATGTGGTGGTGTTTACTGATAGTGGTCGACGATGGAGATTGAATGGGTTAGTGTGATGAGGTATGAGGTTAGTTACAATTTGAGCTAGCTATTTTTTGTACTTAATTATGAAGCAACGAATTTGAGCGATGATGTAGCTGACCATAAGAAGACTAGTTTATTACTTCAGTAGTTCCAAAGATCTCAATATCCGATGATACGTAAATGTTTATAGGTAAAAACTTTGATGTCGAAATAGCAAACATGAAGGTAATACTGGCTGATTCTCTAGGTGAAAGGGCTCTTATTGTCAGTGGACTAAATATATTTTTTCATGTTTTAGACTGGTTTCAAAAGCTTTTCTGAACTAAGTGCAATTAGAATCACTCATGATTCTTACCTTGATTGATCCCATCGCTGGACTGACTCCTGGCGAGCGCGATCCTCTGCTCGTGCCTCATCATGCTAAGCCTGAAGCTCAGGTAGTCTATCAGCACATCCAGGCCCTGGTTCTGTTCGTTCAGGAACTCTCGCACCCACCTGAATACCAACATACGTTATAAGGCTGTGTTCTAACCAAACTGACTGTCAGCCGCCGAAAGTCAGAGTCTGTGCATATTACGCATAACGTATCATCGGCTAGATGTGGACGAAAAAAGTGAATATGTATGGAAATACAATAAACTGCGTAATATTCGCTCACTTTCGGCGACAGGTTTGAACGCAGCCTATGTAAGATTAACGATTTCACTCAGCTGTATATTTCGATGAAATATGTGGCCTATCCTTAAACGGTACATAATTTTCTGGCTGCCGTCCAGACAGTTATGGGAATACAGTATATTCAGTGCCAGGGAACGATAGGCTGTGAGTTAAGCTCGTTGTGGTTTTCAAGCCATTTCTGTTTGGTTATTCATTACACGATACAGCTGTGTCGTGTCCACAAGTTTCTAGCGTCTAGACCGTAGTATATATAGATCTTGGAATTAGTTTTTATTTGAGAATTTTCTCTTAGCTTAATTTTAGTTTTAGTAAAATAAGATTATCAAAAGGTACTCACTCTATGTGATTTGTTCGTAAAGATATCTCCAAGTCCCTGAGGACTTGCGTCGAAGTTGAGTCGCCGACCATTTTCCGCTTCTGAAACACATGAAAGATTCTCGTTAATTCACATGGAAAACCACCATCATAATCGATATAAATGGATCAATCTTTTGTTTATATTTCCGTGGTACTGTAGTATATGAAAGCCTAGAGCGCTTATCCAAAACAAACAGCAAGCCCCATAATTTGGATCCAACTTCAAACGTATCTTAATTCCTGATCAAGGCAGACACACCTGACTACATTCAATAAACAAACCTCAATCCGGCCAGATAACAACGCCTCTAGCTAATCACGAAGCTTACGACGCTAAACATCCGGAGAAAGTTGCAGATTATACTCCTGTGCCCTGAGACCTGGCAAGATATGTCTGTATGTGTGGATCACGACTTCACGAGCTTAGACCTAACGTATTGTGGACCGTGAAAAGGTCAGACGTACAATTCTGTTGAGTATGTAGTTTTGAAGGGTCATCTTCTTGAGTGTCACGAATTTGCCTTGTAACTTTCCAAGGAATACCAGGTATAATAATACCTTTGCCTGCTCTTAAAAATCGGTTGATAGATTTCACGAAGGCTTTTGAACTATTTACAAAAAAACAACAATATTAAAAGAAAGACTTGTGCCAGTCGATGGCTGAGCTTTTCTCTACATAGGTTAGATGCCAATGCAAAACTGCTAGGTATTTGATTGCGTATGACAAAGTGATAATTCTGACAATACGAGTACATGGTGTTACAATATTCAGGCACATTACACCTTAAGGATCCTCTATTACAAAGGCACATTAATACCAAACTTGCTACCTCCCTGTTATTTATTGACCTCCGAACTGTAACACTGTTCCATATCAGGAGTGAGTTCAGGTACCGCAAGAACATATAAGACAATAAGTTCACGTCCATATACGTTACGCTAACATTAATCTCGAGTGTATCTGTATTCACGCTGCCGTACAAAATAAGGGAAGTAGAGGTTAGTAGTGACGACCCTTAACTGTTTCAATATCGATGGGAAATCATATGTGAACCATACATATATGAATCTTTTCTATCTGCATGTCCAATTCTATCTAACTAAACCCAACAATTTTGGGTCTAACAGTTGCGATTCCACATATCTAGTCCAGGAGCAAGACCCTTTAGATTGGATGAGTTTAGTATATTTTAACATATATTATTTCTCGTCCATAATTTCATCGTCCCAGTTTTTGGAGCCTGGATTTTCTTAAATTGATTTTCGAAAAGGGCTGAATTTCAGCCTCCTTTGAATGAATGTTTCTTTTTTGTAAGAATCAAGAGTATATTACGCACATTTACAAGTACAGCTTCGGCTTACATCTTCCACCACACGCCACTAAAAGGCACGAAGTTACGATATGTGAGTCAGACATGATTGCCGTTTGAGGCGCGACCTTTTCGGCAACGACTCGACTGCCGTGCGACCTCAATAATTAAGGCATCGCGGGTCACAGATTATCACCTCGCTCCAGTTATCCAAATGGCTGATAGAAATACGAGCATGATTAAAAATTTAGGAATTATTTCCTCAATTCCTCGTAAACTGAATACAAAGAAGGGACCTCATTTTATTTGGGAAGTTAACAAAGGTTGGCTGGTAGAGAACGCTTGAAGCGTTAAGATCGCAAAAAATAATAAACAAATAAGTTACCATCGCTGCGATGAAAGCTTCCTCACGCTAACAACTCAAGACAGACAAATTAGGAGAAGGAAATACCCTGGGAATACCCTGGTAGTCGACTATCACCAGAGCCACTTTCGGTAGCTCAGCCTTTGTTTGGTAAACAAGGTACATCGCTACAGGAATCACTATAGTTCGTATATCCGTAATAGTTATCATTTTATACATCAATGATGTTCAAAAGGAAATCTTCACGCAATAACTTTGCATGGCTGGTGCCGAGGTCAAGTGGCAGTACGGCGTGGGGCCTCCTATCTTTTGTAGTATCTCATCGGGATTTACTGTTAGACATACTGGCTTAATTGCCAGTTAGATCTCGTTGACGATAACAAGGGTATCTTGGAGAAAATATGGCTCTATTCGTAGGGGCACTGATAAATAATTCTTTTGATTTACATCACGTCATGTTTGGTTTTGAGATTGCGACTTAAAAGACAATTTACAGTATTTCTCCAGTATCAGTTTAGTTTAAGTAAAGCTATTATAGTAAAGCTTTTTTTATGACTATTTGCCGCTTAGGTTAAAAAGGCTACGGCTGCATGTATTTGGAAATCTTCGTTTGAATCTAACAGTATCAGTGGTCCAGCTGTCTGTCTATACCTATGTTACGTTGGTACTGTATCAATCAGGCCGATGGCATCTTATCATTTCCTGATCCTTCTTACTTCTTGGCTACTTTTCCATCTGTACTTTTCCAATACTCATTCAAAACCGCTTTCGTTCACAGGCTATTACAAAACACTTTTCAATCGGTCAGCTGATTCTCGGAGAAATTGTCACATCGCACAGAATATAACATTACAATGTAAATATACAATTAAATATAAATCAATGTAATTTCTCACGTATTCATCGATAACTGTGTGAATCAGGAACATTTATCGATAGTTGACGGCTTCCTTTCATAATATGATATAAGAATCAGTTCGTTCCTGGAACTCGAGAATTGTTGTAATTTCTTGAAACATACAGGTGAAATAACATACCCATCAGATACACGGACAACATAAACATGAAGTTTGCAGTTGTACATTGTGGAAACGGCAATTGAGAAGAGTTTTAAATCTGTGAAATTAGCATACACACACGTCACTATGTGTAGTAAATGCTTATAAACCTTGTAGATACCTAAACCACAAAAATGCTATTACATATTTACACAAAAAAAAAAAACACACACAGAAAATAACGATTCGTATGTTTTTGTGTACTCAGAGATGTCAAACACAAAGTGTGAGATTTCAGAGTAAATATGTATAAAAGTGCCACTTTGGCGCCTGTTGCTTTGCCTATGGCGCCATGAAAAAAAACAGAAGACGGGACTAGTTTCATGTGAATAAAAGCTTCGCTAATTGTTATTCATCAAGACTTAAATAAATAAGTCTGTCTAGCTGCGAAGCGGCCAATTAGATGAAAAAGAAATTGTTCCAGAGATTCAGATAAACAAAACCGTTTGGGTTATGTAGTGAGTGCCTTCATAAATATGACTGAAAAAGCAGATAATCAAAATTATGAAAAAGCAGACAATCAACATAGAAAACTAAACTACGAGATGACCTGTAGGAATATTCTCCAAAACCTTTTTTCATAGCCCAACATGCACTTGACCGGTTTTTTCGAAAGCTCTATGTAATGTACTTGTTTCAAGTGCTTGTAAAACACGAATCAATCAAGTCTATAACTTAGAAGTACCGTTGCAACGGTACCTATGTGAAAACACATTTGCTTTCATTTCTATTGGGTGTTTTTTGTCAACCGTACTTTGAAAGTTAATTGGAAATCGTTATTATATGTGTGGAGTGTAAGTATAGTAATTATGTATTTCATTATCGCTAATGATGTAGTTTATTGCTGCGGTATCTTTGACGAGGTGAATTGGTCTTTCTTTACTCAGATGTAAAGACCACGATTTGAGGACTGATTTGAGGACGACACTAAGGACCCATTATTTTTTTTCCGTGTTTGAAGTCTACTCTAGGTGCAGTCTCAATCTACGGTTTTACCTTACATTTAACACCATTTGATAAGATTGAACTACAATTCAATTTGGATAATTTTCCACCAAAAAACCCAAACAAAAAGTATTCCTAATGGTTTGGAATCTTATCATGACTTTCAAAAATGCACCAAAATATTTATTCGAAGAACACCAATATTCTTGCAGTCTCACGACAGCAAATAACACACTTGGAGTCATACAGTGAATACACCTGCGCGTGCGTTCCCACATTTACGTAAAAGCTGCCAAACCACAGCACAGGTGTTTACAAGTTTTACATACTACACGAGGATTTACTAAAAATAACGATGCTCCATACACTAGCATGTATAAACCTTGGTTATATAGTTTATGTAAGGTGGATAATATAACAAATATGCTTATAAGGAAATCCGTTAGGTATTACATATTTCCTTTTAGCAATGATATGGATGATGAATTAAGATTTTTACGTAGGTACCAAAAATCAAGATGAAAGATAAAATATATTGAGTGTTACTGTTTTTGGAATAACCGAAAAAATAAGAATATCACTTCATTTATACGAATGGTTACGAAAACGGCAGGAAATCATTTCTTGATTATATTTACGAAACAAACAAATCCCTAAACATGGTAATGCACTCCATAAAACCCACAATCCCACTGCGTAAAAACAAAAAAGTCTGTTTATTTGTTTGTCTCAAATCTGGGGCGTATCAATAAGTGGCAGTGGGTCAAGTTTAATGGATTTGTTCGTAGATACGTAAATAATGGAATATTTTTTCGCTCTATTTCGTCATTTCGTACAGTTTATGATCTGCAATTCCGCACCCCAACAAGCATGATCAGGATTTCCGCGTATAGCAGCAATAATTAAAATATTTTACGACTTTTTTTTTTGGTCCTTGAACACAACATATCAATTTAGCAACCAGAAAAGTCAAGTTAACATTTTGTGCAAAAGGGTGAATAAGCCTTTATACAAAATAAAAAATAAAATAAAAGACATCGCCGAAAAGAACCCTCCTACTCAATTTCGATGCTCACTGCAGACACTGATAACTGAATCAAACGACTAACTGACGTCTAGCCCCCATATCGATTGTACCATGTTACTAGTCTAAACGACATTGCACACGTAATCGGAGACCCAATGAAGCTGTGAACAGAATTCCTAATACGAACTAGGCTTTTTCTTCGATTCCCAGGCTATGAAACCTAAAAGGGACTTAGCCCATTAGTTGTAACGACCACTTGTACAGAAGCATGGGAAGGGATTGCCCACAAATTGTGGCTGGCCAGCGATCCCTATCGATAAAACGTGATGTATTGGTCATTGTTCGCGACATGTAACGGGTGTAGGAGCTTGAGGCCTTTTGCTGTTTATAGGAAGGAAACATGATGTTTTGACATTAGAAACTAAATGATCCTGCTTGAATACTTCTTGTACCTATAACAGACTGACTGAGGAATTCGGAGTAGGTACCAAATGTCAGTAAGGAGAAACTTCAGAAACTTGATAAAACGATGAATCTAATTCAGTTTATTACAAAGATAAAGAGAAGCTCTAAAAAGCTGGCAGTACAAAGTGGGCAAAAATAAAAAAAAAAAGCTCAAAATTTGTTGCTAATTAGTTGCCAAATAATCGATTTTTTTGCTTTTGCCGATTTCGAAAAATCGTCAACAATGCTAGCTTCACCATAAGCTGGCATGGATTATAAGATAAAAGTAAAGGTAAAATAAACAAAATCACTACAAATTTGTTGCTAATTTGTTGCTGTATAACCAAAATAAATTTGAGGTGCAAAAATATTTTTTTTTTCAAATAGAAAATTTTTATTTGCTTTGCGCGCTTGAATGTCAATTGTTTCATGAAAAAAATATGAAATAAATTTGTTGCTCGTCACAGAACTGTTCCTTGTCACTTAGAGAACCAGCAACTAAATAGACACCAGACGATCGGGTGTCTTGACTAACAAACCGGCATGCTAGCTTAAATGTCGATTTTTCCGGTGAAAAACGTTGAAATGAATTTGTTGCTCGTCACAGAGGTGATTAATGTCTCTCAGAGAACCAGCAACTAAATAGACACCCGACGATCGGGTGTCTTGAACTTCGGTGACTAACAAACCGGCCATGCTGGCTTGAATGTCGATTTTTCCGGTGAAAAACGTGGAAATGAATTTGTTGCTCGTCACAGAGGTGATTAATGTCTCTCAGAGAACCAGCAACTAAATAGACACCCCACGATCGGGTGTCTTGAACTTCGGTGACTAACAAACCGGCCATGCTGGCTTGAATGTCGATTTTTCCGGTGAAAAACGTTGAAATAAATTTGTTGCTCGTCACAGAGGTGATTAATGTCACTTAGAGAACCAGCAACTAAATAAATAGGAGAGCTCAAAATAACACACAAGTCAAATTGTTGAGCTCTCATAAATTGACGAGCTCAAAAACATCGCAACAAACGGCAACATTCGAACGCTTAATGTATCTAGCGGGAAGTTACAGGAATGGCCTTTTAGGGTCATCCGATTTCGATAATTTTTTTTGCTTATTAGCGCTCAAGGATGGCTTAGAAAAATAGAATTCAAAAAAAAAGCGAAAAAAATATAAAATTGAAAAATAAAAAAATATTAATACTAGTCACCAATGTTACCAGTTGATTACGTGGCTATAAGAGTATACTAAAATTAATCAATATATAGTTTCTGGAAAGTACTCAATGCTTAGTTCATTTTTAATGCCAAAGAAGAAATCGTGACTCAGATGATATTTTTTTGTTTGTAAAAATAATTACAGTTCGTTCAGTAATGATTTATATTGTTTTCTATTATATATTAGACCAAGTTGGTTTAAATTTTCAGGAAATCTAAGTTTGATGAAATTTCTTTAGAATGACAAAGATTGGTACTCATCGGTCAAGCTGTTCGAAAGTTATAAGCGATTCACATACTTATTCTTACACATATATACAGCTAGGGTGTCACCCTCGTGGAAGTGGTCAAGGAAGCTTCCTAGAACCTCAAAACGTTAAGATCTGATTTTTAGATTTTTAACGAAAAGTTACCAATTGGAATTTATATACAATTAGCTCATCGTTATCAGTTTATTTACATTAATAAATAATAGTGACTAAGAAGACTAAACGAAACAGATTGAACAAATTCAAAATGTTGATCTACATTTGTATTAATACATCATTTAAAAAATTTTGTTTTAATCATCATTTACCTATAACATTTTGTAGCATTCAAAAAAAGAAATTCAATATACACTCAGTCGAACAAAAGTATTCATTTTTTTTTTTAATTTTAAATAAAGCTTGTATGCATCCAATCATTACTCAAAGAACTATTGAAGTTGCTTCCAAAAATTATTTAATTGATAAACATTTATGGTAATATCAACATGTAATTGAATGTAATTAAATTTTGCAACAAATTCATTTCCACGTTTTTCACCGGAAAAATCGACATTCAAGCCAGCATGGCCGGTTTGTTAGTCACCGAAGTTCAAGACACCCGATCATCGGGTGTCTATTTAGTTGCTGGTTCTCTGAGAGACATTAATCACCTCTGTGACGAGCAACAAATTCATTTCAACGTTTTTCACCGGAAAAATCGACATTCAAGCCAGCATGGCCGGTTTGTTAGTCACCGAAGTTCAAGACACCCGATCGTCGGGTGTCTATTTAGTTGCTGGTTCTCTGAGAGACATTAATCACATCTGTGACGAGCAACAAATTCATTTCAACGTTTTTCACCGGAAAAATCGACATTCAAGCTAGCATGGCCGGTTTGTTAGTCACCGAAGTTCAAGACACCCGATCGTCGGGTGTCTATTTAGTTGCTGGTTCTCTAAGTGACAAGGAACAGTTCTGTGACGAGCAACAAATTTATTTCATATTTTTTTCATGAAACAATTGACATTCAAGCGCGCAAAGCAAATAAAAACTTTCTATTTGAAAAAAAAAAATATTTTTGCACCTCAAATTTATTTTGGTTATACAGCAACAAATTAGCAACAAAGGACAATGGGCAGATTGGTATACCCCACCAATAGCAATGTCATATATATCATTGGATAGGCCTTTTTATGTAGAACAACATTTACTATGACAGCTTTGCTGAAATGTTTGTCCGTTCTGAGATATAGATCAAAAACTGTGCAAAAGTTAGAACTAAGTAATCTATTGATAACTCAAGTTTTTAAAGGAAAATCTAAGTACTACCAAGTGTAAGTCTTGTAAGTGCTACCTGCTGTGCCCGTTAGGGTCCATAATTGTTACTATTATGTAGCATTTCAACCTTTTATTGTATCAACTGGATTTTGGGCGTAATGAGAAACCGCACCAATAGCAAAGTCATATATATCGTTGGATAGGTCTTTTTAATTGGAACAATATTTACAATGACAGCTTTGTTCTATTGTTTGTCCGTTATAAAAGGTTGAAATGCTACATACCTAATAGTAACAATTATGGACCCTAACGGGCACAGCAGGTAGCACTTACAAGACTTACACTTGGTAGTACTTAGATTTTCCTTTAAAAACTTGAGTTATCAATAGATTATTTAGTTCTAACTTTTGCACAGTTTTTTATCTATATCTCAGAACGGACAAACATTTCAACAAAGCTGTCATAGTAAATATTGTTCTACATAAAAAGACCTATCCAATGGTATATATGACATTCCTATTGGTGGGGTATACCAGGTCCCATATATTTGTGCCCATTGTCCTTTGTAGTGATTTTGTTTATTTTACCTTTACTTTTATCTTATAATCCATGCCAGCTTATGGTGAAGCTAGCATTGTTGACGATTTCTCGAAATCGGCAAAAGCAAAAAAATCGATTATTTGGCAACTAATTAACAACAAATTAGCAACAAATTTTGAGCTTTTTTTTTTAATTTTTGCCCACTTTGTACTGCCAGCTTTTTAGAGCTATAAAGAGACGATGTTTGTGAAAATACTCTTCAGCGATAAAAGAGATGTTGAAGAACGTAACCAAGGAAACTCCGACAGTCCTTTCCAATGTTCCCGATAGTGTCGTACCCACAAATTGCAGGCGGCCACAGATCTCTATCGCTCACTAATGCCTCGTTCATTGTTTACAATGTGTAACGGTACCGCCGAATACGGCGACAGAGCCTGGCGCAACTTTGTTCAGACATTTCTATAGTATCCTTTGACGGCGAACGAACAATGTAATATTCTTGTAACAATTTTATTTACTCCTTTATGGAGACAATACAATGTTTGCGGAGTACGCTTATCATGAAGCGTAAGTTGCGATGAAAGCTTATCAAATCGAATAAAGAACTGACCAAATTGAAAAAATAAACACAAGAAAGACATCTGACATGCTTACTCTAAAGATGCCAAAAGAGCCCCTGTACATATTATAGTTCGGCCATTCAGAGAATGCGTTCCTGACACGTCGCGATTGAACTGACGACGTAACTTTGCAATGGCGTTGCAGTTACGATAAAAATATTTTTGCTGGTTGTTTACCGTTTTAACAATTGAGGAGCATTAAAACAACATTATTATATCAATAATCAATGAATGTTATAATTTTGTGCCAAACTGAGTGTCAAATAACTTGGTAAACAATATTTTTCTAAATCTATACTGCGCTATTACAAGGTTATGTCAGCGGTTTATATTTTGTAGTGCTGTGCTAAAAATAACAGGCAAGTATCGTAATCTGTTCTTATACAGTTATAATATAAAATAATACGTTTTGATTTTCTTTTTAAGAATTGGAAAATAATGGACTATAAGACTTAATTATAACGTTTATGAAATATAAAAATAAAACTATGACCAAACCGCATTTTTATACTTAGTTTAAAAATGGTAACCCCAAATGGCGTTATGGGCCGCCATTTTGTGACGCTAAAACAGTCGTCCGTTGTCGTTTCGTGCGCATAGACCACGTTTTTCAAGTGTTTTCGATCTGTTTTTATTTGATTACCCGGCTTTTGTTAGACCGAGATATCAGGATTGATTCTGTTATTGATAATAATATAATTATACATGTAGGCGAAGATGATGATGAAGACACCACCTCCTCAAGCAAATCGGAGTCTGATTAATATTCTGTTCGCACATTCAATTCAATGTACTTGTAACAAAGAATAAATAAAACAATTTTATTATATGAATATTACCTTTTTTTGGTTTCCACTTAAATAACTAAAATATAAAACAAATGGTTCCGCCAATTTAAAACGAAAATAATCTTAAAATAATGCGGCGGTTCATTTTGTAGGAACGGTAACGAACTCAGTGTTATGTTGTGCCCATCACTAGTCGTGACTAACTGATAGGTGTCAGGAACGCATTCTCTGAACGGCCGAAGTATAATACGTAGATTCTAAAGTTTGACAGCGTTTTTAGTCTTAGCATGAAGGTACTCACCCTGTGACTTCTGGACGCCTTAGGATCGAGGTACGTTCTGAGCTTGTTGAGGTAGTGTGCTGGGGAGTCCTTGGCCTGTACCATATCCTGGTCGCAGATGATCTCCCACTTCTTCTCCAGGTCATAGTTTCGGAGAAGTTTCGCCTTATCCGGGGGGAGATCCATTGACGCCTGGAACAAAGGAGGGGAAACATTACAATTTAGAACAATGTGTTAAGGAGATGTGGAAAAGCTTTACAATGTAGTGGCACGTGTTAAACTTGAAAACAGAATAGATCAGCTTTAAAAATACCACCAACATGCCAGTTTTACTCCCGTATATTTATAATAGTTCGTGCCAACTTCACAAATTCCCATAAACATCCCATGAAGGTATACATTACGCCTATGTTATAACAGCACATTGTATTCAATCGTGATGGATTCAGTATCCGAACAAGGATCGGCTAGCATTGAACCAGTTTCCAAGATATTGGCTTATACGTCTGTAACGGTATACGCAGCCTAACAGGGCTGATACTTTAAAGGTGAATTATATCTATTAGCAAGTATTATGGACCCTGAAGGTGTAGAGGAGGTTTCCATTTGGTTACAGATAATGAAATTAAAGTGGTCTGCTTTCACTTGTCCTGAAGAGCACAAAAACATATATATTGAACAACATCAAACTGATAAGTATCTTAATGATAACCAAAAAATACATTGTTTGTCATATCTTCGATACAAATCGGCCGACATTGAATTGAACTTAAGGTGACTGGTGGTCATACACCTGCTCGAATGATATCATTTCATCATACCTTATCCGATGAATCTGTTCCGAATCTTTGAACTGAATTCAAGACGTATCGAGTGGCACAAGTTACTTACCTACTTCACTAAAGAGGTACAAGTATACTTAGGCTTCAAGAGACTCCTTGACTTAAGGAAGTTTCGTTTTCAGAATTCCCGTGAAGTCTTCCCTACTTACGACCATATTGTTCTTTATTTTCTTAGAGAATGTAAGTTGCTAAGCTAGCAGAGAATTGTGATTTTTTGGTCTATACCCTTATCTAAGGCTGAATTATCCATATCCCAGTTCTACATTTATCTTCATACAATCACGTTTCAGCCTGACATTTATAGCGATATTATTTATTGGCAATGTTTCGACCAATGGGTTCTCGAACTTATGAGGATCGACGCTGCGTAGTCATAAACCGACGATTTGAAGGTTGGGCTTTCATAAGATTGCCTGCTTTACGTTTATAAGGAAAAATGGGGTATTTTGTCTTTATTTTATTTTTGTGAAGGTTACGCTTATGAAGCTTCGTAATACCAGAAGATTTATTCGAAGACATTATTAAGGATTTTGCGTAACCTTTCAACAGTATAACACAAAATAAAAGATCATGACATGACATGTTTTCATGACACACATTACCTATACGAGCAAAAGGAATTTCCGTCGAATTTTCACTTCATAAAAATGTTTCCGAAAACTATAGAGTCTAAATACTTCTCAAAACTTTTTCAAAAGTAGCTTTAAAACTCTTGGTAACCCTATCAGCCTCAGTGTGGGTACAACGAAACTCGTCTACGCATAGTACATTGGCTAAGGACAAACTGTTTAAGTGCACTTTGTACACTAATTGGTAATGGCCAAACTAAACTGAACTAAATTGGACAGTTTGGGTTTCGCGACATTCGGCCTGCTCTATATGATATATTGGCCAGATGTTCGAAATTTAGGCCGTTTAGAACTTAGTTTAAATTATTTTACATACTAACTATAACAAATATTTGGATACCGTATGCAATGGACGAATGTTAATAATTAAGACCATTCTCTGTACATACTTGCAAACAAAGGATTTTGACATTCCACACAAGAAAAAGAAGAAGAAACATGTCTTCAACCCTCAATATCAAGCGACAGTCATTGAGGTTTATCAATGAAAATGTCAAGTGCCAAGAGGTTGTCAAAGCCAAAGTCATTATCAATAGATTCTATTATATCACCTTCAATAGGTAATCTAAGAACATTTCTACTTCATTCACGTTGGACAGTCAATTGACAAAGCGTTCATCTTAATCGTAAGCCACGGCACGTGCCAAGTGGACTTGACCCAAACCTGTTCAGAAAGCTTAAGCATCATCGTAATCTTATCTAACATCTAACACTTGAACATTGTTACCGGAATACGGGAGCTTCTGAGGAACTTTGCAGAAATCCTTATTGTCCTCAATGTGTGGTCCGTTGACCAGAAAGAGGTCATTCAATTTGTCGTGTCGTAGTCCTCAATAAATTCACGTCACCTTGTTTCAATAAATGTTGTGATTGTACCCCGAAATGAGTCATTACTGTAGGTAGTTTGACGGGTTTGATTGTTGATCAAACCTCATGGGTGGTCGTACAGAAATCCAATTTAATACAAAAGCTATATTTAGTTAAAACCTAATAATTATCCACGAATAACGAACTTGATAACTTATAGACAAGTCTACGCCCATGCATATCAGAAATAACGTCTACTATCCGTTTCATTACTGCAACATTGCCTATCGCGGCGAATGAGTCTCATCTCCCATGATTCACTGCTTCACGCCTTGCAATTTTATCTTTATCTTCCATCAGCACCTTATGTTGAAGACATAAGGGTTATTTTGAAATGATTCTTTAGTTGCTTTGTAGGTTTATGTTGTTCGTATTAGCATAGACAGTGTGTTCTCAATTATGATGCTATGGGCGTGATCCCACGCACTGCTGTCTAAGGTGTGGTCCCAAACTTAATTTTGTAGGTAGCAAATACCGCTGTTGAAATTGCGCATGCTGTTATTAAGTTAACATTTAGTTGACTTTAATAGTTGGTTGCAAGCTTTGCTTGTATGACTTTAATTACTTACTATTCAATTCTCATGCATTTAAGCATTTACTTAAAATTAAGCAGCCATATTTATGCAATAGAAAATACTAGCTAGGAATAGGTAAAGGACATGAATACTATAATATTTTGAAAGCTCTTCTTTATTATCATCAAGGACTTTCGATGCATTAAATCTGCTTCGTAATTGATCGACATGGGAAAACCGTACTTTTATAAAAACAGTGATAAATCTAATTTCTCAATTAGTGACCACACTTCACTTAACGTAATTACAGCGACAAAAAACTTGTTGATCATGCAGGTGAATGGCCTATGTATGTAAGTGTTTAAACTGCGTAAATATTAGATAGCATCTCATGAACGGTGATTTAGTAGAGACGTCAAACATGAATAAATTAGTCGTTTGATTTTGATATTTGTGAAGTGGTATTTGTGACTGTTTAAATCACAGTCTATCTTGCAGCAACTCTTTCAAAAAGTTTCGCTTTAGCAAGTTTTCGACACTCCTAAACTTAATCATTTTATTACACTTGTAAAACAGACCAAAGAATTTTAAAGATTTTTAGGTCGTACAATATTAAATTGCTTTTAAAAGATACCTCTAGATGATGACACCAAAATGAGAAAACCCACATTTGCTTTAAAAGAAGAGAAACATTTTTAACTCATCATATCAAAAGTCAAACTTAACAGCTTCTTATAGTAGCTATGCTTGTTATAAGAACTATTGACATAACTCGAACATTTCGAACATTTTCAAGAACTGAATCAACATTAGCCCTTGAGGAGTCAGCAGAATTGAAGTACCATTAGTCATTGGACTTAGCTATTGAGTTCATAGAACAGTTCTAGTTATGTCATAATATTCATAGCTTATTTATAAACCTTTGGGATTATTAAATGAGTCACGTTTACAATCAGAAGGTTAAATAGTTTTTGTAAGTAATCTGTACGATTCAAGTCTCTGAAGACCTTTAATGAAACCCAGCAGGGGACGTTTGTATGAGTAGAAAAATATATTGATACAGCTAAGAAAGTAGGTCCAACTACAACGTAACTGAGTAATTGTTTCTAAGGGACAAATGGATTCATTGGATATTTATTCTGTTTTTCGTGCTGGTCAGTTAAACAGTTTATTAATCGATGTGATGCCTGTGCCTCGTGGACTATAATTTTCAAATAATATAGTTGACAGCTCATTCATCAAAATTGGATTAGTGGTTCAAGTTTCATAATGAACATAATACTTGTTCAAATACAAACACATCGATTGTATAACCACTTTCATAAAAACTGTTCTGGTATATACTATCCTTTTCAAATTCAAGAACAGTCAAGCTTCAAAAGCGTTCACAATATTGAGACAGACAAATCATTAATTCCCGTATTATAACCGCTTTCTACTTAGTTATTAATGTTTCTCCTTATAGTCGTATTCCCGGTACATTTGTCATTGTAACTGTCATTGCTGGTATTGTGCCTGTTGTGGCATGTCCAGGAACAAAGACAGATTTATAGTGGTTTTCAGTAAAACAGTGGTTTTTGACATCATTTATTTCGCGTTAATTCGTTAGGTGCGGCCTGTTTTAATGGTCGCTTTATGAAAGATTTCAAATTTGTTTTGGCTGTCAGGAATGTGCTGTTAATTGCGTGGCTATAAATTTTTATATAGCCGCGGTAAATTGATTGCGGAAGAAAAACGATGTTTGTTACTTAACGTTTAAGACATGAAGACTCACATTTCTTCACATATGTAGTTATGAAATCAAAAGCTTCACGACTGGATTGTAGTAGAACTTATTAAAGATTGGATTCATTATAGATTCCATTCATAGCTGTACTGTCAAAAACTATCCATATGGATTAAGACCTGGCGCCTCAACGTCAGCCGTACCCTACACCATCTGAATAATCTGATCACTCCTTACACCAAGCATGTCTAACCTAGGTCCACTGAACATTTAAATGCTGATACAGTGATGATGATCAATGATAACAGCGACAATATAGCCGCGATGCCGTCACGCATGTGTTTTCGAATCGATTCAGTAGAGCGTGACGAATTCGATGCAAATGCATGACGATCACGACCGGTCGCTGAGTGATGGATAAAGACTAGATCGTGAATATATCGAGAATGTTTATCGATATTATAGTGCTGCACTAATGGTAGGAAAAAGTGACGAGAGAGACATTGACATTTGTAAGCGTTGAGGATTGTATCGGATTGCAGCAAGAAGTAATAGTGATCTGATAGTGGCATACATATTTTTTTATGTGTATAATGCCACTGACTCTTTTGGACTGACGGATTCGTATATTATGCAACCGTATAGCATCGATATATTCACAATAACTCCATTCCGGAACTTCTAATCTCACATCATCGGCCCCATCAGGCTCATCACGGTCTCCTTCCTTAGTGACAGCGACTTGACCCCAGCTTAATGTCCATTTAGATATGCAATACAGACGGGGTCTAGCGAAATGATTAGATTTTCTACTTTCTAATTAGCCGCACGATGGCGCCGGCGCTTCCCGCCTCATTAGACGCACACGCTTGTAATCAGACCATGAAAGTGCACGTACTTCAACCTTTTTATACTCAGTTATGTATTGAGAATATAATTTGTTGTTAGCTTTACCTATTTGTATGATGTGATTGGTTTTCGAATATTTTTGTCTAAGGGTGCGTCCACATCTGGCGAATGCGCCGCGAATGCGCAGCACGCGAGCCGATCGCGAGCCGATCGCGAGCTGTCCGCGAGCTGCGCGCGTGCATTTTTGTTCGTGCGCCGCTTCTGCGCCGCACGCGCGCAGCTCGCGCGCGACCTAAGCGCCGCACGCGAGCGGCGCGCAGGCGGCGCGCGACGTCTGCCATCTTCGATAGTACTGAGCCAATATACGGAACTGCAAGGGCGAGAACTGATTGCGCGCAGATCGCGCGCAGATCGCGCGCCGCTCGCGCGCTCTATACGAGCCTTGCGTGAGTTGCGCTAAAGAGGCGCACCGAACTATTGCAGTGACTGCACGCGCGCAGCTCGCGGACAGCTCGCGATCGGCTCGCGTGCTGCGCATTCGCGGCGCATTCGCCAGATGTGGACGCACCCTAAAAGATTTAAAGAAAACGAAAGAAGGTTTGAAGTCGAATTGAGCTTTGTGGGTATCAGAACATAAAATGAGCTGTTGGGCAAGCAATTAAATCTCGCTAACATGTAGGCGATAAATATTTAGAGGAATCTTCATCTGAAACATTTCAAATATGTACAAATAAGAGTTTTGTCAAAATAGCATTTGATAAAGCGAAAGCACCTGTACAAGTTGAAAAGCAATAGTTGGCAAATTGTTAATATGTAATAATGCTATTAACTTTTACTACAACCGACGACGGCACTAGAGACAAAATTATAGCTTAATATAAATAAATAAATATTTTAAAGGAGTGTTTGTGTACAGTCGAGTGCAATATTTATGGCAACATAGTACAGCAAATCAAAAAAAGTACAATGACTATATCGTCACTGATATAAGCAGAACTTCTTCTATTTGAGAAAGTCATTTATGAATCAAACTGGTTCAATGATTTATCAACGTACAGCTCAAACTGCTGGGTTTAGAAAGATGCAATTTTATAATTACGCACTGTCCAGACATTTTTGACAATCCAAAAAAGTTATAGATGGAACCGCGGGACACAGCTAGTATAAACTATGCTATCAAAGTTTTATGTTTGGCAGTTTATTTTAATGTCTGACACTGCAATCGACAGGTTGTTGCACCTCAGTTCTGCAGTTTCATAATAATTTAGTGTCTAGCGCTAGTCTATGAAATTCCCAGTATTATTACTTTACTGTTGAAAACTTTAATATTAGTTTTCTCGCTTCAGGAGCACTGCACGAAGTTAGAAGTGAAAATCACCATATTGAAGTGAATTCACCATCACTAACAAAGTTGACTGTAACTTTCCTAATATTTTTCTTAGTATTTACAGTTAATTCTTCAAATAGGTATTTCAATAGATCTTTCTCCATTTTAAGTATTTCTTCTTGCACTTTGTGATTTTCCATCAAAACGTCAGTTAGATATCAACATTATTGACGTATAATCCGCATCACCTTTTTTTTAACGACGAAAAATCATCAAATGACCCCTCCCGCTGTGGATTAGCAGCGGTGAGGGAGTGTCAGACTCTTACTGACTAAAAACCGTCGTGTTCCGTCGTAGGCCTTTTATGTACCAGGGCCGCGGTATCTCTTTCGAACAACCCGCAGCCCCGGCAGGCCTTGGCCCTGCTGGGCCCCGCTGGGGTTGCTGAAATCTCTTTGAGAAGCGCGTGGAACAACGCGCGTCGTCGACACGGGTCTGTCGTCTAAGCAGACAGAGGGACGATGAGCCACCCGAACTCACCGCCCACAGACCCACGCCTACGGTGGCCGGGAGTCATCTCGCGACACCCGGCGCCCATGGTGTCTACCTGGTCCAGCGCGGCGGCCGGGATGAGAGGTGCGAACTCTCTGGCGTTCCGCCTCCTCCTTCTCGAGCATGACCGCTTCGCAGAAGGAGGCGACGGCATCCCATTCCCTCTCGCCCCGGTAACTCTTTCGAACAATCCCGCAGCCCCGGAATCCGCATCACCTTCGGCAACGATATTGCTTATGCATTAAATTTCTTGAAAACCCGGCATAAAACCTACATATTGTTTCATATTTTAGTAATTCCGTCTGTATTCCAATCATGTGAAATGACTCGTAAATTATCTTCTTCTTCTTCCTGCCCTGTTCCCAATTTTATTTGGGGTCGGCGCAATATGTCATACTCTTCAATTTTCCCCTGTCACTCGTCATACTGACACTCACTCCCTTCTTACTCATGTCATCTTTCAGGCAATCCATCCATCTTTTCTTAGGTCTTCCTCTTCCTCTCCATCCATCTACATTCATACTTAGCACACACTTTGTTGCATGCATATCATCCCTCCAATTATCAAGCGGATCATAAATGCAGAAGTGACTTGTGAAGTTATCCGCTTTGTATGGGATCTAAAGCTGAAGTGTCTTTTTGTTTTTTTGTACGTAGCAAAAGGAACAAAAAGACTCCAATATCAAAGGGTTTAAGAGATAAGCCACAACTTAATTGTGAAACGAACATTGACGTAACAGGCAAAGAACAAGAGGCGATTGCAAAATTCACGACCAAAGACTATAAGTACATGCTAACAATCCTCAAATTGCGTCTAATAGTAAGAATGGACGTACAAAACGGTTTTAAACAGTCAAAACAATGCATGAAACCACTGAGGTCCAAATTCACATATAACATAACCTTCCGTTTGTCTTGAAACTAGCCGTTTTTCCGCGGTTTGACCCGCGTCCTGTGGGAACTAATGCCCGTACCGGGATAAAATATAGCTTATTTTGCTCGAGAAGAGTGTAGCTTTCGAACAGTGAAAGAATTTTTAAAATCGGTCGTGTAGTTTTTGAGTTAGTTTATAATATTATTTACTTCGAAACTTGAACGTGAAAATTCATAGTATAAACTATTGTTTTGAGAAACCTGACGTTTATGTTGTCGATGTAGGTACTTGGGCCTAAATGGTACAGTACCAATTTAGAACTAATGTTTCCTACTTCCACTCAGTCACGGTCGATATTTTGTTTCGAGCCGCGTGAGTTGTGAATGAAACGGCTGTGTAAACTTAAAAATTACTATTTTTGTAGACTAGTGACGTGAATGAGTTAAGGCTACAATTTATCGACATTGTAGGTATCGATAGATACAATGAGATTTATTACGTCGATACAGTTTGTTACGGGGGAAATAAATTATTAATTTACTGTTAATATCAGATTGTAGAACGATAAATCAATTTTATTGTAGCGAGGTTTATGGAGTTATTGTGATAGCATGATTAATGGCACTGAAAAATATAACATAAATTATGAAGTTTCAATTTATAAAAGATTCAGGTTCACGAGGTAATTAATTAATTACTATGCATTACATGCATTGCATATAATATTATCGTTTATGTATAACACCTGAAATTCTATTAAAACTGCATTGTTTACCGACATCAGAAACAATTCATTGAATTCAATTGATTCTATATAATTCCATAAATACTTTGATAAACTGAGCACCTATGTAAAATGTATTTATATATATATTTTTCCAGAGTGACGTTGTAGTGAATCACAGTACAAGACAATGAGGAAACTCGTGTTTTGAATTATAACCAGGATCGTACAACTTGACGTAACCGTTAGAAATAGACATATGCATATTTATGGACATTTCAAAACTAATATTAAAAAGACCACCCAACTTTTAAGTATAAAACAGTAGATTAAGTTGAGAAATCCATCGATATTGTAATTGCGTCTCGTTCGATACAACAATCATTAATCTGTCGTCCATTTACAGTGATTGCAGCAATTTTCTTCCCAAAACTGGACGAACTATCGACTTGCAGTTGACATAATGATGACCATTTAAGTGCAGAGGTTACTTGACATGAAACTTCACATTACATTGACGAAATTGTAGTTGATATCGTAAATGTAGCAAGTCAAGATTTATGAATACCAAAACGTGAGACTTTGATTCATTTACTGTTCGTTATCTAGGCGAGGATGCAATAAAACACTCTCGGATGACTACAGCCCATAACAACAAAAGGAAACAATATAATTACATTAGAAAGGAAGCAATTAAACGTTTCAAGGAATAGCATCGATACATTCGCGGCTTCCCGATAATTTATCGATATTGAATGCGCAGCACTGGCCGGTGAAACAGACGAACAAAAAATAAACTTACGTACGAATATAGTCCGCGACCTTCGAGTGAGTCAATCACAAAATACTTGACGAAAGGGAGACTGAAGAAAACGGCCTCAAATTATACCCCTGATAAGTATAAAAAGTTGGAACTTGTTTTGATAATATGGACCAAAATTGTACAATGTGGACCTGAACGCCAAGTTTTGGTGCAAATTAAGAAGCAGTGTCAATTTGGAACGATAAAGACTCTACCGTAGCTGATTTCGGACCATTAGGCAATCTTTGTAATGTAACTTAAAAGGCACTTGCCGATGCTGATGCTTATTTATTAGATAATACATGCCATTGCGACAAATAGGCATACGTGACTTACAGATGAATGAGTTGTTTTGACCATTTAGTATTGGTAATACATTATGGCACATACATACATATTAAGTCAAGGAAACAATTGATTCCGCCGAATTATACGGATAGTACTCGCATAATAAATTGTAGTAAAATGATAAAACGTAACTGCCAGCAATTTAAGAACACAAAAAGTAATCTATGCAAATAAACAGATACATATCAGGTAAGTCGTTACCGAGATAATCGCGAGACAAACGGACTTTCCAACAATATTGCACACAAATGTTCTATTTGGACGACATAATAACAGACTAGTGAGCAGTTTGTCGAGACTCGAGAGTTGCTTATTGACACTTTCTGATAATAATGATGCACTTCCTGCACGTTTGAGTAAATAGTAATGTTAATATTGTGTACAAATATTTATAGAGAAATTTCGGGATATTGACGTGGGTAGCAGAGGAAGTGAATTGGATTGAGCGAAACTTTAAAGTAAATATTTATGTGATGAGTAAGACAAATAAAAAAGCGCTAATGATGTTTTTAGTTCGATAAAGACCTTTGTGCTGCTTTAGTTTGACGTAGATGACGCAAAGTTTTTAGATAAACGACATAATCGCTTAGTAAAAGTGCTATTCAATTATAGCCCAATCACAAATTACTCAATACAATACCTAGAATTGGCCTTTAACAACGTGTTGCGGAGGCTCCTAATTTGAAAACAAAACCCCAAACAAGCCACAAATCAAAAGTGACAATCAATCAGTTAGCAGATAATCAATTTTGAAACGGATTCACGTCGGCAGCTTGCTTCACAAATCGATATTTCGCGTGCAAGTATGCGAGTGATGGCGACTGTGGCGGGCTTGCGTGACGGTAGTACTCGAGATCATCCGATTCTCGATTCTCGGGTGGTAAGGTAAGCTACCGACTCGGGAGCTGTTGTTGATCGATGAGTTAGATTTTCGCTTTCTATCACGGGATTGGAAAAACAATGCGAAATATTCTGTCGAACTTCTACATAATGGATGTGAGTTGATTATTTGTCACCTTTTGTAGTCTGTTAAGCAAGACATTCCCATCCCAAGTATGGAATATAATCTCAACTACCACGTACCGAAGAACCCTGAAAACAACTAACATGAAGCTGTATTATAATTTGCAATTACTGAAATAGATAACACTGTTTTAAAAGATTCTAGCGGAGAGCTTAGCACAATTACAACACGGAAACTGAAAAAATAACCAGACATCTGCAAAACAGCAGTATTTTATATTGTCACCCTAAACACTAATTAAAATAATTTTAATTACTGCAAAAGGTCACAGAAACAATTAGTCCAGCCAAGCAGTTTACAGCTCAAATTAAACAATAGCACTTTATCCCTGTGCTCTACCAAAACGAAAAAATACAAAAACGTGAAGAAACGCTTCATTAAAATCCAAAGAATGTGGAGGAAAAAAACAAATGAAGTTTCACACGGAGTAACGAATGAGGAGGACACGTGACTCACTCCCAAACCCGAAATAGCCACCAAATCGGTTTTAGCCCTAACCCTAATCTTTCAATTGCATGCCGTCATTCACCAAATGAAGTTTCTAAGTAACTATAAATCTATATTCAGTTTGTTGCTCGTTTCAAGTTGTTTTGAAGGAAGTCACGGTAAAAATAGTCCCTTGAATCATCTTTATTGGACATCATAAGTTATGGAAGAGGTATTTCAATAATGGTGTTATTGTAGTTATTCTATAAAGATGGAATAATATTATGAATCATGCACATAAATAATTCTGTTGACACATTTTGTGCTTTAGGGGAACCCATGTAATCGGACGGTTTGGACCACAATGAGCTTAATACAATAAATGTTTTTCCCTCACAAAAAGTGTATCTTACGTTACTGTAGAAAACCTTAAGTTTACGAAAGCAATATCAATGAACGTAACCTAAAATAAGGAAGCTATTTTTGCAAATGAAGAAACAAGAGCCAATTTCATCGGCATCGTGACTCGCAAAGTTGCTGGACAGACAGATCGACGTCCCAATCCTTTCTAATATATACGGGGCATTAGCGACAGGGTCAGAGCATGGTTTAGCATGCCTGCATACCATTGTTGCACGACACCACGGGTGGGCATTGTGAAGCCCTAGAGGCATGTTTATGCTGAAATCGTTGAAATTCTGACGTTCCCCGAAGGTATTTTATTGGAATGATAAAGATCCAAGCTGTTTCCAAAAATATTCTCAACAAAAGCCATTTGAAATATAAATACATTGTTGAAGAAAGGGAAACGACATAGAGGTAATGACTAAGCAATAAGCTACTTCAATCTGCATTTAGAAACATCTTAACTTGTTTTATTTATATCCCTTATAGGAGTAGACAACTCTGTCATGTAATATTCAATATGGAAAATTGTAGGTTACATGATTATGTAACGAACAAATAACGTGGTTGTATTGATATAACAACTACCTAAGTTGTTTTATAGGTACAAACTACAGATTGACCTAATAAAGAAAATACAGAACATGAACATGTATTGCTGCCTCTTGCAGACAGTGGTAAATCTAATGACAGTCCTAAATAAAATGCACATATACCAGCACTACTAGAAAGCTTGCTCTCGGGTCCAGTTCAGTAAACCCATAAACGTATTTTAGATGTCTAGGCTAGTGTCACTTTATGGGACTCCAATTCGCCACAGCTCGGTAAACGATACTTAAGTCGTACCAACTGTTATACGAGTAGGTTCAGAAGTATCATTCCTTAAGCATTATTGCCTTAGAACCTATCCATCTTTTCGAAAATAATCTTTAAGTCCAGCGATGCGATGACACTTGTGTTCTAAGTGTCTGATATTATATACCGAAACTGGTTTATGGCTTTTCTTTGATGTGCCCATTTTATCGCTTTTGCTTTATAGGTTTTCATTCTAAATGTTAATTGTTCAGCTCAATTTAAACCTGAACGACGACTGTCTAAAAAGAGAATTTAAGATCTGCAGAAATACTTTTCAGGTCCCTCAAAGGGGTTTTATTAACAGTAATAAGCGTCAAGATGAAGGCTGGAAAATCAATGTTGGATGATCATTTGCAAAGAAGAAAAGAGAACCCACATCCATAAATATAATTTCAACATTTTATCGGCCGACTCTCCATTATAAACCATACCTTACAATGCATCGACTGCCGCCAGTTCAGAGGTGGCATTCCTGTCCTTATACTGTCTTTCGCCTTATTTGTGTACACGACGAACAATGGTCTTAGCATGAAATATGCGAGGCTCCTCGGATCTTCGATCGTAATTAATTTTACGGGAGGAATGATTGATCGTCCAAGTTCTAGAGTGATTTCAGATCTGTAAGTACATCTTGGGTTTATAGCTGTTCCATTATTGAGTGTCTTATTGGTATTGAAACGCTTATGAATAATGGAACAACATCTACTTCTGCAGATAACGTAAACCTATTTGATTTAAATTGGAATGAAACATTCAACAGTCGACTTGAGAAAGCTGATGATGGTGACGAAAACTAAATGTAGGCAATTCTATCTTTGGTTTAGGAAACAATGATAAAGACACCGATTCAGATAGATCGTCAGCTTGGTACAGCGACATTAGTCAAGTCAGACATGAGCCATGGCGCCCTGTGAGCCCGAGAACTGATTGGCGACCGTTCACTTGCATTACTCACTAAGCATTTGGTTTATTTGTTTGATTTGCTAAGCTAAAGGACTTTGATTTGTTATTCAAAGGTACAAAGTGTGTATTGGAAAGGCAAATGAAATAAACTGTATGCGAGACAAAGGGGCTCCAAACGTTTATCTGATTAGAGCTCAAAACCTTTAGGATGTTAGTGACTAGACATTGATGCATAATCAATTAACATAGCCTTTTGCATTTGGTTAGAAACCTCAAAAGCCACAACAACAATATCTAATAAATACTAAACAGACCTTCTTAATAAAGCTAATTTGAAACGACATCAGGATGCAATATACTGTCGTAACTTGTTTTCGAACCTTTTTCGTTTTAACAAGAATCACCCGACCGTCAAATAAGGCAACCATATTTAGAGACTCGTAGGATGGGAATCGTTCAAATACAATTTACATGTGCATCCATCTGGTTAAATGTTTATCGCGGAGATTATCTAACTAATGAATATAAATAAGACCTTTTTATTGATTCACCGTATTGAGATTAATCTTGCATCTTTAAGAGGCAAATTATGTAGTATTTCTAATATTAGTAGGGAGTCAAGAAGACTTGGTAAGTAGTGGAAAGAATTTGACAGATGGCGATAAAAAAATATTTCATTTCGGTCCAATACAGATGCTGTCAATATTCATATAGCTTACATACTTTCACAACTAAATCTACAAATGGGAAAATCTAATATTCCCAGTAGAGAAGCGGAAAAAATAAAACGTTTCACTCGTTTCATATACTGTAGAACTTTAGCGGAAAAAGTTACTACAAAACTTGGCGTTAGTAATTGATATGTCAGGAACAGGTGCCTCCTACGTTCATTAGGGAAGTTTTTATATTTACTGAGCAAAAACCGTTTTTCTTTTCCCTTCCATATTTGGACAGTAGTTAAACTTGGCAGATATATATACAAAACAAGTCAGTAGCTTTCATCCTTCTGAGGAGGCACCAAACAAAACACCATCAATCAACAACAGACAACAATGGGCTTTTTGAGGGCTCTGACGTCACACTGCGGCACATTCGGACACTTCGCTACGTCTGCAAGCCAGCCTGACCAGGATCTTTTGAGGGTTCTGAAAGCTGTCGAAATGGCCCATTGAAGTACACAATATGTAGGTTGGTGCTCAAGTAAGCAACAAGCTCAGCAGAGAATATATGTAGGGGTATATTATATTAATTATCATCAATTGACATCTGGTGACAAGGAACTTTCCGAGAGTATCAAGCACGATAGTTTTCCAAAAAGCAAAAAAGCAAGAACGCCAATAATTCGGCGAAGCTGTGATGGTTCAATAAGCATAATATTTGTGTGTGCTATTTTTATTTTATTTATTTTATTTGTTCCTTTATTTCAGGCAACTAGGGCCCATAGCAAATACAATACATAAATAAATGACATATCAATACTTATAAACTAATACATACAAAAATAAAAACAACTACGAACTACGTATTGACACGAGTAAGCGGTCTCGTGTTACACTTCGTGGTGTCGCGTAACCTCCCGCGGAATCGCCGGAACACGACACCCTTCGGCCAAAACTGTTCTTGAAACAAGTCGAGATGCTGAGTCGGCACACGTACCACAAACGATTTAAAGTTCGTGTTATGACTCGACTCTAACTTCTCGACTCTCAAAGTCCACTTGGTCTTCACTCGAATATACTCCACGATCTCCTCGACCTTCGTGGAGTGATGTAATCGCGAAACATACAACTGCGTCGTAGGAATAGCGGGGCGCAGCAGCATGTTTGGACCCGTCAATGCAGTTCCGCATTGATTCCGACTTGATGGCTTCTTCTGCTTCCTCTCCACCCTTATGAAACCATCTGCATCAGCCTTCCCTTTGGTTGGTTCAGGATGAACCGTTCCTTGGGTTACTTCAGGGTAACTCTGAGTTCCCACAATAGCCTTAGGTTGCCGTTGAACGGGAATTTGCTTTACGGCAGCCGAGTAAACACGTCTAGGCTTCGACGTGCTTACATTCATCGGCGTCCCGACGACAGGAGACGCTGAGGGGGCGGGGCACAGTTTAGCATCGCTTGCAGTGACGGCGACCGGCGACGAGTGCACTATTGCTGACGCGGCGCTCGGCGATGCGTTGGCCTGTCCGTGGCGTGTGTTGTCGCTGTTGGCAGGCGCGAGTGACCTACTTACAGTGTTTCGTAATTCTGTTACTTCACTGCGTAGATCACTAATGGTAGATTGCGATGCTTCCAGCTTCAACTGCAGCTCGACCAGGCTAGACCTCATGCTAGTGATGTCCTTTAGGAGCCTGGTGACGTCGACGTGGTCAAACGTGACCGGGGGCAGCTTGCGCAAATCCTTTGCCACGAAAGTTGGTACGTCGTCTGGGTCGGTCTCCTTCAGCACTTTAATCATGTCTTGGAGACTCCTCTCTCCCTTTTCATCCCTCCTGCGGGACGGCATTCGATCTGCCATAAGCAGCGTCTCGTACAGCAGCGTTTTGGCGCTGCGTATCTCCGCCTCAGTGAAGTTTGAGGTGCAGATCTGGGTCACACTGACCTCATCCATGACGTCCAGCTGGTACTGCAGGAACGCCAGGACCTCGTTCGCCACAAGTTCTTCCGAACGCATGGTGTGCAAAAAATATGCGGCGACGGCTGACGCCGCGCTCGGCCGAAATTATAAATAATAATTTCTGCGTACGGTGCAGGCGCGTCCGATGTCAACGCTAGTACGCGATGCACTGCTATATGTATAACCAAATTAACACAAAAACTGGCAGCCCATTGGCACATATTTGCAGTCCTTTATTGACACTGCGGAGGCCTAAAAATGCAAATAGGCACGATTCCGGTGCAGAACCAACGAACCGAGCGTTACACCATTGAATAGACTTTCATATTGCTACTGTCAACGCTATTGAAAGGATAATGGAAACTAGGAGTATTGTTCTACTAGAGAGTGATTTTAATAGAATTATAAATGAATATCCAACAGGCCAGGCTGACATCTGTTTAACCCCATTTCATTGTAGATATGAAAACAAATATGATGCTTTACCTATACTCCTGCATTGCAGATGCAGTTCCTAGGACCAAATATTTTAATTTTTTCAAGGCTCGCTGATACACAAAAACATAAACAATTCCTACAGGGTTGATTCCTATGTTCCTTGACCTAGTAATACCAATGGGACTGAAGGACCCAAATTATCACTTTAAATCGAAAACAATCATGCTAGGTTAGGACTACAAAAACTGACCTACTAGAACAAAAGGAAAACATCTTTAACATTAGTTCATATCCACAAATAAGTGCGGGGCCGGAAGCAGGGGAGACATGGGGGCACGGTCGCCAGTTCGATGCCCGCCCACAAAAACTTAATGCTTCGATTGTTCGCGCATGATGCAGATGTGACTAATATTGTGTCATAGGTGCGATTGTATGAGCCTGACAAGAGAGGAATGTTAAGTTATCGCGATGAGAAACAAAGAAAGGGACATTGGCTTTGGCATTACATTATAGCATTGTAAACAAAAGTACCTCTATATGTATAAATTTCATATTGAGTCATCACTATTATCAATAGATAACCTTACAAATGTGAGCTGTCAACTGTCAACACGCGCGAAAGTGCTGTTGGAGATTTAAGTGACTCTTAGTGTAAAACTGTCCAAATCTATGTGAAGTAGTGATAAATACATTCTGTAGTCAGTGTTTTCTATGTGACATTGTTAGTGACACAAAGTGATCAGTGATTAAAGCAGAAAACTGTGTCCAAAATCCTTGAGTGACAATCACCTCTTAAAAATTTTCTAAAACCACCCTCATAAAATTTTATAATTATTGTCTTCACTATGACAATATGTCATCTGACATTTGGTAGTGTTGTAATATAAATAATATTTGAAATTCCACCATGAGCTCCGAAAATGGTAGAAATTTAGTGGGACCGGGGAACCACTCCCCAAATCAAAAAAAATCTCCACCTATGCCTCAGGTGTGTGCGACCGCTTCCAACAACAACAAAAAGGCCTTGACTCAACAAGTGTTTCACCCTTCTCTCTTCAACAAACAGAGAGCGAATTCAACAACAACAGTTCCCAGTATGCTTAATTCGAGCACAACATCGAATCAGACTGTAAAAGAAGGTCTGGATACACCGTCTCACACAGAAAAGCAACCTCCTGCTTGGCAGCGTGTGCTCTCATCAAAAAAGCGTAAGGTCTCCGAACTATCTCCTCCCAGTGCAAGTACCTCTGCAAACAGATTTGCTAATCTACCCGTTGACATAACGGAAGATGAGGATATTCAGCCTTTTCCAACTAATAGACCTCCGCCAATCATACTCTACGGGATTGAGGACGTTAATGAACTTACAAAACTGATAGAACCAATCGTAAGCCCTGCAGAGTTTAAATTCAAGGTTGTCAACAAAAATCTTCTTCGTGTTATGGTTAATTCAACAGAGAGCTACAAGCAAGTTATTAACATAATAAGAGACAATGGACTTATTGGGCATACATTTACACCGAAAGATAAGAAGTGTTACCGCTTTGTAATTAAAGATCTGCATCACACCACCCCACACCAAGCGATAAAAGAAGTAGTTGAATCCTCGAACAACAAAGTAGTTGGCGAGATAATCAATGCTCGCTATGGCCCTGACAAAATACCTACATCCACTTTCTTTGTAAACGTTGAACAAAGCATCCACAACCGAAATATCCAAAACATACAGTACATTTTTAACCAAAAAGTTAAAATAGAACATCCCCGCAAATCCAAAACCATTGTTCAGTGTCAGAGGTGCCAACAATATGGGCACTCTAAGAACAACTGCATGAGGCCACATAGGTGCGTTAAATGTGCTGAATCTCACAGGACTTCGGAATGCCCTAAGACTGACCGCAATACTCCTGCAAAATGTGCTCTTTGTCATGGCGCTCACCCGGCGAACTACAAGGGCTGCGAAGTTTATAAGGAGATACTCGCTAGAAGATCAAGCAAACAATCGGAGCATATTGCCAGAAGGAATCCGCAGGCAGCTATCGGCCATAACAAGCAGTCTCCGACGGATCCATCTAATAATACATTAGATCTTATCAAAGCACAACGAACAAACACAGACCCTAACCGTAAACCAATGAGTTACGCTGACATATTGAAAGCTAAAACACCTGAACAAGAAGCTGATACTTCAACAAGTAATAGAATCGAACAAATGCTTTTAAAACAATCTTCAATGTTTGAACTTCTCCTCCAACAGATGAGTACCCTTATTAGTCTCATGACAACACTACTGTCAAAGTCAACAAAATGACATCATTAAAGATTGCTACCTGGAACCTAGATGGACTAGCTCCAAATAAATATGAGGTTGAAGTACTTCTCCACACCCACAACATAGACATCCTACTTGTATCAGAAACCCACCTTACCGCGAAAACATGCATCAAGATACAAAACTATAATATATATGCCACTAACCACCCAGATGGTACTGGACATGCCGGAGCAGCCATCATAGTACGATCATGTATTCAACACCAAGAGCATCCACAGTTCAGAAAAGAGCACATACAAGCAGCTACTATAGGTATAGCAGATCGTAATGGCACTTTTAATGTGTCTGCCATATATTGCCCGCCTAAACATAAAATCATAAAAGAGCAGTATGATGAACTGTTTGATCATCTAGGTACACGGTTTATAGCTGGAGGAGACTGGAATGCCAAAAACATCCACTGGGCGTCTAGACTCACGAATACCAGAGGAAGAGAGCTTAAGAAAAGTTTGGATGAAAATAACCTCACAACAATTTCGACGGCAGAGCCCACGAACTGGCCAAGTGATCCAAACAAACTACCTGACGTTATTGACTTCTTCGTAGTAAAAGGATTGTCTCGACTCTTTCATCAGATCGAAACATGCCTCGATGCCTCATCCAATCATGTCCCGGTTATTCTGACTATTGGCACAACTGCTCTAAATATTGGAAGGACCCTAAAATTATACAACAGGCGCACTGACTGGAATGCTTTTCGAGAGTTGCTTACCGAGCGGCTTGATCTTAATATATCCCTAAAAACCGAGGATGATATTGAAAATGCAGTAAAAAATCTTACCGCCGGAATTCAGGAGTGTTGTTGGAAGTGTACGCCAGAGATAGCTGAAAGACCACCTCAAAGTAAAGTGTACTCGGAAACCATACGAGCCAAAATTCTGGAGAAACGAAGACTAAGACGAGTGTGGCACACAAGTAGACATCCGGATGACAAAAGAGCGTTCAATAGAGCAATCCACGAACTTAAACATCTCATATGTGAAGCTAACGACATGGCGATGCAAACATATCTGGAAGGCCTATCAGCTACTAAAGTAACCAATTACTCGTTGTGGAAAGCATCCAAAAATCTGAAACGACCACTCTACCACAAGCCACCACTTCGAAAAAGTGATCTCAGCTGGGCCAAATCCAGTCTAAGTAAGGCGGAAACTTTTGCGAGTCACCTCAGTCAGGTTTTCCAACCAAATAAAGCAAATCCGAACACAGATGAGACAGATATCGACGTTGTCTTAAATCAGGACCTTCAACTCGATCTACCTCTAAATTCAATATCTCCTAGAGAGATCTACAGATATATTAAGTTGATGGATAACAACAAAGCCCCAGGATTTGATCTAGTCGACAAAAAAGTTTTGGAAGAACTGCCTCGCAAAGGAATAGTTTATATTACCATTCTAGCCAACGCAATGCTAAGAGTAGGTTATTTCCCTAAACTCTGGAAAGTATCTCAAATTATAATGATACATAAACCCGGCAAACCTGTCCACGAAGTAACATCGTACCGGCCAATCAGCTTACTGCCGGTTATGTCTAAGCTGTTTGAAAAGTGCTTGCTACACAGACTCACCACTACCCTTGCAGAAAAATCAGTCATACCTGACCATCAGTTTGGATTTCGGAAGGAACATGCCACTATAGAACAAGTGCATAGAGTATGCAAAACAGTGAGGAAGTCGTTTGAAAAGGGAGAATACTGCTCAGCAGCTTTTCTTGATATCCAACAGGCTTTTGATAGGGTGTGGCACAAGGGATTATTTTATAAAATAAAGAACATATTACCTCACACATTTTACGCCATTCTAAAGTCGTACCTATCTGATAGACTCTTCCAGGTACGAGAGAACGATTGTACCTCAAAGTTTTACAATATATCTGCAGGAGTGCCACAGGGGTCAGTGCTGGGACCAGTTCTGTACACTCTCTACACATCGGATTTACCACAGGGCTCTGGGGTTACAATTGCAACATTCGCCGATGACACAGCCTTACTCACTTCGAGCAAGTGTCCCATCCAAGCTTCGCAGATACTCCAAAGGGAACTAAATGTGATGGAGAAATGGCTAGGAAAATGGAGAATTGCTGCAAGTGTGTCTAAATCAGTGCATGTCACATTCTCTCTGCGCAAGGAAAATTGTGCTCCAGTGACTTTAAATGGAATGCAACTACCACACCACACAACAGTTAAATACCTGGGGATGCATCTAGACCGCAAACTCACATGGCATAAACACATCCAGACAAAAAGAGAGGAGATAAAATCCAAATACAGGGACCTACATTGGTTACTAGGCAGGAACTCTAAACTGGCTGTAGATAACAAGCTCTTGATCTATAAATCAATTCTCAAGCCCATATGGACATATGGGATACAACTATGGGGAGCCGCCAGCGACTCCAATAAGATGATCATACAAAGGGTGCAAAACTACATCTTAAAACAAATATCAAATGCACCCTGGTTTAGCAGAATGTCAGATGTTCACGAAGTACTGGGCATACCGATGGTGAAAGAGGAAGTGAATCTTCATGCTGCCAGTTACAAAATTAGACTTCAGAAGCACCCAAACCAACTTGCGGGGCAGCTTACAATACCTGAGACCATTCGTCGGCTAAAAAAGCGGCGAGATATCTTCGACATTTAGTTTACTAAATAAAAGAAAGGTCCTGGTCTACTGAGAGTAGTGACCTACCCGCCACTTAAACTTCACCTTATCTGCTTATAGTCAGAAGACTGATCGCATGATTGCAAAAGGAAAAAAAAAAAAAAAAAAAAAAAGATAACCTTTGACACCCATAAAATTAGATGAATAATATTTTTTTTAGACGTTTTGACTTATTATTTCATACCCGTACTTTGTTCGTTTAGCGAGTTTACAACAGTGTTTTGGTGTCCATGGCCATTGACAAGTTGACGAAAATTTCTGGTTTACCTATATCCAATAATTTTCGCCAAATGGTTCCCGTGTCGTTATCGGAAACGTTAAATAATTTCTTCAGTATCTCATACCAAGAACACTAGTGAATGAACGGCGTACGTGATGTGATCAACCCACCCTTATCTGCTCATCCCGAGCTAACATAGTAAGCTACTATTCCTGATCTCATTAACTTGTGCAGTGTGGCCCACAGCCGATATGCAGTAATGACAAGCATGTGGGTGCGGGTTCGACGCCCGGTGCGGACATAATGGAGCGATTGTCGCCGCCCGTTAGACGCCCACCTCGGTGCCTTGGACGTCGTTAATATATTATTGACTTGGTTCTAGGTAAACGATTGATCTCACACTTTTGGAACAGGTTGAGAGTTATGGATGGATACTCTTCATTTCACAGGAATCTTAATAATTTGTTAGCATATGTGAGGAGGATTACTTCTACCTTAATAAAAGGTATTGGTATAATATCAATTGGTATCGTAACAATACCTCTACTCACGAAAATAATTTTCGGAAAACCTTTTAGGCGAATCCTTTTATGTAACATTGAGACTTCTATTGTATGTAGTTGAAAAGCCTCATATTAAGCCAACCAATCCATCCTTAACCAGACAATAAGCAAGGCAGGTCTTTTTGCCAAACCCTCAATTTCGGTGACTTGAGCTGACAAATTAGGATCATTTCCCACGAATTCAATAATGTTTCCTTTACAACTTCTACCAATAAAAACCAAGTCTATTCTTTCTTCATTAGAATTAGGGGCTACCCCGTAATCAGTTAGCTAAAGGTCGGGTTCTATCGACTGGCTTAAATCTGGGTTACCCAGTACATTATTAAGGTCGACGCGGACTGAATCACGCTTTGGTTTTAAGCTTTTATTCATTAGGACGTTTTTTTGGCTGCAGATTATTTTGATTGGGCAACGAGAATCCCTTTTTTGAGCCGAAAAGTATCTTATGTAAATTATTTTGGAGATTAAAATGGGCTGCTTGTTGGGCCCTTTTAAGTCCTTTTGATTTTGATTCGTGTACTGTATAATTAGTGCTAAATCCAACATTATATGGAATATCCAGTTCGTTGTGGTTGATTCGGCATGCCGCCTTACCTGTAACAAACAAGAATTTACTATCAACTTTACGGTTTAGTGTGTCAGTTCTCACGATATTATTCAGAGTATTTTTTGCGCTACAAAACAAACAAAGATGAACATTGATAGGCAAAAAATGTGGGTAAGTGTTCGTTTAATGACTTACATATCGTAACATGTCCTTAAACAAAATCGTCAGACACGTTTGAAAATGAAAAGAAAATGTTTGAGATGAACCCAAAAACTACAAGAACGTTTTTTCATGAGGTTCTTAACGTTAGACACAGTGGTTCGTACCAGGTTAATTTGCTGGTCTCCAATGACGATTATAGCTAAAGTATAGGCAGTTTTATCAACACTTTCTATTAATAAATATAGACCAGAGCAACGTGAGATTGTCACCACTTTGTTGAAATTCTAGAATAAAACGGAAGAGTAGTGTTTCAGCCTAGTTGCTAGCTGGCTGACCGGCTGCAGCACGTTAATTGTCTGAATACGACTCATTTGGGTCGCCAATTAGTGAAATAGAACAATTAAATCTAAGAGAAACGTGAGATGGATGAGGCAGGTTTGGTCTTATCAAGATTATTTGTGTAAGTATAGTTCGGCCATTCAGAGAATGCGTTCCTGACACGTCGCGATTGAACTGACGACGTAACTTTGCAATGGCGTTGCAGTTACGATAAAAATATTTTTGCTGGTTGTTTACCGTTTTAACAATTGAGGAGCATTAAAACAACATTATTATATCAATAATCAATGAATGTTATAATTTTGTGCCAAACTGAGTGTCAAATAACTTGGTAAACAATATTTTTCTAAATCTATACTGCGCTATTACAAGGTTATGTCAGCGGTTTATATTTTGTAGTGCTGTGCTAAAAATAACAGGCAAGTATCGTAATCTGTTCTTATACAGTTATAATATAAAATAATACGTTTTGATTTTCTTTTTAAGAATTGGAAAATAATGGACTATAAGACTTAATTATAACGTTTATGAAATATAAAAATAAAACTATGACCAAACCGCATTTTTATACTTAGATTAAAAATGGTAACCCCAAATGGCGTTATGGGCCGCCATTTTGTGACGCTAAAACAGTCGTCCGTTGTCGTTTCGTGCGCATAGACCACGTTTTTCAAGTGTTTTCGATCTGTTTTTATTTGATTACCCGGCTTTTGTTAGACCGAGATATCAGGATTGATTCTGTTATTGATAATAATATAATTATACATGTAGGCGAAGATGATGATGAAGACACCACCTCCTCAAGCAAATCGGAGTCTGATTAATATTCTGTTCGCACATTCAATTCAATGTACTTGTAACAAAGAATAAATAAAACAATTTTATTATATGAATATTACCTTTTTTTGGTTTCCACTTAAATAACTAAAATATAAAACAAATGATTCCGCCAATTTAAAACGAAAATAATCTTAAAATAATGCGGCGGTTCATTTTGAAGGAACGGTAACGAACTCAGTGTTATGTTGTGCCCATCACTAGTCGTGACTAACTGATAGGTGTCAGGAACGCATTCTCTGAACGGCCGAAATGTAATTCATTGTTTATGTTCACTAGTGCATTAAAGTGATAGAAACTGTAACCTAGCTTTACCTTTTATGCATAATTTATTGAACGCAGAACCAGAATTGGTATTTTCACCCAAATCGATTCATTTACAAGATTGGTTTATATGGTTATCGGTTTCTCTAAATGGGAGTACGTATGTCGTAATTGTGTGTACATATGTCACGAACCCATATTACGTGGCATATCATTATTATGAATATCAAACTCAAATGGCATCTACGTGACTCATATTGTTTTTAAGCAAACGATAGGAATAATGTTTTTCATTCCAAGACCTTTAATAGTGTGGGAAGCTCTCGATAACAATGAAAGGTACAATTATATTCGTTGGACTTATTCTTAGGAAGATGAACAATGAGGTTTTATTAACAGTACGAATATGAGGACGAATTGCTAACCTTAAGACATAATAATGTATGTTATGTAACACACAAAGAATGAGTATGTATGACACGAACAATAATTATCTTCACTTCGTTTCCCAATACAAAAGCATTCCGAAATTGGAATTAAAACAAGCTATTGTGTTAGACTAATATTATCCTGTGTTGTTCTGTATGTTATATTCTCTTTTCATACATTAAGGAACTATACTATATTTACCGAAGTATACTAAATCATTTTAGTTTTATACGGACAACACTACCTCTACTGTGAGGACAACACTAAAAAGAGATTTTGGACAGTTAGAGCGCGCGCTTTACATTGCGCTTCCTTCGTGGACTGATAAACTATGTTTTCTTACGATTGATATTAAATTGTGTTTTAAAAGTGAATACAAGAAGTTATTGTGATACGAATTGACGTTTTATTTCTGATTAAGGCTAGGAGATCATACCCTAGCTTATATCAGAAGCGGGAAGAACAGAAAACGCCTAATTACCAATGGGGCGCGAATGCTCCGAATACAATAAAATTAATGATCACGCCACACTATGCGAAACACTTAAACGAAGACGAGATGACCACAGCACTGATTGCTCAACCGCAATAATGTATCAAGGACTTATCTACTCAAGGAAAACAAAGCGACATGGTCAACAACTTGTGGAGCCTATAATGACGACGACCAGACAAGATTCTTGTGTGTAGATTACTGCTTGACACACACTACGCCTGATGGCGATTAGACACCTTCTCCGCCGCGATGCAACAGGTACCCGAGACATTGGACAATCAGGTATAAGCATTAATATTTTTTTTTTCTCATTCCAATTAATCCATGGAATAGAAAACAATCATTTAATTGCCCAAACATGTGTATACATGCATACACACGCAGGTGCATGCATGTAGGATAATACAATTATTAAAGGTATGTGCTTAAAACATGTTTGCCACTTGTCATGGCATACAAATATAAAACCAGAAACATTTAGCTCTATATACTAAAAACTATTTGAGCTGACATTTCAGAGCTTCAGTACTGAGTTTTCTCTAGGTTATAGATATTTTGTTGTACATAATGGGTGCCATTCAAAATATAATTTAGCACATAAGTGCAGTTTTACATGGATGTGAACAGAGTTTGCTATTGATCCATTTGATGCATACATTTTTAAGGTGAGTAAATGTACAACAATATATTTCATTAGACATCCATAAACCAGCTGGGAACATGACAGATACTCTGAGGTAAACATTTATATCCTGAGTAATTATGTATGGTGTTATTTTTGCTACACATTGAATACATAAAATATTCATGAGAAAAGAGTAAATAAAGCAAGTAAAGTTAATTGCATAGTTCATGGGGATGATGGCCAAACGATTTGGTGTTAATGCATTATTTACATACATTACTGAAATAGACAAAGGAAGTACTTATAAAAATAAGTAAATAGGATATAACAATAGGATATTCATGATATAAAGCCAATATTACAATAATTAAAATTGAAATAATCATAATCACTTACAAATAGAGGTAGAAAATAAAGTGGTTAATTGACAACCAACAAAAACCGTGCGACACAGCTCTTGACTATTCTATGTACATCCAAAGCGGTGATAACGGGTATTAATAATGGATAATCAAATACTTTAAAGTACTATAAACACTAAACTGGTTTTTATTAATAAAGTAACTATGAAACTAAATGCTTCAAGCCAGTATGTTTCAGACAGTAAGTATGTTTTACCAATATCTTGGTACTGCCAATAGCATACATCATTGTTAAGTAAAACTTCATTCCAAGCAAATATCATTGCTTGTTATTATTTTAAAGAGTATCTAAAGTGAAAATTATAAAAATGGTAATCTTTTTAAATGATCTTTTCCATATTATTAACTGTAAATTGCCTCACCTAGAAAAAGTTAAACTGCTTATTCTATCTGAATGTTGGATGATATTACAGCTAACAGGTACATTATAGGACTGTAACACATTATTATAAGGATAGTTTAATCACAGTAAAGATGCAGCAATTGTAGTAAATATTATTTACTTAAAGGATTTTACAGACTGAAGCATAATAAATAAATATAAATCAGTAGTGTCAATTAATCAGAAGAAAATATAACTCAGTAGTGTCAGTAATCTGAGTAGCCAGATCAGATATGTTCTTTTTGAAAGATTTCATTTTAATTTGGAATCCACCACTTGATGCTGAGACCAGTTTTCTCAACCATTAAAAATAACCCGAAGTGTTTAAAGATATGTATACTAGAATCAAATAAATACAAAATAAAGAAATTTCGGCTTTGAAATCTGAATCGAAAGCAGTCTATATATTATTAACTTAATAAATGAATATGGCAATTGGCTCAATAAGAGATAGGTTTGAGTTGGAACAAAACAACATTAGTTATACATAAAATTGTCTGATACTACACAGGAGCTATACCATCAGAATACATTATACCATACTGAAAAAGAAGTATGTGAGACAGTTAAAGAATAAAAGACTAGGCAATTAATAAGTAATTTGTCCTAGCCCATTAAAAAGTTGAATGCATACCAGGGCACTCAGTAAAACATATAGATTATTATAAATAAACTGAACCTGAACTTTTATGTATGGTAACGATACAAGTTAACATTTCTCTCTATACTCTCTTTATGACAGGAAATCTTGTAATTTCCTGGGAGGTAAGACATTTTATTCTGAGACTAAATTTCAGCACATATTGTATGTTAGACCTTCTCTCACAGAAAATTACATGTACAGTTTATGATGATTTTCTTGATTGATGTTGTGAGTCTATTCTGACCACTTATAAAATAGGAACCAAGATTGTGGAGGATCAGAGGAGTGAATTCAGTTGGGTGTCAACAACATCTTTAACAAGTCAGTAAGTACAACCATAAGTGTTTTACAGTCAACAACTAAGAAAGAGCATTGCTTAGTATTTATTAGTTTTGAACTCTTAATTGAAAAAAAACTGACTGATAAAGAACAATTTATATGGTGATTGGAACTTATATTTAAAGATGATGACATCTGGTTATGTTTATATTCATATATATTTATTTGCATTCCATAATGTTACAATAGATGTTGAAGAGGCTTAAAACTAAGTAGGTACCATTATAGGCCCTGTTAGGGCACAGCTAAAGAAGGCAATACTTTAAGGCACCATAAATAAAGAACCATGAGTTAAACTAGGCTCAGGGGTACTTTGTTGTCACTTTGTTTGTATTAAAATTGTTTCTACGGCACCACCTTCAATTCTGCTTTCGTATCCCTCATACGGGATATAGTTCCGAAGGAGCAGAAAGCTTTTCCACTCACGCTTTACAACTTGTAGAGTTATAATTTGATTAAATGGTATTAACTAAAAAGAAAAGCTTAAATTGAGAAGTGTAGTGATTTTAATGAATTGTTAATTAATAAAACAATACCAGACGAAGAAAATTGAATGAATAAATTAAAGATTTGTACAATTTTTACCTTGATTATCTGTTATTATTTCTTACGAGCCTCTGTATTGAGATGTGAAATGAATTGAAAGATTCATACTAATTCAGTTTGGTTGTATTGTTGAATTATTGAAATAAGACTACATAAATAAACTTTTGATAAGTTCATAGGTTGGAAGGTATGCACTATGTACTGTTTTAGCTGGTTCTATTGTTTGTTGCTGAAAACAAACGACTCGAGGAAGAAAATGGATATTATGTATTTATATATTTTAACCACTACAATAAGGGATTAACAGAAACAATTGTAATGTTGTAACAATTGTAACTTGTAGTGGTCTGATTGAGTTTGATTGTGTTGTTAAATAATAATAATAGAAGACATGTATTGATTTAGTTCAACCATAGGCATTGCTCTAATACAAATAAGAGATGGACAGAGAAAAATGTAATTACTTGTACATTTCTCATTTTATTATGTTGTTAATTATTAAAAACTAGCGACTGGAATGCTAATAAAGAATTGAGTATTGAATAGACAAGATATATTGTACTAGTTGTGAGATAACGAATATAAATAAGAGATGGGCAGAGAAACTGACTAAAGAATTTGTATTAGCTACTTTGATCATATTGATGATTAATGGATACTAAACGAGATAAAATATGTATACATATATATTGTAGTCAGAGATAGAAGATGTAATAAATTGAGAGATTTGTATATTGTCCAGTTTGAGGATATTAAGCAATTGTATATTGTATTGAAGATCAATACAAGTGTAGTGACGCAGTTTATGAATCTAAGGCTGGATATTAAGAAATTGTATATTGTATTGTTAATGTACAGTAGTCCAGGTACTGGATAGAAAGAAGTTGTTTACTGTAATGAGAATTATATAAGCAGAAGCAATGTGTAAATACTGATTTGCACTTTGAATTATGATAGTGATAAATTTTAATGTGTTAATAAGGAACATAAGTTCAGAGACTTTGTATAATAGAAGTTTTCTATTGAAATGAGAAATGATATAAGTATTTTGATGCCAATATGGTGATGTTGACTTGTACTGCTTGAATTTGAATGAGGTACACAAATCCAGAGACTGGATACATAGGATTCTTTATTTAATGATTGATGATATAAGTATGTTGTCGTCGATATGTTCATATTGACTTGTAATATTGAAATTTGAATGTATTGATAAAGTATGTGTAAGATAAGAACCGAGACTGGATATAAGGAATTGTTTATTTGATGGGGAACTATATAAATGAATTCATGTCAATATGTTGATTTTGACTTGTATTGCTTGAATTTGAATGTATTGGTAAGGTACCTACACAAGTCCGGGGACTGGATATAGAGAATTGTTTATTTAATGGGGAATGATAAAAGTATATTGATGTCAAAATGTTGATGTTGACTTGTAATCGTTGAATTTGAATGTATTTATAAAGAAATAAATCCAGAAACTGGATATAAAACATGTCGATTATTGAAATAGGAAATGACATAAGTATATAGATGCCAATATGTTGATGTTGACTTGAAATGGTTGAATTTGAATGTATTTATAAAGAATATAGATCCAGAGACTGGATATAAATAAAGTTGATTATTGAAATAGGATATGATATAAGTATATAGATGCCAATATGTTGATGTTTACTTGTAATGGTTGAATTTGAATGTATTTATAAAGAAATAAATCCAAAGACTGGATATAAAACAAGTCGATTATTGAAATAGGAAATTATATAAGTATATAGATATCAATATGTTGATGTTGGCTTGTAATCGTTGAATTCGAATGTATTTATAAAGAAATAAATCCAGAGACTGGATATAAAACATGTCGATTATTGAAATAGGAAATGACATAAGTATAAAGATGCCAATATGTTGATGTTGACTTGAAATGGTTGAATTTGAATGTATTTATAAAGAATATAGATCCAGAGACTGGATATAAATAAAGTTGATTATTGAAATAGGATATGATATAAGTATATAGATGCCAATATGTTGATGTTTACTTGTAATGGTTGAATTTGAATGTATTTATAAAGAAATAAATCCAAAGACTGGATATAAAACAAGTCGATTATTGAAATAGGAAATTATATAAGTATATAGATATCAATATGTTGATGTTGGCTTGTAATCGTTGAATTCGAATGTATTTATAAAGAAATAAATCCAGAGACTGGATATAAAACATGTCGATTATTGAAATAGGAAATGACATAAGTATAAAGATGCCAATATGTTGATGTTGACTTGAAATGGTTGAATTTGAATGTATTTATAAAGAATATAGATCCAGAGACTGGATATAAATAAAGTTGATTATTGAAATAGGATATGATATAAGTATATAGATGCCAATATGTTGATGTTTACTTGTAATGGTTGAATTTGAATGTATTTATAAAGAAATAAATCCAAAGACTGGATATAAAACAAGTCGATTATTGAAATAGGAAATTATATAAGTATATAGATATCAATATGTTGATGTTGGCTTGTAATCGTTGAATTTGAATGTATTTATAAAGAAATAAATCCAGAGACTGGATATAAAACATGTCGATTATTGAAATAGGAAATGACATAAGTATATAGATGCCAATATGTTGATGTTGACTTGAAATGGTTGAATTTGAATGTATTTATAAAGAATATAAATCCAGAGACTGGATATAAAACAAGTCGATTATTTAAATAGGAAAATATATAAGTATATAGATGCCAATATGTTGATGTTGACTTGTCATGGTTAAATTTGAATGTATTGATAAGGTACATAAGTCGACAGACTTGATAGAAGGATCTTGATGTCAATTTGTTAACATGACTAGAAGGCGTAGATAGCTCCAAATAGGAGTGAATTCCTCGTTGCAGTCACAGTGATAGTAAGATTAACTTACTCTGTTAAACTTGAATGTTTTGATAAAGTATACAAGTCCAAATACTAGACGTGAAGTTGTTTACCGTAGTAAGAATTTGTACAAGTATATGGTTGCCAATTTGTTAAAATGGCAATGTACACAAGTCACAGTTTGGATTCAAAATGAAATGAAATGAAAATATTCGCAGAAATTGTTTATCGTAGTGAGAGTTTATGCAATTATATTGTTGACGATTTGTTAGCATGGCTGGAAGGCGTGGATGGCTCCAGTTGGAGTGAAGGCCACGATGCAGTCATAGTTAGAGATGGCTGGAAGGCGTGGATGGCTCCAGTTGGAGTGAAGGCCACGATGCAGTCCTAGTTAAAGATACGACTCTGGAAGGTTGGCACGATCGTGAAGCCTTGTTGGTGGACATCCTCTTGGCTTTGCGGTGAGGGGTCAAATGCAGATGTCGTGAGTTGAGATTGGCTGGAAGGCGTGGATGGCTCCAGTTGGAGTGAAGGCCACGATGCAGTCCGTCCTAGTTAAAGATACGACTCTGGAAGGTTGGCACGATCGTGAAGCCTTGTTGGTGGACATCCTCTTGGCTTTGCGGTGAGGGGTCAAATGCAGATGTCGTGAGTTGAGATTGGCTGGAAGGCGTGGATGGCTCCAGTTGGAGTGAAGGCCACGATGCAGTCCGTCCTAGTTAAAGATACGACTCTGGAAGGTTGGCACGATCGTGAAGCCTTGTTGGTGGACATCCTCTTGGCTTTGCGGTGAGGGGTCAAATGCAGATGTCGTGAGTTGAGATTGGCTGGAAGGCGTGGATGGCTCCAGTTGGAGTGAAGGCCACGATGCAGTCCGTCCTAGTTAAAGATACGACTCTGGAAGGTTGGCACGATCGTGAAGCCTTGTTGGTGGACATCCTCTTGGCTTTGCGGTGAGGGGTCAAATGCAGATGTCGTGAGTTGAGATTGGCTGGAAGGCGTGGATGGCTCCAGTTGGAGTGAAGGCCACGATGCAGTCCGTCCTAGTTAAAGATACGACTCTGGAAGGTTGGCACGATCGTGAAGCCTTGTTGGTGGACATCCTCTTGGCTTTGCGGTGAGGGGTCAAATGCAGATGTCGTGAGTTGAGATTGGCTGGAAGGCGTGGATGGCTCCAGTTGGAGTGAAGGCCACGATGCAGTCCGTCCTAGTTAAAGATACGACTCTGGAAGGTTGGCACGATCGTGAAGCCTTGTTGGTGGACATCCTCTTGGCTTTGCGGTGAGGGGTCAAATGCAGATGTCGTGAGTTGAGATTGGCTGGAAGGCGTGGATGGCTCCAGTTGGAGTGAAGGCCACGATGCAGTCCGTCCTAGTTAAAGATACGACTCTGGAAGGTTGGCACGATCGTGAAGCCTTGTTGGTGGACATCCTCTTGGCTTTGCGGTGAGGGGTCAAATGCAGATGTCGTGAGTTGAGATTGGCTGGAAGGCGTGGATGGCTCCAGTTGGAGTGAAGGCCACGATGCAGTCCGTCCTAGTTAAAGATACGACTCTGGAAGGTTGGCACGATCGTGAAGCCTTGTTGGTGGACATCCTCTTGGCTTTGCGGTGAGGGGTCAAATGCAGATGTCGTGAGTTCAGATTGGCTGGAAGGCGTGGATGGCTCCAGTAAGAGTGAAGGCCTCGAGGCAGTCCTAGGAACGCAGCTCTGTAAAGGTGGCACAGTCATGAATTCTTGCTGGCGAATAACCTCTTGACTTTGACCTTTAACTTTGTACCAAAATATAAACCAATTTGTAAATGTGAACACCATGTAGCATTTTAATTGTCACTTTACTCTCATTTGTCTTTGCGATTCTACATGATCTTCGCATGCTTTTACTGTATGTATCAATACATACAAATTGTAATACTATATTATTTTTAAAAAGAGTAACCATGGAGTTTCTTGCCCGTTCTTCTCCATAGGAAGCTACTTTTGGAATGGGCAACTAGAATCAAACTTAGTTATGGTTTTGACGTCCATAAGTGCTTGTAAAGGCCTAAATGAAATAAATGATTTGACTTTGACTTTGAGAAGTTTGAGGACAAACTTAGTGGTCAGAATGGCCGAATGTTAGACTAATATTATCCTGTGTTGTTCTGTATGTTATATTCTCTTTTCATACATTAAGGAACTATACTATATTTACCGAAGTATACTAAATCATTTTAGTTTTATACGGACAACACTACCTCTACTGTGAGGACAACACTAAAAAGAGATTTTGGACAGTTAGAGCGCGCGCTTTACATTGCGCTTCCTTCGTGGACTGATAAACTATGTTTTCTTACGATTGATATTAAATTGTGTTTTAAAAGTGAATACAAGAAGTTATTGTGATACGAATTGACGTTTTATTTCTGATTAAGGCTAGGAGATCATACCCTAGCTTATAATTGTTTTATAACTATTCAAGAATATATAGATGTCTATGCTAAGGGACAACATACTTAAAATTCATTAACCTCTTGTATGTCGCTAATTATAAAACAATAGAAAATGACTTGTGTCACGCGTATATCTGCGCTACGACATCTAACCGGTTAAACAATAACCATCGTACCACAAAAAAATTTAAACTCAGTTTAACACTTGTCTAAAAAAATGACAGATTATGACATTGAAATAAGGTCCATTTTGCAGCCACACTTTTTTTTTTAGACAAGTGTTCGACACAAGTGTTTGTAGTAAGACCGTAACAATTCTAAACAAATGAAAATTAGCCCTTTATACGAGGTCCCAAGTGGCGAGATGGTAATAAAAGCTCAAAAATCAACCAAAACAAAACATAAGCAAGCCATACAAGAACCACTTTCCATTACAACAATATTGCCTAAAGCTGTGCCTTCACACAACACTGGGTGCACTTAAAGGGCGATTGAAAGGGCCACCCACTCCCTAAATACCCGTAGTGAGTACGCTGAAACAATTGATTCGTCAAGTTCGTCCGTCTGTGGCGCCAGTAGCGGTGTAAGGGTTAAACTGAAAGCGGGTTTTTTTAAGTCACTATTGTTAGTTTCAACAAGTAACCTAAAGGCTCCGAAACATCTGAACCGATTTGAATATTTTTTTCACTGTCACTGCTGCTTTATCCCCGAGTAACATAGGCATGTTTCGTCTTGATACGGGCAGTAGTTCCAACGGGACGCGAATGAAACCGCGGAAAAAGAGCTAGTTATTTCGACATAACGAAAGTAACTTTATAGCGCTTTTAAGCCTAACTCCTGAAACTATTTAAATGAAAATTGGGGCTCCATATTCTAGAAAGGAAGTCTAAGAAAGGACATAGGCTACATTTTAATCGGGTGCTGGAAGTAGTTCCCTCGTAAGTCTATTATATCCAAAGATATAAACACGATCAAATCTCTGCGTGACAAAATTAACATCTCCTGACAGGTTTTTTCACCTCACACTGCACAATCACGCTCGCTACCGACTCCATCATGCGCCGTTCTCGCCAACCCTTCAGGTCGTCGCCCCTTGCAGTGGGCACGGCTGAAACCTTCAGTATGACACGGCTACGTAACTCTGAAATGTCCATTCTATGGCTTTGTTTTACGACAATTCTGTTCAAATGACGTATTTAGGAGTTAGAGGATCTTAAAATGGGAATTCGTGGGATTAGCTATTTCTGGAGCTTTAAGGATGGCGGTTATGCTTCTGTAATTTATTTTGAAAACGTTGTTTTAAGAGACAGTCGGTTTGAACTGAATTCTTTCACGTCAGTTTGGGCGACCTTTCATAATCATCCCAATTTTACCTGGGCGGCCGTTATCGCACATTTTTGTAACACAGAAAATTGAGGAAAAAGCCGCGATTTACGTTTATATTATTTACACAAAAGTGTACCACTTACAAGAAGCGACACTCTACAAATAAATATACAGCGATAAACATTCCCATTCTCATCAGGTATGCATGAAACAATTTCATCCCTGTCAACCATACATTGAATAGGATGCGAATATGATCCTATTTGTAACGTCACTCGACTCGAGACTGGCTTAACGTCACTCTCGCTTTCACGTCCCTCCTCAGTCCCTCTCAAATGGGGAGGGGAAGAAGCCAATTGATTTATAAATTGCGATGGAACCAGATACAAAGAAAATGTGGAAGGGAAATATTTTTTCCGATAGCAAACATGTTGGGAAAACTGTTGGACAAATCTGTTGGGAAATTAGGAAGGAAATCAGATTAACGGTTTATGAATTTGAAGCTAAGGCAGTAATGGCTAACAACAGTAATTTAATAACTTTCCAAATATTGAAATGAGGGTTTACGCCGAGGTTACTACAGGCTTTTAATTAATAACCCCTAAGGGAACCATTTCAACGTGTTACTTACATCCTATTTCAGGTCACGTTATATCAAATTAAATAAGTACGTTGGGTTATTACACTCATTTCCCGTACATAAATAACCGCAGTTATCAGCGACATGTAAACAAACGATACAAGGGTGCGGCTAACAACCCCTAATATATGCGCATAATATTACAGCAGGCTCACACATTCATAACAGGAGTATAGAAGAGAAAATTTACTACCTATATGCATGTAGCTCACATTTTCCCCATAGCAAAATCTTTGATTCAAGTCCCAATTTTTATGAAGGTCTTACGACGGTGTCGCAAAAGCAAGATCGCTTACGACCATAGGTAACCCCATTGTCATCTATCAAAAAACTCCCATTCTCGATTTATGGCTCAGTAAACATCTTCAGTCTAACCTCCATAGATCAGTTGACTGGTCCTTACACCAAGGTACATGATCCTTGATCCTTTCACAACGATACTCCTTCAATAAAACTTGCGCGTAACTGGTTTGTCGTGACTCTGCAAGCATCGTAAACTGTGCAAATTCATAGACACGGCTCGGTCAACATTCTGTGAAAGATTGATCCTCAGTACACAAGTTTTTAAGCTTGAGTATGCTAAACATAGGAGCTACCATGAATTTAGACTCGGAAAATTACAACCCAACAACACTGTTTACGTTATTTCCTGCGAATTTATTTACTTTAGTATATTTTTTTTGGATCGTGCCTTACTCAGTCCACGTCTCATTAGGAATGGCACATAAAAAAAATGATTCTGTACCAAGTGTTAGCGGCAACATTAAACATACGTACTAATATATATTCAGAAGCCACTGGAACTTCCACAGTATCTCGTCCTCAACACAGCAGGTAAGAAATTTCTCAACTCCACGCCTGTTTACTGGAAAATAACTTATTAACTTGTGTGGCAACTTCCCTATCAGGACTCGCAGGAAAGTCAGTTCGTCACGTCGTAAAGTATACGAATTCATAGACACGGCCGTCGGAGTGCGAAACTATGATACGGCACGTACGTGTCTTGCAAGTAATCTGTGGGTTGCCACATTTCACTGACCCAGATCATTAGGCATTTTGTTGTTTCCTTGTGGGTTTTGGAGTGAGAATGATTATCCTTGAGCTTAGAATGTTTTACCAGCCAACAAATATAAGTACAAAGCAAAATGTTAAAAAAAGAAAAGGGAGACAATTTTACGATTCTGGTGATCAATCGTACCAAAGCCTTGAAAGCACTGCTTCATTATATAGCGAAATAGTTGTGAATGAGCCCTTTGACCAAATCAATGGCGACCGTTTAGAAAATAACATGATATTGAACGAAGAAAGGCTGAACGCTAATAAGGCATTTAAACTTTCATAAAACAACGGTTGGTTCAGAATATAAACATAATTTTACGCTCATTGGACGACTTGCTTATTGGACCCTTGGGCCTCATTAACAAGGCTCTTAATTTCGCAACACGTCTGCATTAGGGCATGCAATACCGGTTTACCGGTTTCGGTTTTACCGGTAAAACCGCCCATTTTCGCGATTTTTAATTTACCGGTAAAAATAATATGTAACCGGTAATTTACCGGTTTTTACGTTTTTGTGATAATATATAGCAATTGTTCATTTAACGTCAAATCTTCATTATGTAGCCTGAACATAATGTAATATTGCATACATTACATATTGTAAGAGTGTTAAAGTTGCTGTTTTTTAGGAAAGTAAACTTATGTGGTTCCTTAACTATCTCTAGGTTAGATACAAATCTTCATTCTCATCTTAATTTATAATATCTAAACAAATTTTATTCATTCGGTTATTCTGAATTTCCTCATAGCTGTCAGCTCCTATTAGGTAAAAATGTAGCTTATGCTTATTTTACCTATCTATGACCTTAGTGAGCAAGGGCTTTTACTTCACTACCATGCGGACAGCTCTGAAGACACGGTGGAGCACACAGTCTAGGTATGCACTGCCTGGGAAGGGTACCGCCGTGTCGTCGTCGAGCCAATAGGCAGCGGCGACCTCTTGCGACCGGCCCTGGTTCAAGCCATGGTCCGGAGCGAGAGGGAATGGGAAGCCGTCGCCTCCTTCTGCGAAGCAGTCATGCTTGGAGCGTCTGCGAGTTCGCACCTCTCATCCCAGCCGCTGTAGTGGACCAGGAAGACACCACGGGCGACGAGTGTCAAGAGACGACTCGCGGCCACCGTAGGCGTCGGTCTGTGGACGGTGAGTTCGGGTGGCTCTTCTTCTTCCACTTCAATCTATGCAGGACATCTTCCTCTTCGAGTTCGTAGATTTTCATGTCATTCATTACGACACTCAACCACCAGCGTTTCGGCCTGCCTCTGCGCCTTTGACCGGGTAAATTGAGATTGAGTACACAACATTGGCGATATATTCAAGTGGTCTCCTTTTTACATGGCCGAACCATCGCAGCCGTTTCTCTTGCATTTTGTCGACGACATCGCGGACGAATGGTACTGACATGTTTTTTGTTACGGCCCACGTCACAAAAAATATTTACCACCTTATACCTTGTATTTTTAATTTTTTTTTGCTTTTAGACTACCCAATCTTATTGATATAATATCACATTTTTAAAAAATACAAAAATTACCGTTTTACCGGTAATTTTTATTTTACCGAAATTGCATGCCCTAGTCTGCATAAAGCAGTATACGTTTTACAATATGCATAATAAACTTAATAAATCAACGTTGACCCAAGAACCAGGCCTTCAAGTATCAAAAAGTGCAGATTATAAAGGAATAAAGCTTTCATAATAAAGTTTAGGGGATTATTACGTCTGTAGTATTTTGTACAAGCACCGCTACACAAATGCTTGTATTTTTTTTTTCATTTATGATTTGTTTGTTTCCGTCATACTATGATAGTGAAAAGGGCACGGTTTATTGTTCCGGGTGCGATATGGGTGGGCGGAGCACAAGTGTATTAGGGCTCGTTATTATCATCAGTTAAGTAATTAGGACATAATTTGATAAAGTTACATAACTATATATAAAAATACTGCACTGTAGGTCACCATTGTGGAACGTCCTGGCGTACAAGTGTTGATACAAAAGCTACATAAAATGATGGAATAATGTGCGCCCCACGTGTAAGGAGTTTCGCACAGCTCTGCACATTGAGTAAAGGCATTTGCATACACGCTGCAGCTGTTTCCACAATCATGAGGGTTTGAAAGCTTTTCGCACACTATGTCCAAATGGTTTACTTACCATCACGAAACATGATTTACTAAGACTGAGAAAATGAGCATGCGTTCAAAATAACTCTTGACGAATCGATTGTATACTCTCGATAAAACCGCGACTCGATAAAAAATCGTTCCCATCCAATTGTAAGGCAGTAAAAACCCGATAACTAAGGACACGAGTACACGACTTAGCTCCTCATTCGTCCTTACACGATCTTACTAAGAGCCAAGGCGTGCTCAAGTAAGGCCTAGGAAATACAAAATGCAAACTCGAAAGAAACGGGTTAGAATTCACGATGTTCAGCACATTTTCTTTAATCGTTTTCAATTGTTTTTCAAATGGTATGTACTCCCTTCACATAGGATATTATGACAGATGTAAAAAGTTCAATTTATTGCTTGCCTATAAGCTTGCTTGTCTATGAACAATGGTTCATCACCCATAGACTATGCGGAAATCAGTAACAATTTTCCACAAATGAGTTAACTGGCTTTTGCTTATAAATTGCTGCAAGTGCATATTATTTATGCACCGACTATCGATTTGCTTAGACCCACGCGTCACGCGTTTTTCTTGCAATAAACCAAGTGAAGGACTTGGTTTATTGCAAGAACTTAGTGTAGATTGACAATTATTTTTAATGAAGCACTTAAATTATTAATTACATAATCAAAACATTTAATATTTTGATAGAACAGATAGATCGACTAGTACATGGTTACAGTCTTTGATCAACCAACAGTGGAATTTAAAGACAGCTTTAATTTTGCATTAAATATATTGGATACCTCGCGTATCTAAAGACCAGGGACGAGTCTATAACACCTATCAATAACAAACATTAAACACCAAAGGAATCTTGAGCAAACAAAGGAGGTAGAACACATAAAATGTGCCATAACTAGCACTTGGCAGTAATGAATAAATAAAATATCGGTTTTAAACAAATAGCACCTTCAATGTGCTATTTACATTGATAAATAGTAATATGGATATGTAATATGGATAGTGTTATTTACATTGAGAATCTTGCGAATGTTAAATATGAGGAGAAAACAATACCTACCGAGCAAAACATGTACAATGACATGTAAAAATATGTAGGACATTCAATTCAACAATCTACTGATTTTGACTTGACACTACACTGAGTCACACTCATTGTCATTTGAGGACTTGGGCAGAATTTTAATGACAATTAGTTAAACACAACAAAATGCAGAAATAATGCCATAACGCCAATAAAATATACAGATGCATATATCTGGCACATCTATTTCAATTTTACTACACATCATTTTACATTGAAACTCAATTTAAAATCCCACTAACCCAGTCACCAAGAGGCGTGAGAAAGAAAATATTGGACATCATCATGCAAGCAGCGAAGTGTGTTTGCTTCAGAAATAATACGCCAGGCGCCAGTGACGCAAGCGCCTGTCCACTTAGTGATAAGAGCCAGCGGGTTACAATATTGATAGAGAAAGGATCACTAAAGGAAATCATTACGACATGTCTGCTAAAAATAGAGAAATGAGCCTACAACTTCTATAATTAGAAGTACTAGCCGAAGTGCGTTTTGATATGCAACATGAAGAGCATATTTTTTTCCACTGTCCAATTGCACCCAGTTCTTTGGCTTCTACTGAACATATTCATATTATTCATAAGTAGGTATGTAAAATAATTATGAAAACAAACAATCCCATATCTGAAAGTAGCTGCCGCCTCCACTCCGTGCTGAGCGGCTGCATTCAACTTGCATTATGTACGCGCTGCACGCCTCGCGTTTCCTTCCCGTCTTCTGGGAACCACACGTTTGCGCAGACCAAAAAATTACGCGGTGAAACTTATTGGAAATTAACGTATGTGCGATGGGAGTTGGGAAAAGCCGCTTTGGGGACCACAAGTACTAGAGATTGACGCATTGGCTGCGGAAAGTTGTGACTCTAGGGAATTAATCATTTAAGGGTGGCACCAGGCACAATATTAAGAATTATAAACGCTAACATCAAAACCTCTCAAACCATGAACCACCCTGTTAAAAGATACTGTACGGTAATAGCTCCTTTAACACAGACGCACACAACTTTTTTATAGTTCTTTACAAGCTTTCAACAAACGAGGGGATATTCTAAGACCCTTAGGTTAGGACAAAATTTTTGACGACGTATAAAATCCATCTCGGCGAATATTTACAACGTTTTGCCCTCCGCAATTCCTTCAAAGGACCGCTAACATATCTTTAGTGTCAATTAAATGTACATATTTGATAAAAATGGCAAACATTGCAAGACAGGCACTCCTCAGTATATAAGACAAGAGGTACAATAACAAATGTTTCGCAATAGCTGACTCACTCGTGTTTGTGCGCGTTCTGGTACGCGCGCAAAAGGTGTTTCAACGCCGACTATAATGTGGAGCCGATATAAAAGGGCATTAGACTGTAGATGTGAGATATGTATTGTCATGATTGTGTGATGTTGAAGACTTAAAGATGTTGCCATTAAGCACAGCTGTGACCATCAAGCGATACTCGGTAACCTTAATGAGATATGCCTTTTCATTGATGTTGTCACTGTCACTGGTGAGTATCCATCATTGTCCGTTAAGTTCGTGCGCTGCCTGTCTTGCGATAACTTATATTGTATTGCGAAAATCATGACATTGTATGCGAAGAACATAAACTGACGTCAGTTCTGACAAGTGACATCAGAGCTTTTTTGAATAAAAGGGACATCTGCAGCTGGAATAATAAGTGAAGAAGTCATATTGTAAGTTCTTTGAAAGAAGTTCGTATTATTTGTCTTTGCAGTATTTTTATCGATTGTCTTGTTTCAAGGCTATCTTTTAGTTAGCTAATAATTTTACATCGCAAAAAAATTGCAACGCCTACACACTTATCGGTTGTTTGCATATCAGTATAAAGTAGAAGATCCAAGAAAAACAGACAAGCCTGGGAATCCCCTTTTGTTAATCTTTAGCATCAAACATTCGGATTAAGAAATATTTTGCGAAACTGTCGAACGATAAACACAAATAATGATATACAAACCCACAAACAACTAAGTATCACATTCATTCGTTATGCAACTTTGCAATTACAAACTCCATTCATTTGATACAACTAATCTTACATTGGCAGCCCATACATAAATTCGAGCATGAATGAGTTATTCATCAGCCGGCCATATGTTTATTGCATCACCCTAACTGCTGACCGATTCCTATGAATCGATACTAGGAATCGGAACTCTCGTAAAATCGTTCCTTTTATGAACTCGATATGATTTTATTATTATTGGATGGTCCGTGACACTGTTTTCTGTGATTGGATTGTGTAAGTATGCACTTAATATGTCATATTGGATAGGCAACTTCGATGTTCAAACGTGCCTAGAATAGCGTAACAACAAACATGTGTAAAGTGAATACTACTAAGGACTTAAAAGTCGATAAAAGTATTAACATCAATATCAGGAGCAAAAGAGTCGTCAATTATTCAATATCACTTAAAGAGATCAGGACCTCTTTCGAAATCAGATAGCGTTTATTTGGTTCGCCCGAAAGACCATGACTTAATTCCAATTGACCAGCACAAATGGCCATATCAATTACACCGTTGTGTAACAAGAAACAAACAAGTACATAAAAACAACGCTACAATAAATACAAGGTAAGCATTTGGCAATGCAAGCAACGTTATGTACATTTGTGATTCACATGTTCCGACCTTAGTAGGGAATTATAAAAGTACGCTGTTTCGTCATTGAGAACACTTATGGCGTTTATATCGATCAGTGAACCTCGTTATGGTTTGATTGGGTAAAAACGAACTGCTATTAGATAGATTGCTATTCAAAGCTATAGTGTTTTTACATGGCAAGATGAGTATTGAAACAACTGTCCTTGCAACAAAGTAAGCACAATCAAACCAGCCCATTGGCATGACCGCAGCTCAGTAATATCCGAGAGCTATCAGAATAAGGAAGTCCACTGCAACCTATTTCGCAGTCCACAACACGACAGGGTTCTATCACGCGACGTTTGCCTGCAAGTTGGAACCTTATCTGCGTAACTGCGAAACGACATCCTGCTTAGACCAATCACTGGTTGAGACTGCAAACGTCCGCGTTTGTGATTTTGAAATGAACTGGGCCGCTTCGTGTGGTTTTGTACACTGATTTGGTTTGTAGAGGTTAATTTTATATGGAGTCGTCCCCGCGACTTGTGCTTTCATGTCTTGGTAGTCTTTAAATGATACACCACAAAACCTTTCTTATAGATCTTCCATATCAGGTTCATCTATATCTCCGTTTTGGGATTAGACATTGCGTTCAGCATACATCAGAATTTCGAAATTATCACAAAGAATTCAGAAGGCATGCAAAAATTACTGCGATGATCTGGATGCAATTTTCACCGCTTTTACTGTGGGAATCCAGAACGCAATTACGATCCACACTGGCTTGCATAGTAATCGTAACACCATCACCAGTAGCGTGACAAAATGATTACACTCATATCATATAGTTGCGAAATTATATACCGATGTAGGTACTATCTCATGATGAGCAACATTCGTCACGCCACACTATTGTTTACAATAAAATTGCTATTCGGAAAGCGAAAACGTTGTGCAAGGGAGAAAAACAGGAAATCATTTATCATTATGAAAAAGGAAAACGGGTAATACAAGAATGTCACATTCCGGTAACAGTGTTTTGCAGAAAAATATAATAACATACTGTGGACAGTAGCAAAAATAAAGGAAGTGTATGTATGTACAGCCACAAGATCTCAATCATGTTTAAGCACATCTCCCAATTTCCGTATCATCATCTCTGCCAATGGAGAGAAAACTAGCTCAGAACGTACCAATCCAATCAGCCTCAAGTATTCCCACTTCCAATCCCACAATATTCGTAAGTGGACCAAAAATAGCATGATCAATGACGTCATTAGCTTCAGGATATTGCGCGGGAAGGACAATACAACGGCTTTTAGGGAGATTGCTCTCGTTAATACGACTTTATTGTTACGTCGACGCTAAGAATAGCAGGGAAATGGCGGTGGGTTGCCTTCTTGACTGCTGTGAATTTGAGGGTTATTTAGGGAAATAAATGGGTGTATTATCTGTTGCTTTGGGTTCACAAGTAATGTAAGGGTAAGCCAGCATAGTAGAGGAGGAAATATCATAGAAAATTAACTGAGAACGAGAGTGTAAGAGCTAAAACTTAATACATATTATAAAGCCTGAAGATATTGATACACAAGTAATACGTAAGCAGTAAACTAATACAGAGGTATTAAACTAATTCAAAATTGGATCAAATTCGATTGGATCAGATTCGATAAAAAAAAAGGAGAGGGGAATACTGTCGTTGACATTTCACCCGAAGTGAAGTAGTGAAGATTGATTTCTAAATGAATGTTTTTCTATTACAGCACAAGCGTTTCAAATTCCGAAAATCGAGAAAAAGTTCAATCTACCGTCAGGACAATTTATTAGGACCCGTCCGTTACAGACTTTCAATCTCGTTGAGTGTATTGCATTTCGCTAGACCGTACGGTAAGATATGGAGCTGATTACTTTCTAAAAAATAAGTTTCAATTTATTGCTGCATATTATTTTATTTTATTTAAACAGCTGGATTTGCACGGGCACTTCCTTGACTAAATGGAGTGTGCATTAGAACAGACAACTTTAGCTACTTTATTTAACCAAACGTAGAAATTAATTCTCTGTTTCTCACATTACCAACGATGCAGAAAATTCTCTCACAATATTCACTACATTTTATAGCCTTCGTTATCCTCGGCTACTTAACATGGATCAGGCGTAAACTATAACAAGTCATAAACGACTTCCTCCTACTTAGGATTACTAGTACAGAATCCTAATTAGTACGCACTAAATACTAATTTCACATTTACGATGTAAACTGTGTTGCTAACTGTTTTACGGTCCTCATAATTACTTGATACAATGATGTCAGCAATATGGGAATGAATCTTAATTCTAAGGTAGAGTAAACGTGGGAACTCGGATGACTTGAATTTTGGGACGTTTTGTGCATTTTTATTATAATTACCATTCACAGAAAATAAGACGATAATAAAATAAAAACCATTTAGAACACACCTGTGATGACGTTTATTCAAGGGTCAAAAGTCTTCAAATGTAAAGTTCTAAACCATTCTTCTACTCTTGTTAACAATAGTAAAATTAGACAATATAAGTGTGACCCATGACTTTTAACGAAAATAAAAGGTCAGAGGCCAACAATACTATTTATTGAACATGTTACGCATATCAAAGACTGCGATGTGGGACATCGAATGCCAAGCATGCGCCACAGTGCAATGACTGATGCATCTATCTGAACTGTCGATCTTAATTATAAAGTTAAGGTATACAATATAAATATTGTGCTGTTTATCGATGTGTAGTAATCTCAGCCCAATCATATGAAAACTTGACTGGAAACGGGTCAATTTTGATAGAAATAGCAAAATTTTAATGGCTCTGCAGAGGTGCTAACGACCCAAGACTGAATCATTTAGGAATTCGACATTATGCATGTTTTGTGGTTAACCAGCGACAAAACATCCCGATATTTATTACACATCCAAAAAGGTTCATGAAAAAAAGGACTATCAACCGGCCAGTAACAAAGAGGGGCAGGAAACAAAACGAAAAGGTCGCGGGCTGGGTGCCACATGTGATGACGTCATCCAATGGCCGCCATGCCAGTCAGCTGGCGAGTGCAGC